>NC_043001.1:32082355-32094855 GCF_006345805.1 Octopus sinensis | reverse complement strand
CAAAAGCAAGAAACACTGATGAGGAAAATTCCGCCAACATTCTATTTCGAAATATTCTTGAATTGCAATTGCTAAGATTTCAGTTCAGGAACTGATGGATATACTAGACTGCCTGACGAAAGAGGCAAAGAACAGTTTCCTGGCCGAGGAGTAGATAGAATCAGAAATGAAAGAGCAAGAAAAAATATTACGATAATGTACAGTTACAGCATGCTACGCTTTGGATGTGACAGGCATCCCATTCGTTTCATGATATTGAGGAGCAATTCGAAACATAAATATGAAATATCAGGAGCAAAAGGCAGATGGTGTCCTGAAGCACCTTGATTTTACTAGGGCTGGGGGCCGCGTTTTACATCTTTGTGCTTCAGTTGCCATAGTTTTTCATAACTTATGCGTACATATATATATATAATATATATTATAATATATATATATATATATATATATATATATATATAATATATATATATATATATATAATATATATATATATATATATATATATATATATATATATAGGTGCAGGAGTGGCTGTGTGATAAGGCGCTTACTTACCAACCACATGGTTCCGGGCTCAGTCCCACTGCGTGGCACCTTGGGCAAGTGTCTTCTACTGTAGCCTCAGGGGCCGGCCAAAGCCCTGTGAGTGGATTTGGTAGACGGAAACTGAAATAATCCTGTCGTATAAATATATATATATGTATATGTATATGTTTTTGTGTGTGTCTGTATTTGTCCCCCCACCATCATTTGGCAACTGATGTTGGTGTGTTTACGTCCCCGTAAGTTAGCAGTTAGGCAAGAGAGACCGATAGAATAAGTACTACGCTGACAAGGATAAAGTCCTGGATTTCTTCGACTAAAGGCGATGCTCCAGCATGGCCGCAGTCAAATGACTGACACAAATAAAAGAATAAAAGAATATATGCATACACACACACACACGCATATATATATATATAATATAATATATATATATATATATATATATATATATATACAGAGAGAGAGAGAGAGAGAGAGAGAGAGAGAGAGAGAGGCAGCACAAAATAATGGACACACCTTAAAATTTCAAACAAATTTATTTTAATATGGGGTAGTTTGAATTCTACGAGGTATGGACTCGTACAATGTTTGAATTGTTTCCAAAGGAATTTTGTCCATTCTTCAGCTAAAATAGTCTCCAGTTGATGTAGTGATGATAGCCGAGGATATCGACTCCTTACTTATTTTTCTAAAATGCATTATAAATTTTCGATAATATTGGGATCTCGGGACTGTGGTGGGTAGATAAGATGTTCAGCTTCACTAGAATGTTCCTCGTGCCATTCAGTAACAACTTTATCTGTGTGAATTGGTTCATTATCATCCTGAAAGACTGTGTTTCCTTTCGGGAACATTTCCGCAAGCATAGGACGAATTTGATCAGATAAAATGCTTAAATATTCTTGACTATTAATTCTGCCATGAAGGGAAACCGTAGGGCCGGCGGATTTCCATGATACAGCACCCTGCCTCCCCAATATTATCACAGGTTCTCCTCCATGTTTAACAGTTGGAAGAAGACAGTCTGGGTCAAATCTTCTTTTGGCTATCTCCACACGTACACTCGGCCGGTGGTCGGGTGTTCGGAAATAAGGTAAAGGATGACTCGTTCGACAAAATAACATTCTTCCACTGCTCTAGGGACCAATTCTGTAGGTTTTTTACTCTACCCTAAACGCTTTGCAACGATTGTTTTTGAAAGTAGTGGTTTTCTGCTTGCAACTCCCACGTGAAATCCGGCTTTGTGCAGCTCCCAGCGAACAGTTTTTGTTGAAACTGGGTTCTCGAGGTGTTCATTAGGCTTTGCAGTAATTTTGGAAGCTGTACTTTTATGATACTTTCTAACAATTCGCGTAGGAGTCCGACGGCCCCTATCTGAATGTTTTGGTTTTCTTCCGGAGTTTTATTTCGACGAGGTTTTTCTCTTTTTCTCAAAGGCTGTCATTACTTTCGAGACAGCACTTCTTGATACACCAAACATTTCGACCGTTTTCGTTACGCTAGCGCCAGCCATATGAGCACTAACAATTTGACTTCTTTGAAAATCCGATAGATCTGTCATTTTAATGAATTTTAATTACCCTTTTTCTGATGTTATCTGAAAAGAAACATCAATTCTAGCAAAACATGTTAAGCAACACTAATAATAAATCAAAAAACATAAAAATAAACAAGCTTTTGACGGTTTAATAGATATTTCAAAATTATGATGCTATGATGTTCGGTGTTTCCACTATTTTGTCCAACCCCAGGATATATAACTTTAGAAATGCACAGATCAGAACAGAATAATGAGTCGAATATGTTTTAATAGATTTGCGTGTTAGAGTGTCGTAAGTGTCTTACATATCGCAGTTTGTGTAGGTTATTTGCTCCAAATGCTATAATACCGCCTCCGCAATATCTTGATGGCATTTATTCGGAAATGAAAATGTTCTACGACGTCTCACATAGAGTTGTATGAAAAGCGAAAGTGAAAATTTCCATATTTCCATCTTTTATTCTTAACAGCCAACATCTCAGACAAAAAGAATAAAAAAACTGATATTGTACGTAGAAAGAATGGATGATATGGTTGCTCTGAGTTGTTCTATATGATAAAAAAAGTTTGAAAATGTATTTAAAATATCAAGAAGTGTGTTTTCATATTTTTTAATGGAAGCCTAGAAAAAGTTATTTGAATTAAAAAATGGTACGAAAGTAGCTTTGAATACAATTAGATCGCTAAATTAGGTAATATTCTTTTTCTTTGTTTGTCTTTGAAGAAAAGAAAAATTTCATGCTAAAATGGTTATTAGAAATCAGACTGCTAATCTTTGCAAAGCAGATAACATTCTGTACAGGATTCTTAATTCCGTTCAAATTTCCATTGGAATTCGTCCTAGCAGATATTTATAATCAAATATCCTTCATTGGAGGTAGGAAGATATCCGGCAAGGTCTTTGTCATTTTAAAAATAAAAGATGGAGCAAACGCTAAATCCTAAAAATATTCACAAGGTGGTTTCACAATATTTGGAAGGGAAAACACAACAGTCACCTCCACGAGGAGGATGTTGACCGCTGGCTAGCATGCATTTTTTGGGCACAGTATGGGCAGGTAGTAAGTGCAAATCTCTTACCTGTATGGGATCGGGTAGGACCACCTTCGATATACAGCTGCTTTTTATTTCGTGATGCCACAAAGCAAAACCGAAATTGTTTCTTATAGAGGATGCCGAGAACAAAAGGTTAAAGTTTTACATCTAGGTGAGCAATCCAACTGTAACATATGTGGAAGCAAAAGCCATCACAAAGGTTTCTGCAAGAAATGTCCAAAAGAACAAAATACTAGAACGAATAATGGAGGTTATTAATCCTAGGGCAACATCTGGCACAACTTGTGAGACGGGAAATAGAACTCAAACGTCCCCATTTATAGGAGCGAATGACGAAGTCCCACAACCAGAGAATGCAATTACAACAAAAACATCTAACTCAAAATGACCGGAAAGCAACCCCTCACAGTAGCACCAGCTCAACTACTTATGCTGATGAGAAACGAAAAGAGGGCGATGAAGAAAATTAAACTATAAAACTCTGAAAAAACTTATAGAACAACGGAAAAAGGATAAAAAGTGCTTAAAGAAATGCGAGGCGCAGTATACTTTCTGCGAACGAAGAGCTCTTTACACTGATGAAGAATTTGAATCTGATGAAGGAGAAGCAATGAGTAGTAAAATAAATCTAGTCCCCGAGCAGAAAGAAATAAAATTCAGTCATTCCAAAAAAATAACAAAGTCCTAATAAAATATTTATTTAATACGCAGAAGGAATATCCAAAAGAAGTATGGATCGGGAAATAAATGAGATCATATGTTATACAACCTTGCAATAACAGAATATAATGCAACGATCCAGAAGACAAGCACAATATCGCAAGAACTACTCATGCAAAATATTGAAACAAATTATAACAAAATTATAAGGCAGCACACCGCAGCTATGATCAAGGAAGTGAAGTAGCCCAAGCAATGCAAATGGCGATTAAAATTTTCTATATAAACATTTTGTATTAATTATTGTGATTTATCATTCATTTTTTTATGCATTGTCGTGTGAAATTTTGTTTTATATATTTTTAATTCATGCAATTGTATATTGGATAACGTCATTCACACTTTGTCACGTGTTTGCATATCTTCTCTGTCCTACACCTACGTCTTTGTATGCGCCCTGTTTAATGTTACCTTGTATTTTCTGTATTTTTCGAGCCCTTTTGGCTAATAAAGAAGAGATTATTATTGTTACTGTAAGATCGTGAGCTGGCAGAATCATTAGGGCGACGGAAATATGCGTTGCGATGTTTCGGAGCCGATAACATGAAGTACCACTCAAGTACTTTGATCGGTGGAGGCTGAATAACTCCACTCCCACTAAAATATTGGCCAATGAAGCTAAATCAAAAACAGTTATTATTATTATTATTATTATTATTATTATTATTATTATTATTATTATTATTATTATTATTATTATTCAGTAGTTTTATTTTTATAGCGTGCTTTCACTTCACTACCGAGCGCAGCTCTGTGTGCCATGGGTATGTGCTGTGATTTGTTGTGATGCTCTGATGGTTATTGTATGGAAAGTGCTCTGCGTAGGATGTGTGCAGTGCCTAGTAGTGCAATTTTCTGTATGTTATATGTGTTTGTAAGTCCTGGTGTTTTTGTTATGTATTTGTTTGAATATTTTTTATCATGCCTAATGCACCTACTAAGATAGGAATTGTTTCAGTTTTTAGATTCCACATTCTGGTTACCTCTATTTCCAGGTCTTTGTATTTTGAAAGTTTCTCCATTTTAGAGAAACGTTGTCATCTGCCGGTATTGATACATCAATTAGAAAGCATTTTTTTTCTTCATGATCTCTGACAACTATATCTGGTCTGTTGGCCTTAATTTCTCTATCTGTGTGTATCGGCATTATTATTATTATTATTATTATTATTATTATTATTATTATTATTATTATTATTATTATTATTATGTGAGAGAGCAGTGCATGCCATCAAAGTGACACTGGAGTAAAATATACAAACCTCAGTATACCCATCATGACTACCCGTCTGATAAGGGTACACTACGTACACGCATCACAACCATATGTGCTCGACATGGTGATCTTATTTCAAGATAAACAGCACATGACCTTGCAAGTGGGGCCCAGTTAGAATTTTCTTCTGGTCGAGTAGCCCATCCTGCTCAAAAGGTCCCTGAATAAGGGTTATTTAAGGATATTGAACGAAACACCCATGTTTCTAGAGGTGAATTATTCAAACCCCAAAGAGAATCCCTTTCAACACACGGCTATGATGCTCCCCAACTACTTCTGCTCGTGATCAGAGATGCACATATCGTCAGCCACTAAGGAGCATGCTGAACTGGTTAAGGTCAAACAACTAACAAGCTAATCTGTGATATTGAGCAGAATATTCGCTGTAGCCCATCTTTTATACCAAGACAAAACAATGTACATAATAACACTTCCAATCAGTTAAGATCAGAAGCCACGAGAGCCACTGCCTGGTACTGCATCAGGTCATTTATTATCATTATTATTATTATTATTATTATTATTATTATTATTATTATTATTATTATTATTATTATTATTATTCTATGTTTGACTTTTGCTTTATATTTGTACAATTTGGTTCCAAGTCTCACCCAGAGACCTCAAGAGACAACAGGTTGGAAGTTCATGTTGTTGTTATGCCTAGTGTGCCATATATTTCGTTTTGTATTTAGTGTTGTACTAGTGAATGTCTAAAGAAAAAACATACGAACATTATGTTTGTTTTAAAACTTGAGATTACATCGAAAGTATTTTGCGTAGGATATGAGCAGTTCCCATGAGCACTATCTTTTGAGTTTCTGCCATTTTGGGGTTTCCTGGTATCTGAGTTACGTAGCAATCAGCCCCTTTTGCTATCATTCTCAGGGCACCTATGACAATAGGTATTGTTTTAATCTTCAGGTTCCACATTTTGCTGATTTATTATTATTATTATTATTATATTATTATTATTATTATTATTATTATTATTATTATTATTATGTGAGAGAGCAGTGCATGCCATGAAAGTGACACTGGGGTAAAATATACAAAGCCCAGTATACCCATCATGACTACCTGTCTGATAAGGGCACACCAGGCACATGCATCACAACCTTATGTGCGCGACATGATTTCATATCAAGATAAACAGCGCAACCTTGCAGGTGGGGTCCAGTTAGAATTTTCTTCAGGTCGAGTAGCCCATCCCACTCAAAAGGTCCTTGAATAAGGATTAAGGATGTTGAACGAAACACCCATGTTTCCGAAGGTGAATTATCCAAACCCCAAAGAATTCGTCCCAACACATGGCTATGATTATTATTATTATTATTATTATTATTATTATTATTATTATTATTATTATTATTATTATTATTATTATTCCTTCATAACACAGCACAGGTAAAAATGCACAGGAGTCATTAGTCATCTGTCAAGTCACAAGAACCTCAGAAAGATAATATTTTCCTTGAGATGAGCGCTGTCCCCAATAAGACTGCTTTGTGTAAGACATCAATTTTACATGGAATTCCCAGTTGCTTTAAGGAGTCTTGAGGTTTGGGATTGAACTCAATGCTCCACTTTTACATTACCCTCTCGTATTTGATACAGTCTTGCCATTTCCACTTTCAATTCGAAGTACTTAGTGACTTTTTCAACCTCTTTACTCACAACATTCATGTCATTTGGTATAGCTACATCAACGATCTAACAGTATTTGTCTATCTTATTCAATATGATCATTCTGGCCGACACTGTTCGGTTACATGATCCGTCTGAAAATCGTAGTCCCAGAGTATCGTTACTTTTCCATCCTCCTGCATAACGTTACTTCGTACATGCTCATACCAGTTCCCTGTTACTTCCTATTGCTATTTACGGCATAAGAGCCAATGAAAATACACAAACATTTTATCGCGGCGGCGCTTGTATTCTTTTTGTGCAAGGCTCTCTCATCCACTTACCAAGTGGGTCCCATTTTCCACACTCTTTCCACACAGTCTGCATTTCTGGGTGTCAGAAGTTTTATAGATGTTATACTTCACTGAGAGCCTGGTCTTGTGCAACAATGATCAGGCTTTCGGTGGTACGCTTCAAATCACTTCGCTCAAGCCATACCCACAATGCTGTATTATTCTTAAGCCTTATTCCTTTCAAACTGTCCATGCATTCTCATTTCAAGGTCTTCTTTTCTCTTCTCCCCAGCTCTTTGGTTAAACTCTTCTTTACCCATCATTTCATCTGCATTTACACCCATATATCTTTCGCGGCATATTGCAGCAGGTCTTCATCACTATTTATCTAACAAACCTTTGGCATTCAGGTTCGATTTCAACATCATTTTCACCCTTTTTTGATATGCCTCGCTGACCTTGACTTTCATTTCTTGGTGTAGAATGTCATCCAACTCCAAAATCCCTATATATCTATACGCACTACCATCGGGTTCACCCAGGGTCTCTCCTGGTGGTAACTGCAATCCTCTACAGGATGCTTTCTTCGCTCTTTTCATATTAAGTACACCCAGGTTATATACCGATATCCGTACTATACTTCTGGACTGTTCTGGTTAAGGAATCTATCTTTTTTCCAGATTTCCCAAACAATTTCAGAAGATAGTTCAATGATGGGCCTTTCTTCCCACATTGGTAACCCATCTTAACTTTCTTAAGTGTTATTGTTATGGGTATTAGTGCAATTACAAAAAGTAACAGAGAAAACGAGTCACCTTGGAAGATTTCCTTTTAATATTAACTTCTCCAAGGAATGCATTACTTGAGTACAATTTGGTTTTCCACTCTTTCATGCTATGCATCAGAAAATTTGTGATGTCAGCAGCACCAAACATCCGCAAGCATTCAACGATCCAAGAATGAGGCATCATATCATATGCATTTTTAAAGTCAATCCAAGCCATAGACATGTTTGTATGATGGTTTTACAATGCCTCAAAACTGTTTTGTCGATGACCGGGTGATCTTTGGTACCCTGAGAACTCTGCCTACATCCTTTTTGTTCCCTTGGTATTATTTCTTCCTGTGCCAGGGGAATATATGTCTTTGCCGCACGTATTCCAGTGAGTATCTTCCAGATTATGTTTAGGCATGCTATGAGACGGTAGTTTCCCACAATATTCCCCTTTCTTCTGCCTTTCATTACAAATGTTGTCATCCTAGTCAACATTCACGCGGGGACTGTACCTTTCTGGACACTCATTCAATTGGGCTGCTAGTCTTTCATGCACGTCGTGGCATCTTTTCATCCAGAAGCCATGAATCCTAGGCACTTTACCCACTTGTTCTTTCACATCACCCGTGCTTATAAAAATATTACTCCTTGAAATTTTGACTTGATAGTTCCTATCCACATTCCATCCCTTTTATGCACCCCATTATTTTCTCATAATCTGCTTCAAAACTCCTTGGCTTGATTTGCATCAGGAGCAAGATTTTCCCCATTGTCGGAAGAATTGCTTTGGGTTATTTTTGAACAATCTTTTTTCCTCGAACTGCTTATTTCTTTTCCCAATTCTTCTGATCTTCTGGCTTTTTGCCATGATCCTCTGTTTTAACTGCTCTATTACTGCACCAAACTCTTTCTTCTGTATTTTAAATTTCTTCTCTAGTTTTTCTCGGTCGGTCTTTTTCCTAGTTTTCCAGTTCCCTCTTAAACATTGCTCAATTTTTCCTAGATCTGGCCTCGCTAGCATTACATCCATTTCAATGCATCATTTCCACCATGGTTCTTTTGATCCACCATTTTTTTGTTCTCTTAAGTTGTAATTTCTCCTCAACAAGTAGCACAATAGCTCGGAGAAGATCCCTTCTTTGTATTACGTCCTCCGTCTGGACGTATGTTATAACAATATTTATCTTTTGTGTTACTTTATTTATCATACTCCTATCTATCCTTCTCATATTCATGGGGACTTTTTCTTCTAGAGCAATCATCAAATCGGTGAGTCGTCTTTGAATTAATTTCAAGTAATTCATTATCTAGTTGGTTCATTTCCCCTGCATGTCCACCCACCACAGTATCAGGGTTCACTGTATAACGTTCCTGTTCTTCATCCTTAACAGCCTCATCACCATTCCCCTGTTCCTCCTGTCTACTATTCTCTTTGGTTTTAATTCTTACCTTTCTGCTCTCAACGTCATCAACTTTCTCGTCCTTCGATCCAGTGTTGATATTTCCTTCTTAGTCCATTTGAGGAGGGACGCACTATATCTGATCACCGCAACTGCCCAGATATTCATTGCGGTAATCAAATTTTGGCATTCAGATTGGATTTCAACACCATCTTTACCCTTTTTTGATACGCCTCGCTGACCTTGACTTTCATTTCTGGGTGTAGAATGTCATCCAGCTTCAAAATCCCTAAATATCTATACCCACTACCGTTGGGTTCACCCATGGCCTCTCCTGATGGTAACCGCAATTCTCTGCAGGGTGCTTTCTTACCTCTTTTCATATTAAGTACTGAGCATTTGGTGATTCCAAATTTCATACCAAACTCCGTACCACATTTCTGGACTGTTTTGGTTAAGGAATATATCTGTTTTTCAGATTTCCCAAACAATTTCAGGTTATCTGTAAACAGAAGATTGTTCAATGATGGGCCTTCCTTCCCACATTGGTAACCCATCTTAAATTTCCTAAATGTTATTTTTATGTGTATTAGTGCAATTACAAATAGTAACGTAGAAGACGTGTCACCTTGGAATATCTATTATTATTATTATATTATTATTATTATTATTATTATTATTATTATTATTATTATTATTATTATTATCATTATTATCATCATCATCATCATAATCACTGCGTGAGAGAGCAGTGCCTGCCATCAAAGTGGCTCTGGGGTAAGATATACGAATCCCTGTATACACATCATGACTACCTGTCTGATAAGGGTACATTAGGCGCATGCATCACAACCATATGTTGCACCCTGCAGAGAATTGCGGTTACCATCAGGAGAGACCATGGGTGAACCCGACGGTAGTGGGTATAGATATTTAGGGATTTTGGAGCTGGATGACATTCTACACCCAGAAATGAAAGTGAAGGTCAGCGAGGCGCATCAAAAAAGGGTGAAGGTGGTGTTGAAATCCAATCTGATAAACAATCAAGATAAACATTGCATGACATTGAAGTTGGGGCGCAGATAGAATTTTCTTCAAGTCGAGTAGCTAATCCCGCTCAAAAGGTCTCTGAATAAGGGTTGTTCAAAGATGTTGAACAAAACACCGATGTTTGCAGAGGTGAATTATTCAAACCCCAAAGAATCCCTCTCAGCACATAACAATGATGACTCCGCACTACTGCTCGTGATAAGAGATGCACATATCGTCAGCCAATAAGGGACATGCTCAAATAGTTACGGTCAAACAACTGACAAGCAAATCTGTGGTATTGAGCAATTATTATTATTATTATTATTATTATTATTATTATTATATTATTATTATTATTATTATTATCTAAAGCAACGAGCAGGAAGAATCGGTAGCATGCCGAGCGAATGATTAGCGGCATTTCGTCCGGCCTTACGTTCCGAGTTCAAATTCTGCCCAGGTCGAATTTGACTTTCATTTTTTCGGATCGATAAATTAAGTAGCATCCAAATATTAGGGTCGATGTAACCGACTAGTCCCCGCCCCCAAAATTTCAGGCCTTTCGATTTTGCCTTTCACCCTTTCGGGGTCTCGATAAAGTGAGTTCCAATTGAAGACTAGAGTCGATAGTAATCGGCAATACACTTCCCTCAAAATTTCAGCCCTTTTGCTTATAGTAGTACACGTAGTAAAGCGTCACCTTGCATAAGTACAGCGTCGTCTTACATTCCTTCCGTACATAGTAACAGTAATATATGTGGCTCACTTCATTGGATTACATAAATTTATGTCTTACGAAAAAGGCGTTTGTACACTGTGCACACGAAGTACTATTACCAATGACATCATCAAACGATATATTTGTCATTTTCATACGACTGCGGTTCTGAGAGAGAGAGAGAGAGAAAGAGAGAGAGAGAGAGAGAGAGAGAGAGAGAGAGAGAGAGAGAGAGAGAGAGAGAAAGAGAGAGAGAGAGAAGGAGGCCGAGACAGACAAATACAATATTATTATTAGTGACTGACTTTATCACACAGTCACAGACACACTCACACATACACATACTCTCAGACACACACTATATACATTGATACATATACATACATACATACAAGTGCATCATCTATCCATCCATCCATCCATCCATCCATCCATACATACATACATACATACATACATACATACATACATATAGAAAGAGAGGTGGAGACGAAGAATTATTTTCCTCTCACTCGCCCCCTTCTTCCCTCTCTTCCTGTCTCGCTACAACATATATTATAAGTATGTCTGTGGGTTCTACCGAATGGCTTGTTTTGTTTTTGTTCGTTTTTTTATTTACTTACTTTTTTTTGCTCGTTCTGTTCTTTTTTTCTTTTTCTTTTTTAATTTTTTTTTTTTTTCAACATCTGTATTATATCTGATTACTTTGATAACTACCTAGCTGATGTCTCGCCATGGTAGTTGTAACTTCAGATGCACCATTTTAAACAAATGATTCTTTAAAAAAAATAATCAACAAATTTACTTTATTTGAAATGTGTTACTCTTTTTTCCAACATATTATCCCACTGGAATTGGAATATATTTTTTTCCCATTTTTTTTATTGTTAATCTTATATGCTTTGTGAACAACAGCGTCGTTGACTATAGGTTTTTCCAATGGGTCAATCATTAGCTTATTATCTTTTGGCGAGAGTGAATAAACAGTAAGTACCTGTACGACTTGAGCAGAATATATATGAAGCGATGTTTAGGTTCGAACCTCAAAAGTTATTTCATCCTGATGATTAAGCCGAGAACGTCTTGAAACATTGATAGACTTAGGAATGCCATGGTTCCAAACTTAACATATACGACTTCTTCATTTCATTGCCATATATACATTCTTTGAGGACAGAACTTGATATTCTACACGAGTCCACCACACACATTCTTCCACCATAGCCACCAGTACAATGAAAACTACCTTGCCTTCCCGGTTAAAGGAAGGTGGCGAGGCAATATTCACGATAGACTCGGCCGATAACCGAATTCATCCTACACGGTACAGCAGCCGTTCGACATAAGCCCACAGATCTAAAATGGTTGGACACTGCACAAGTGTTAGCAGAACGGTTTCGTCGCTCTGACCGCATCTCGAGCAAGTCGGTCCCGTGTATCTCGAACCGTGCCTGTAGAGCTTATCTCGAACGGGAAATACTTTCCGATAGCACTGCCAGGCCAGGGATCACTGGT
>NC_043001.1:32067355-32077355 GCF_006345805.1 Octopus sinensis | reverse complement strand
TCGTCGTTTTTCTAAAGAATAAAGGTCGAGCGTCTTCAGCCTTTCTTCATAAGACAAATTCTTGAGACCAAGAACCATGCGGGTAGCCAGCTTCTGGACTCTTTCGAGATGCTGTATGTCTTTGATGAGATAAGGAGAAGAGGCTTGAATCCCGTACTCCAATATGGGTCTCACCAGCGTGACATAGAACAGAACTCCACGTGCTTTGTTGGCAGCATGGACGCACTGGGCCGAAGGCGAAAAGGAGGAATCCACCAGGTCCTTTACCAGGTCGGTCCTCTCCAGCAGCAGACGACCCGGCTCGAAATCAAGTTGAGTTGCAGGAGAGCCAACAGGCAGATGACAGCACTTTGACACGTTCAGACACAGGTCCCATTCGTTAGACCATCTCCAAATTTGGTGGAGGCATCGACGAAGATCCTCTATATCACTGCGAGGAGCGACCAGTTTGACATCGTCGGCAAATAGAAGGGTGTGTTGCGTGAGGTCGTCGGGCAAGTCATTTATGAAGCCTAAGAACAATAAGGGTCCAAGCACTGAATCTTGAGGCACGCCACTGCTCGCACTGGAGACGTCGGACAGCGAACCATTAACTTGGACTTGGAAGGAGCGATCTGAGAGGAAGGCACCAACCCATCGTACAATATCCGGATGGAAACTATATGCTTGAAGCTTGACAAGTAATAGGCGGTGGTTTACCGAGTCAAAAGCTTTGGCAAAGTCCAATAAAACGATGTCAACAGCATCACCATCATCGAGGATGCGCGTCACCAATTCTTCCATTACCAGTAAGTTGGTCAAGCATGATCTCTTCGGCACGAAGCCGTGTTGGGAATCAGAGATAGAGGCTATGTTTTGGAGGTGGAGCATCATACTTTTCTTAAGGATGGTTTCGAACATCTTGCTGATTATTGAAGTAAGGGAAACCGGTCGGTAGTTAAGCGGGTCTTAGCGGCTCCCTTTCTTGAAAATTGGGCAGATTATCGCTGTTCTCCAGTCCGCAAGTATAACACCCGTCGCCAATGACATATTGAATAGACGCTTTGATAACCCGTGGGTGTATGCCGTCAGGACCGTGACCCTTGTTGACATCGAGGCCTTGAATAACGCGTTCGACCTCGTCCCGCGTGATGACCAATCGAAGCATTGGAGGTACCGATCTATGAAATGGAGGGGGTTCACGACCATCATCTTGTTTGAAAATAGTTGAAAAAGCCTCGGCAAATAATTGACTCTGTTGATAAGGGTCCTCAATCGATACGCCTGTTGAGTCTACCAACGTTGCAATTTGGTTGTTCAAACGGGAATTCCGTTGGACATGGGCAAAGAAGGTTTTTGGATTGCGACTGGCGTTTGCCGCGATTCTGCATTCATATCTGAAGCATTCTTCCTTTTCAACGAGACCGAGCCGACATAATCCCATAGTGTTAGTAGAGATTGGGTTGCAGGTGTGCGACAAAACATTTGACGCGTCAAGAAATGAAAGGAAAAGAAAATTTAATATTTGTCTTTATTTAAATAGCTAAACTGACTCTTCCACAATGTAATTGCTTCAGTTTTAACACACACGATCTCAAATCAAATCACTTGCTAATCAAGTACACTTCCAATTTTAAAGAAGTATAAGGTTAATTGATTTAATAATAGTAATTTTATAATAGTAATTTATTGATACTTATTGCATTTGTCCTACTACTGATAAAGGACAAAATTGAATTCTTCAAAATTTGATCGCAGGCAATAGACTTCAAACTCCTCTGTCTCCCTTTCAACACATTTATCTTTCCAACCCATCTAATATCCTTTCGTAATTAATAGACTTACCAGATGCTGATATTTGTTTAGTTGTAGTATATCAAATGTCATCAATATGCTATTGAACATGCGAACTTGGGTTGATAAGGGCCTGTGTGATCATTAACTAGATGCCTTACCAAATATTTCCCTTACAGATTAGAAAGACATACTGAAGCACTTCTCAATCACATTATACGTTGAGAATCACACACACACACACACACACACACACACACACACACACACACACACACACACACACACATACACACACACACATACATACACACACATACACATACAGTATATTGTATTGCTACAGCAAAAGCACCCGCTCATTGCAGATAACTCCAGCGTTAACTATTGAGTTCGCCACATATTTGATTAGTCCAAGTATATCGATGTTTTATAACTTTTGTTCTCACGCTACATTGATTTAAATATTTCATGCTCCAAAATTACAAGTCCATTACTTGACTCTCCTTCAACATATCATCATTTTTGTACTTCAGAGTCTGAACCTGAACTCACTGACACCCTCCATTTTGCTTATATTTTTCCCCAGACACACATCAGCTGAGATTTATATTTAATAATTTAAACTTTAGGCACAAAGTACAGTTTCACTTGGCTGTTTGGTAATAAGAGTGGAAAAGCCAAACCGAAAATTATTGACATATATTTTTAATTACATTTTATGGAAATTGATATTAAACAGTTCTTGTATCATAATTTAAATAAATAAAATGAAAACTCAGTTAATAACAGGGCGTAGTGCAGGGGTGAATCAGTAGAAATTTTAGGACCTTACTTTTTATTGCCTGGCCTCAATTATGCAAACTGAGTCCCGTAAATAAATTTTCCATAGATATAATGAAGGTCAACTAAGTATTTGAAATAACATGTAACAATTTGGTGATGAGTATTGCTCAATGTATTTCGTTTTGGTAGTCAGACTCGTAAAAGTCGATACAATGGATTTCAGGCTACCAGTCGACCGATTCGTATACCATCATGTATTTTACAAAGAGATACCAACAAACTTTTCGGAATTAATGATATTCCCAATGACTGATTTTTCCCCCACTTTAAAATGAACCTGGTAATAGTTTCCCTTAATGTCAGACCAAATTTTCTCTCAGTTGCAATTAGGTCTTCTGAAGTAGAAAAAATAGTTTATATTATGAAAACAAAAAATGAGAACTGTCAAGGAGCATCTCTACAAACCTGTTTGGCTTGTTTGTTCCTTCTCGAGCCACGCCTGGCTCATAGGGCCGGTTTCCCGGTTTCCTTGGCGTATAGGTTCCCCACCTGAACGGGACGCCGGTCCGTCGCAGGTGAGCTGCAAGATGCAGCAAGAAAGAGTGAGAGAAAGTTGTGGCGAAAGAATCAGCAGAAGTTCGCCATTACCTTCTGCCGGAGTCGCGTGGAACTTAGGTGTTTCGCTCATAAACACACACATCGCTCGGTCTGAGATTCGAACCCACGATCTCTCGACCGTGAGTCCGCTGCTCTAACCACTAGGCCATGTGCCTTCACCAGTTTGACTTACAACACGTTAATTTTTCTGTGTGTTCTTACTTTTCGATGGCTAATATTTAATTAACCCTGATATGTCTTTCAACATATTTGTTTTCCTTAACTGTGTTACGTCTAAACATTACATAAAAAAACTGTTATTATTTTCTCACAATAGTTTATCTTGTATAACCTTTATAAATTCCTCAGACATTATGGATAACTAGGTAGGAAATACGTTGCGAAATATATACATCTAGACTGATGATAAACATGTAGCATATTTCTGTCATCACTAAATTAGCTCTGATGAACTGAACATGAGCATCTCAATCATGAGCATCCCTTCTTTTTAATTATACTTCATCCAGAAATACGTTACCCAAAGTACCTTTCGCTTTAGTTAAAGCTGTAACGCACTAATCTTTATAAAATAGAGCTTTTGCTTTTAGTATATCAACCGCCAGCATGGAAACTTCCTTGTTGATTCGTACCTACGTTGATTCAAAGTGTATTAATGCTAAGCAGAAATGCATAGTGCCAAGAGTGCTACGGTGATAGAGTCTAAAGAATAAAAATCTTCTCGTAAAATATCATGTGTTATGGAGGTAGATGGGCAAAAAAAATAGAACACAGGACAAAATGCATTCGGGATTTATGTCAAATCTTCCTGAGATCAATTTTATGTTTTCTCCATGATAAAAAAAAAAATTAACGAAAAAAGTACAGTTATAAACTGGAAGTCGGTTCGATTCATTATACTGACTTTATACAATCCGAGATCTTCTAGAAATGTACGAATCAGTATTGGCGCAAGAGAAATACATCCAAAAAGGAAAAAAAGAACTATGTGTGATTTGTATATTTATTAGTGGGCAAAATGGACAGCTAATATTTCGCCTGCGAGAAATAACAACCAAATCTTATCCAAATGATACTTGGGTATTTTGAAAATGGATAATGTAGAGCAGTATATATTTTCTCTATAAAAAGGTTTAAGTTTGCATGCTTTGATCACTAACAGAAATCATAATAAAATGAGAATGAAACCAACGTTAACAAGGGATAGATGCAGGCGTGTTCAAAGAATTTATCCCTTGTTACTACTGCTTGTATTTATTTTTATCTTTTATTCTTTTACTTGTTTCAGTTATTAGACTGTGGCCATGCTGGGGCGACGCCTTGAACAATTTGTTTTAGTCGAATTTTTTTGCTTAATCTTTTGTTAAACTTAGTACTTATTCTATCGTTTTCTTTTGCCGAACCGCAAAGTTACGGGAACGTAAACTCACCAATACCAGTTGTCAAGCGGTGGTTGGGGACAAACACACACACACACACACACACACTCACACACACACACACATATATATATATATATATATATATATATATATATATATATATATACATACGATGGGCTTCTTTCAGTTTCCGTCTACTAGATCCATTCAGCCCGAAGTTATACTAGAGAACACTTGCCTAAGGTGCCAGTCAGTGGGACTGAACCCGAAACCATGCGGTTTGGAAGCAAGCTTCTTACCACACAAACACTCCTGCGTCTATGTCTATATTCACTCTAATATTTGTTACTGGACTACTGCTCTCGGCTATGGTCACTTTATACTACAAGGACGATAGCAGAGCTTGAAGTAGTCTGTGTGTGTGTGTTTGTGAGTGCGTGTATGTAGGAATCTATGTGTATATATATCGTGTTATTATATATATATATATATATATATATATATATATATATATATTTGAGTAGTTGAATGAATTATCTTATTATGGATAATTCGGTTACCGATACCTGGGTAGCAAATTCACGTCAGAAAAACACGGTTGAAGCTACATGCCTAGGGCAGAGATCACGTGCTTTCGTGTGGAAATTGGTGGTTTTTTTTAAATACAAATAAATGAAAGAATGGAGTTGAACGACGAATTATCAAAATTCCTTTATTTTCGACATATGTTTCGAAGGCTGCATATTTCTAATTTCGAAGGAATAAGGGGTGCATTATGCCGCCTTCTCATCAGGAAAAACAAGGAACTTATGTCAGCATCAAGATGCAAAAAAGCTTTTAAATGACGGCATAATGCACCCCTTGTTCCTTCGAAATTAGGAATATGCAGCCTTCGAAACATATGTCGAAAATAAAGGAATTTTGTTAATTCGTCGTTCAACTCCATTCTTTCATTTATATATATATATATATATATATATATAATTTTTAGAAAAGCATAAATCCGGAGAAGAAGCACACACTAAGAAGTAGAGCAGTCTATATTATTAATACTGTTGAAGGTCGGTTTATGGAGGGGGTTACCCTGGGTTTCCAGTCCATAAAGGGTTAACTTAAAGTCGTATTGTCCGACATCCAGACTTGTTGGCCCTAAACCTCTTAAAAATATATTTCAAAGAGGTCTTGGGCCAACAGGTATTGAGGTCTGACAATACGCCATAAGCCATAAAGTTAACCGTTTATGAACACGAAACCCAGGGTAGCCCCATAAACCGACCTTCACTAGTATTAATAATATATATGTATATATACATACAACAAATAAGAAAATGGAGGAACAGATTCATTTCAATCATCGATTTACAGATATTACCAATTCATATTATTTATTAACTACATAAATAGGAACATCCAAATCCAACAAAATAAAACAATATACATCAATAAGTAAGATAATACAAAAAATAATACACATATAATGGACCTTACAGCTGTTTCAGCCTGTAGATAAAGGTATCTCATTCTGCCTATATTAGTCAGATGTAATGAGGTAATATGCAGTTAAAAATGAGTTACTTATATATTTATATTTACATTTTTATATAAGTAACTCATTTTTAACTGCATATTGCCTCATACATCTGATTTATATAAGTAACTCATTTTTAACTGCATATTACCTCAATACATCTGATTAACATAGGCAGAATGAGATACCTTTATCTACAGGCTGAAACAGCTGTAAGATCCATTATATGTGTATTATTTTTTTGGATTTGGATGTTCCTATTTATGTAGTTAATAAATAATATGAATTGGTAATATCTGTAAGTCGATGATTGAAATGAATCTGTTCCTCCATTTTCTTATTTGTATTATGAATTTGAGGTAAAATATTTTACCTTCGCCCATCTAATACAATAAATGAATGAATTACATTGCAATTATAAGCATTTATGTATTTGCCTTTTGGGTGTTTCACCACCAGTATATTGGATAACTGATATCCCATAGTGGGTTACACTCATAACCCCTATCTCACTTTGTACTTATACATACATACATACATACATACATACATACATACATACATACATACATACATATATATATATATATATTATATGTATATATGAAATAATATGATGTACACGCACCCTCACACACATGCGTACACAAAGAGGGAGTAGAGGCAGCGACTGGGATAGATACATATATAATAGCAGAAGGGTAGACATCAGTGCCTAGGTATATGAGTATATGTGTATGTAGCATGTGTGTGTGTGTATGTGTGTGTCAGTGTGTGTGCGCGTTTCTGTCTTTGAGCACATTAGTCAATATTAAGCTTGACAAACATAGCAATTATTCGACAGGATTCTGAAGCGGTGATATATTTGAGGCTCTACCGTTAGACTCTGTCTGACAATTTAAGTCTGTGGCCAAGAGGGTCGCGGAAAGTGGAATACCTGGAAAGTTGAATGTTGTAAAAATTCAATGATGATAAGATTACCAGAATCGAAAATATCAAGAACAGGTTTAGTGAGATGTTTCTGCGGTATGAAAGCATGATTCTAGACACGAAAAAAAATGGTTGGGGTTACACAAAACGATAAAATTTATTGCCCAAGAAACAAGATAAAATCTTGGACTCTCTGAGGAAAAAATGGTTGCAGGGGCATAGAGCTGTCCATCGAGTTCATTATATTACAGTAGTAGTAGTAGTAGTAGTAGTAGTAGTAGTGGTGGTGGTGGTGGTGGTGCAGACCAATGGTCAAAAATCTACCATTTATTGTTCTTTTCTCTTGTAAGGATAAAGTCTGATTTAAATTAGACTTTTAGCGACCATGAATGTTAGAGATGTGTTCTGTTGCTGTTACGGCGGCGACGGCGGTGGCAGTGGTGATATCGATGGTGTTGATATCGGTGGTCGTGGTGGTGGTCGTCATCGCCGTCGCCATTGTAGTCATAGTGTCGGTGGTGGCGTTGCAGGTAGTGGTAGCGGTGGTGGCTTTGGTGAAGGTGATTGTAGTGGTAGTCGTCGTCGTCGTAGTAGTAGTGATGGTGGTCGTCGTGGTAGTGAAAATAATGGAGGAGTCATTGGTGGTGGAGTGGGGGTGGGGGTCGTCGTCGTCATCGTTGTCATCATGGACATAGCGTCGGGGGGTTATAGTGGTGGAGGCAATTGTGGATGTAGTGGAAGTTTTGGTGACGGTTGTGGTGGTGGTGGTGGTGGTGGGAAGGTGGGGGTGATGGTGGTGGTAGTGATGGCGGTAGTGATGGTAGTGGTGATGGTGGTGGTAGTGATGATGATGATGGTGGTGGTGGTGGTGGTGGTGGTGGTGGTGGTGGTGGTGATAGTGGTGGTGGTGGTGGTGGTGGTGGTGGTGGTGGTGGTGGAGGTAGTTTCATGTCCAGCTCTGACCTAGTAGACTCATGATCAAATAGCAATCCCGCCACGAACATTATATCTTTTTGCATATCAGGGACAGCGCGGTCAAACAGGAACCGTAAGAGTGATATAAACCCATGATTTGGAATAGGCTAAGGTCAAGCAAACATATTATCATTATAGAAACATTATTATTTCTAAATCTATCAGAGAGACTTTCAGTAACAATAGTTTAAAGTAAGGACTATTTACCAACATGTAGCAGTCCCTGATGGGGCGAATGTTACTGTTGTTAAGCCCCAGGAAACGTCGTTTTCAGCTGGCTATAGGACACAATATCTGTGTCCTTATATTTTCGAACAGGGGAGCCCAGCACCCCCATCCAGCATAAAGCAACATCTGTTGACAAATACTGTGCCATATAGCCAGCTGGAAACGTTTCCTGGGGCTAAACAACAGTAACAGTCGTCCCATCCGGGACTGCCACGTTATGTTAGCAAATAGTCTTTGTTATCATTGCTGTTAATTATTTTGTCCCCGGTTTCCCTTATCTTGAAAAGACCTATGATTAAATGCATTCCAAACTAAGTCCAGTCCGTCGTTTATTTACATGATCTAGTGTATCCTGGGCAAAGTTATCTAATGCGTAGTTTACTATTAATAATAAGTGGGTATATAAAGCGGGGAACTGGCAAAATCGTTAGCACGTCGGGCAAAAGCATTATTGTCGTTCTGGGTTCAAATTCTACTTAGGTCAACTTTGCCCTTCGGGGTCAATAAAATAAGCACCAGTCGCACACTTGGTCTATGTAACTGATTTATCTCCTCCCACAAACCTACAAGCCTTGTGTGATACTAATAATAAGGGGCGTGATTAAAACGAAATATATATTTGGCAGCTATTTCTAGCAAATCGACCAACGCCTTCCAGGCTAGCTCTCTCGCTCCATAAGTGGTCAGCAGATTTGTATTGTGCACATTTATTGCAGCCAATAGCCAATTATATGCGCCAATCGAATGGTTAGCTTCTCAAAAACGTCGTAGCAAGATAATAATTAAACCTATGTCAAGATATTCTATAACACACTGCAGTACGAATAAATTAGCATAGCATCATAGCATCGTGTTTTTTATATATTTAGAGAATATGCAGCAAGTTGGAGAATAATACAAGGAAGAGTAGCAAAGGTGCATGCATGAGAGGATGTATTTGTATGCGTGTGTGTGTGTGTACACATAAACACACACACATACACATACATATATAATATATGTGTGTGTGTGTGTGTGTGTGTGTGAATCACAAAATATATAGATATTTGTGTGTGTGTATGTATGTATATATATATTTAAACTTATATAAATATATATGTGCATATATACTTATATAATTATATATACATGCATATATTTAAACATACATATATTTGAACGTCTTGTTTTATGTATGTACGTATGTATGTATGTATGTGTATGCATGTAATATATATATATATATATATGTGCGTGTGTGTGTGTAAGAATATATATAGGTAAAAATATATATTTATGGTTATAAGTATATGTTCAGGCATGTATACATACATAGGTAGAGATATATGTTTATATGTATACACATAGATCTGCCTATGCTTATTTATATATGCATATAAACATATATACATAAATACCTTTACATATGTGTGTGCATGTTTGTTTGTGTGTGTGTGTGTGTGTGTGTGTTGTGTGTGTGTGTGTGTGTGTCATAGGAAGCCACAGTAAAAAACACAAAGTGTATCCAAATGAGAACACATGAAGAACATGAATATCTTTGAAATAAAAGCCCAAAGGGATATTGTCAACCTCGACTACCGTAGGCTCCAGGCTGTCACCTTTTCCCGACTGAAATCACTAAGTAGAATTTAAGAAAAAAAGGTTCTTTCACATCTACCCCTTTCACCATTTGAACAAACTCCTAATTAAATTTGTTTTAGGACAAAACCTGTTTTCTTCTTCATCTGAACTTCTGTATCATGACGAAGCTGTAGCTGTTATTGAGGCTATCGCCAGAGAA
>NC_043001.1:32056269-32067255 GCF_006345805.1 Octopus sinensis | reverse complement strand
GGGACAAACAAGGACAGACAAGGACAGACAAGGGATTAAGTCGATTACATCGCCCCCCACCCCCACCCGTGTGTAATGGTACTTTATTTATCGACCCCGAAAGGATTAAAGGCAAAGTCGACCTCGGCGGAATTTGAACTCAGAATGTAGCGGTAGACGAAATACCTATCTCTATTTCTTTACTACCCACAAGGGGCTAAACACAGAGGGGACAAACAAGGACAGACAAATGGATTAAGTCGGCTGTATCGACCCCAGTGCGTAACTGGTACTTATTTAATCGACCCCGAAAGGATGAAAGGCAAAGTCGACCTTGGCGGAATTTGAACTCAGAATGTAACGGCAGACGAAATACGACTACGCATTTCGTCCAGCGTACTAACGTTTCTGTCAGCTCGCCGCCTTGACGCGCTAGATAATGTAGTCTTGCACAGAGACAACAAATGAAAGAAAGACGGAGTTGTCACGGCTGGAACGCATTTTTTAAATAGATTTGTTCGGTCAGGATTAATCTGAGTCTAATATACACGAATTTTATTTCTCATAATTATTGACAAAGCCTTGAAGTATATAATAGATAGGGTATCGAGTCTTGAAGTATATAAGATACTGGCAATTGACTTGATTTCAATATGATGGCGGTAACTTATTGTGATCGACCTCAAGATTGATGAATGAAAGAATCAACAGAGTTCGAACCCAAAAATGCTGGAGGACTGAACCCAGTAGTTTCAACCACTCTGCCGCTTAACTCCGCTCTAAATGATTTTTCACTTTGACACAAATCATCAGAATCGGTATAATAGATTTAATCAATGAACTCAAGTATATGCCCAATGTGAGTTTCATCGAGAAACTGGAGAAAAATGAGAGAGGGGGGAAAATATCCTTGACACCAGTTCGATTTGAACTTAGAGTGTTAAGTGATCAAATGGGACACAAAATGGCTTTCATTCAGTGCTCTGTCTATTATCGCAATTCAATGAGTTTTGTAGAAATATAAATACATTTTGACCACGCAGAAGGCTAAATCTTTATATATATATATGTGTGTATATATATATTATATATATATATATATATCTATATATATATATATATATATATATATACACATACATACATATATGCATGCATGTATCTAAGAGTATGTATATAGTATATATATATATATATATATATATAATATATATATAAAGAGGTAAGACCACAATAATCCATTGTATTGACGTTGCTTTCATGTTGATCTACAAACTTATATTATCGACCTTAGGGTGATGAATGGCTAAGTCGCCCCCCAACAGAGTTTTGAAGTTAGAACGTTGAGAGAAGAAACTAAATACTCGACGGCGTTTAATCTGGCACGTCGACGATCTATATTGAAGTATAATGAATAAATTAACAACTTAAGAAGGAGAAAAAAATTATGCACCGCAGTATTTTTCGAACCCGTAGCAATTTTACTTCGTTTCCTTTTGAAGTTTCAATATAATTTATTTTATAGAGACTTGTTTTTTTTTTTTTTGTTATTATTTTGTTTCTATTTTCATATCATTCCCTCCCTGTTTCTCTTTCTCTCCCTCCTCATCCTCCTCCTCCTCCACCACCTTCTCTCTCTCTCTCTCTCTGTTTCTTCTTTCTTCTCTGTATTTCTCAGTTTTTTTCTCTCAAATAATTGATCCAGTCTGATTTTGAACACCGTGATAGTCGGCCAAACACACTTTATTTCTTGCTATTGCTGCTATTCTGTCCATCTTCTTTCTCAACGGACGCTGAAATGACACTGCCAAGATCTGTTCTGTTGCGAAACAGTATTGGTTACCGCAGAGGAAGTAATTTAAATTCTCATTATCAAATATATTTGATAGTAATTCAAAGTTAGGCACTACTTTACTACAATGATTAGAAGATATTTTTTCTTTAAAAAACGTCTGTACATATACATATATCTATATATGAAACCGCTCACACACACGCATACATGAACACACACACACATAAGCTTCTCTCTTAATACATATATATATATTCCTCTACTTCTCTCTCATTCTAGCTCTATCTCTCTTCACGTATATATGTATATCTATGCTCTCTCCAAATATATGTACGTATATATTCATATGCACATATATATATGCATACACACATATAGATGTATATATATATGCATATGTTATATATATTGATGCATACACGCATACACACACACACATACACAATGTGTATGTATATATGTATGTAATAAATATATATATATATACATATACATACACACAAACGTACTCACATATACATATACAGACAAACATACACACACACACACATATATTATATGTATATATATATATATATATATACATATATACATATATATACATATATACATATACATACATATATAACATATACATACATATATACATATACATCATATATATATATACATACATGTATATATATATAATAACATATACATACATATATATATACAATACATACATATAGACAGATACATATACATATATATATATACATATACATACATATTATATATACAGATACATACATATATATATATATATATATATACATACAGATATATATTATATATTATATATATATATATATATATTATATCCATACATATATCTAACATCCATATATATATGTATATATATATATATATAGTATAAATTATATATAAACACATACACACACACATACATATATATACATAATTGAAATAGGCCTGAATTCAGTAGTGTGTAATAATACTTAAAATAACGAAATAACTGTACAATAATGAAAGCTTGTGGCCCCCGACGAATGCCCTTGCTGTTGAGGATAACAGTTTAGTTCTGCTATTCATGTTGTTTGTATGAAATCTCGTTCGGAAGAAGCTGAAATCAGTGTAGTATTGAACTGCGCAGCTGTTAGGCATCACGTCTAAGTTCACAAACGTCTCAGAAATAAACCGTAGCAAGAAATATTCGCTGTTATTTGTCCAGTGGTGAAGTGTAACACAAAAGCAATGAACTAACCATCGATACGACGATGTCTATGTCATCTATAAGTATCTGGTTATTACTAATTCTAAAACAGAAAGGACGATGGAGTTATAGATTATCTCTAGTATCTCTAGAGCTGAGCAGACGAGAGGTAGGTTTTTTTTTTCATAACTAGGAGCAGGAGTAGCTATGTGGTAAGTAGCTTGCTTACGAACCACATGTTTCCGGGTTCAGTCCCATTGCGCGGCACCTTGGGCAAATGTCTCCTACTATAGCCTCGGGCCGACCAGAGCCTTGTGAGTGGATTTGATAGACGGAAACTGAAAGACGCCCGTCGTATATATATATATGTATATATGTATATGTGTGTGTGTATATGTTTGTGTGCCTGTGTTTGCCCCCCCCCCCCAACATCGCTTGACAACTGATGCTGGTGTGTTTACGTCCCCGTCACTTAGCTGTTCGGCAAAAGCGACCGATGAAATAAGTACTAGGCTTACAAAGAATAAGTCCTGGGGTCAATTTGCTCGACTAAAAGGCGGTGCTCCAGTATGGCCACAGTCAAATGACTGAAACAAATAAAAGAGTAAAAGAGTAAGAGCTTTACCTGCAGAGGTATTGAATACTATTTACATAGCAACAAAACACAGATCAAATAGCCATCGCTACTGCTAGTTACTGTAGTGAGTTACGCATTCACCTCCACTTCCACAGTAACTTTATCAAATCTAGATGGACTTAGCCGTTGATTATAGCCCCATCATAGTGCAGAATACGAACTGCTGCCCTCTCACTTGGTAGTCCAGCATCCAAGCGACTTAAGCATCGAAGCCTTTAACAGCAGGAAATTTCCAAAACATTGAGTTACCGGTTCTGTTCCGGTCGAAGTCATGTATCGTCACTGCCATCCCTAATACACCAATAAAAGATACCACCGCCTAGAAATCTTATCAAACCACCTTAAAATTTCGTGTGTTTGAGTACAAATTAGACATCTGAATTAAATTTAAAAAATAATAAATGTTCCTTCTCGAGCCATGCCAGGCTCATAAGGGCCGGTTTCTCGGTTTCAGTGGCGTAGAAATTGCCCACCTATACGGGACACCGATCCGTCGAAGGATTACTCATTTTTGCCAGCTGAGTGGACTGGAGCAACGTGAAATGAAATGTTTTGCTCAAGAACACAACGCATCGCCCGGTCCAGGAATCGAAACCACAACCTAACCATTAAGCTACGCGCCTCCACAGACATCTGAATTAATATTCCTAAATGGACCCTTCTATTTCATATGCTTTATAGATTTGAGAGAAATTGGCTCTAACAGGCTGATTTGCCTTTTATGTGATCTAAGTAAATATTGAGGAGCATAGCGGGGTTAAGACTGTCCCGTTCTTTCAGTATTCTTTTCTACTCTAGGCACAAAGCCAGAAATGTTTGGAGAGGGGGCCAGTCGATTAGATCGACGACAGTGTGCAACTGGTACTTGATTTATCGACCCTGAAATGATGAAAGGCAAAGACGACCTCGGCGGAATTTGAACTGAGAACGTAAAAGCAAAAGAAACACCACTAAGTATTTCGCCCCGTGTGCTTAACGTTTCTTCTAGCTCGCCGCCTTTCCATTCTTCTAGTACTGCTTTCCGCATGTTGCATCACTTTTATCCCACATTTAAAAATTATTTGGAGAGTCGCAATGGCCCAGTGGTTAGGGCAGCGGACTCGCGGTCGGAGGATCGCGGTTTCGATTCCCAAACCGGGCCTTGTGTGTGTTTATTGAGCGAAAACACCTAAAAGCTCCCCGAGGCTCCAGCAGTGGGTGGTGGCGACCCCTGTTGTACTCTTTCGCCCCAACTTTCTCTCACTCTCTCTCTCTCTTCCTGTTTCTTGAGTTGTACTGCGATGGACTGGCGTCCCGCCCAGCTAGGGGGAACACATACGCCACAGAAACCGGGAAACCGTGCCCATAATCCTGGCTAGGCTTGAAAAGGGCGCATAAAATAATTTTAAAATTTTGTTAATTATAACTAATAGCATATGTTTTTAGTATTATTTCACACAGCTTTATTTAATACCTCAGTCTCATAAATACCATAAAGTTCCAGTTGTATGATGGGATCATTTATAACTCGACCCATAATTATCATCGAATTACGTTTTATAGCTTTTATTCATCGCAGGACGTCCGAACTTTGGTTGTTTAATTTTTTAAAAAATAAAAAAAAAATTAAATTTCTAAGCAATATGGAATTGTTTCATCCCAAATTTCTCTGCTGAAACGGGTTAATAGTTTCGATTATAGAATTTATGAGTAGTTGGCAGTTACCATAAATAAAATTCAGTTACTAGACCCAGTTAAGGTGTACAAGGAAAGAATAGCATCTTTATTGTTTATGGTCTTTAGCTTATGGGCTCATTATACATATATGTACGTAACACATACGCACACACACACACACACACAAATATATACAATATATGTTATTATATATATATAATATTATATATATATTATAGATATATACATATATATATATATTATACATACATGTATACATACCATGTATATTTTTATATATTATATATACATATATATATTATGTGGGTGTGTGTTGGAAAAATTTGAAATCCTTGATACAGTTAGGTATATTTGAAAAGGACAAGAATGACTTCACTGGTAGTTTTAAGCAATTTAATTTTTTTAATAATATAATTTTACAGTTTGGTTTGTAGATCTAGCTCTACTAGATCTACAAACTAGATCTACAAACCAAACTCTAAAATCATATTTAAAATAATAAATTCATTAGAACTACCAGTGACGTTGTTCTTTTCCTTTATCAAATATTTATGTATGTATGTATGCATGTATGTATGTATTATGTATGTATGCATGTATGTATAGATGGTCACGTCTCAAATGCCTTTGTTTACAGGTTTACTCGATCAAACAATTGATTGACGGAAACAGGCACTCGTTCAAAAGGAACAATATTCGGAAAAGATACAGCTGCCTATGAAATCAGTGGTAACTACCTTACTTTTTCTACATTCTTTCAGTAAAGCAGTATAATCCGAGGAAACACGTGATACTCTGTTTCAGCAAATAGTAAGTACATAATAAAAAGTTCACCGAGTGATATCATTTAGCTTGTCCTAAGAAAGGACCGTTCGTCGAAACTCTTTCGTTACATGAACTTCTGTCACATGGTATAGTCTGTTCTTTTGTCGTTTTGTTTATGCTTATTTGTATGAGATACCGTTTTAAGCCTGATTGATTGAGACCTATAATCCTTTCTACTATAGGGACAAGGTCTGAAATTTGGGAGAGGGCGATAATCGATAACATCGACCCCAGCACTTCACTGGTGCTTAATTTATCGACCTATATAACACATTTCACATTTAATGTAATATTAGCTAATCTATGAGATATTTACTGTGAATGAGTGTGCGTATATATATATATATAATATATATATATATATGTGTGTGTGTGTGTGTTTGTGTATGTATATATATATATATGTGTGTATATATATATATATATATATATATATATAGGCGCAGGAGTGGGTGTGTGGTAAGTAGCTTGCTTACCAACTGCATAGTTCCGGGTTCAGTACCACAGCGTGGCACCTTGGGCAAGTGTCTTCTGCAATAGCCTCGGGCCGAACAAAGCCTTGTGAGTGGATTTGTTAGACGGAAACTGAAAGAAACCCGTCGTATATATATATATATTTGTGTGTGTGTGTGTGTGTGTGGACGCTGCGATGGACTGGCGTCCCATCCAGCTGAGGGAAACACATACGCCACAAAAACAGGGAAACCGGGCCCATGAGCCTGGCTAGGCTTGAAAAGGGTGACGAGATATGTGTGTATGTGTGTTTTTCTATCTGTGTTTGTTCTCCTATCATGGCTTGACAACCGATGCTGATGTGTTTACGTCCCCGTAACTTAGCGGTTCGGCAAAAGAGACCGATAGAATAAGTACTAGGCTTACAAAGGCGGTGCTCCATCATGGCCGCAGTCATATGTCTGAAACAAGTAAACAAATATACACACACATATGCAATATACACACATACATACTTACACACTTGTATGTATCTAGATGGATGGATGGATATGAAGGTGCGTTACCTAGCTATTACGGTGTTGCACTCATGGTCGCTGGATCCTGGGTTCGATTCCTAGATCGAGAGACGTGGTGTGTTCTTGAGAAAAACACATCATTTCACGTGGTTCCAATCCAATAGGTAACTCTGTGACGGAATAGTATTCTGATTCGGGGTGGGGGATGGGAGACGTTGACCTGTCGCCCACCAGTGGACTGGCATCATTCGAAAAGCTAAAATAAAATAACGCAGAGCAGAATGTAACCAGCGATGTATATATTATATATATATGTAATATATATATATAATATATATATATATATATATATATATATATATATATATATATCCAAAGTAATATTTCCCAAAATGGCGGTTACCGTGTTAACTCTTAGATCCGTTCTCAATGCCGGCTAGCCACAGCAAATGCTGGTGATACTCAAGTTAGTTGAGAATTTACTTGGACTCGGTTATTAATCTTCGCTTAGGAAATCCGAATGTCCTTTAGAGACCACATAGTTTCCGTAGAGAAAATAGCGAAATTACTGAAGGAGAACGGAGATTGTGAAATGACTTCTCAAAATGCAATGACCTTGCTGCTGGAAAAATTGAAGGAAGGAAATAATGAAAACAATGAAAGAGAGAAGGAGATTAAGAGTTTTATCGTTCTCCTGATCTTCATTATACATATATATATATATATATATATATATATATATATATATATATTATATAATATATATATATATATATATACATATATACCATATATACAACATATATATATACATATATATACATATATATATATGTGTGTTGTGTGTGTGTGTGTATTTGTATGTATGCAAGTATGTATGATTTGCATACATGCTGATATCACAGGTGATTTCAACAACTGTTCTATATTTATTGTACACCGGCTGACGAGGCAAATAGTCGACAAAACACGTAGATGTTCCACATAGTAACGTGCGATAAATATTCCGTTGCAAAGTCTCAAAATGCAACAGTTGTATGGACAAAAACGATTTAAAGACTGTTTATCCGAAATATTTTCATGTTATTCTTCTCGTTTCTGAAATTCACATTGAGGTAAAGCTAAGGCACTGACTACATACTGAGATTGTTGCGCGTTTCTAATGATTGAACACTTCTCATAGATAAGCGAAAACCTTGCTGTCTACGTTGCGATGCGATTGTATGCGATATATATATATATATATATATATATATATATATATATTTAGCAAGCATTTAGCCATCACAACATATATTTCAAACAGTAGAGTTTCTGAATATATATATCTTATTGATATATATAGGGGTTACTATTTCGTTCCGTTGGTCGTTCCTGATTGATTTATATACAAACCACTCTTTATATAGCATGAGGCTAAATAAATAACTGTGTTTAGTTCAACAGTGGCTGACGATATATACATCTACGTGGTGTGTGTGTCTGCGTGTGTACTCGCATATTCATATCCCTATGCACAAATTATGCACATGCATACATATATACGCACACATATACACACGCACATATATGTATGTATGTGTATGTATATATATAATGCACACACACTCACATACATATATATATAATGTGCGAAATGCCTAGCGGTATTTCGTCTGTCGTTACGTTCTGAGTTCTGAGGTCGACGTTGCCTTTCATCCTTTCGGGGTCGATTAAATAAAGTACCAGTTTCGCACTGAGGTCGATATAATCGACTTAATCCCTTTGTCTATCCTTATTTGTCCCCTCTGTGTTTAGCCCCTTGAGGGCAGTAAAGCAATATATAATGTAGTTATTGCAAGGAATGTGCCAAGTACACCAAAGGAGATGCCTAGTTTTATCTGATGTGACAATGGTAATAACATCAAATAAAAGTACGTACAGGAAAATATACTGCGTGCATATAAATATAGACGTTTATTATTTCTTTATTGCCCACAAGGGGCTAAACATAGAAGGAACAAACGTGGACAGACAAAGGTATAAGTCGATTACATCGACCTCAGTGCGTCACTGGTACTTTATTTATCGACCCCGAAAGGATGAAAGGCAAAGTCGACCTCGGCGGAATTTGAACTCAGAACGTAACGGCAGACGAATTACCTATTTCTTTACTACCCACAAGGGGCTAAACACAGAGGGGACAAACAAGGACAGATAAACGGATTACGTTGACTATATCGACCCCAGTGCGTAACTGGTACTTATTTAATCAACCCCGAAAGGATGAAAGGCAAAGTCGACCTCGAGGGAATTTGAACTCAGAACGTAGCGGCAGACGAAATACCTATTTCTTTACTACCCACAAGTGACTAAACACAGAGGGGACAAACAAGGACAGTTAATTGTTAAGTCTATTACATCGAACCGAGTGCGTAACTGGTACTTAATTTATCGACCTTGAAAGGCAAAGTCGACCTCAGCGGAATTTGAACTCCGAACGTAACGGCAGACGAAATACTGCTAAGCATTTCGCCCGGCGCGTTAACGTTTCTGCCAGCAGAAATATATACCTTTAAATCAAACAAAAACAGAATTGCACAATGAACACATTCACAAATTCCTTTCTACTCTAGGCACAAGGCCTGAAATTTTGGAGGAAGTAGGGGCAGTCGATTAGATCGACCCTAATACGCAACAGGTACTTAATTTATCGACCCCGTAAGGATGAAAGGCAAAGTCGACCCCTGCAGAATTTGAACTCAGATCATCTGTCTTTATGTTCTGAGGTTCTGAGTTCATATACTGGTGAGGTCGACTTTGCCTTTCATCCATTCGGGGTCGATGAATTAAGTATCAGTTGTGTATTGGGGTTGATCTAATCAACTGCCCCCTCTTCCCCCCAAATTTCTGGCTATGTGCCTAGAGTAGAAAAGAGGACATTCATAAATTGTGTATGGTTAAGAAGTTTGCATCGGAACACGTGGTTTCAGGTTCAATTTCATTGTGCGGTACCATGGGTCAGTGTCTTGCACTATAGTCTCGAGGCATCCGACGCTTTGTGAGTAAATTTAGTAGACGATAACTGTGAGGGTGCCCATCGCACGTGTGTATATATACCTGTGTGTGTGTGTGTGCATGTGTGTGTGCGTGCGTGTATGTGTGTGAGTTTCTTCGTGGGTGTGCTTGTCCTTCCGATGCTTGACAACAAGTGTTGCTTTGTTTACGTCTTCGTAACTTAGCGGTTCGGCCAAATAAGTACTGCGGTTAATGTGTTCGACTAAACCGGTAGTTCTCCACCGGGTTCCATTTGGTCCTTGAGGGCCCATATGAGATATGTTGTTAAAATTTATCTGCAATATATTGAGTAAACTTCTACAACACACAAAATATTTTAACAATTTTTTTAGACAATCCCTAATAATATTTACTCTTTTACTCTTTTGCTTGTTTCAGTCATTTGACTGTGGTCATACTGGAGCACCGCCTTTAGTTGAGCAAATCGACCCCAGGACTTAGTCTGTGTAAGCCTAGTACTTATTCTATCGGTCGCTTTTGCCGAACCGCTAAGTTACGGGGACGTAAACACACCAGCATCGGTTGTCAAGCGATGTTGGAGGGACCTCACAAACACACAAACATATACACACACGTACATATATACAGTGGGGGGAAATAAATATTCGTAAATGCCAAAATTCTTCATTTATTTAATTTCTAATGAACATAAATGGGATATACCAATACTATATTTGCATACACATGCATAAACTAAGACTATGCAAAAGAAACTAATAAATTATAGTAACTAATGAATTTATATACAATTATAAATATTTAGGGGTGAAAAAAGTATTCGTGCAGAATAAATTTATGATTTTCTATGCCACAAAATACTGTTAAAATA
>NC_043001.1:32043769-32048769 GCF_006345805.1 Octopus sinensis | reverse complement strand
GCGCGCGCGTGTGTGTATATCTGTGTGTGTGTCTTTTGCGTACCTTTGTCCCCCGTCACTAGCGGTTCGGCAAAATAGATCGATAGAAAAAGTACTAGGCTTACAAGAATCGGTTCTGCGGTGCGTCAACTAAAACATTTCAGGCGGTGCTCAAGCATGGCTGCAGTCGAAATGACTGAAACAAGTGAAAGAATAAAAAAGTGTATTACAGTGAGAGATAGAGAGAGGGACAGAGAAAGAGTTTCACTTGCTGTGAGAGAGAGTGGGGAAAGAGAGGAGGAGGGAAAGAAACCCGTCGTATATATGTGTGTGCGTGTGCGTGTGTGTGTGTGTGTGTGAGAGTGTGTGCGTGTGTGCGCGGATTTGTGTCTGTTTGTCTCCCCCAACACCATCTTTTGACAACCGATGTTAGTGTGTTTATGTCCTCGCAAATTAGTGGATGGGCAAAGGAGACCGATAGCATAAGTACCAGGCTTACAAAGACTAAGTCTTGGAGTCGATTTTTTCGACTAAAAGGAGGTGCTCCAGCATGGCTGCAATCAAATGACTGAAGCAAGTAAAAGAATAAAAGAATAAAAGAATGAAAGAATCGCCAAGAACGATGATGCGTTGTTCTACTGTTGTCTTTGGTTGCACTATCTGCATTGCCTGCTAATTTCGTCTTCCCTTGCAAAATATGTGTACCTGAATGAGTGATCATCACTCAGATTACCTCATTTAAATCAATGGTTCCTAAACGTATTCAGGCTACCGACCCCTTGGCACCCGGGTCACATTCCTAGTGCTCCCCCTCCACTCTCCACCACAAACGTACACCACTTGCTGCATCAAGTTCAAAACAACTGCACTTCACAAATAAAACATACCCTAATTAGGCGCAGGAGTAGCTGTGTGGTAAGTAGCTTGCTTACCAACCACATGGTTCCGATTTCACTCCCAGTGCGTGGCCTCTTGGGCCAGTGTCTTCTACTATAGCCTCGGGTCGAACAAAGCCTTGTGAGTGGATTTGGTAGACGGAAACTGAAAGAATCCCGTGTATGTATGTGTGAGTATATGTTTGTGTGTGTGTATTTGTACCCCCAACATCGCTTGACAACCGATGGTGGTGCGTTCACGTCCCCGTCACTTAGCGGTTCGGTAAAAGATAGAATAAGCACTAGGCTTCCAAAGAATAAGTCCTGGGGTCGATTTGCTCGTCTAAAGGCGGTGCTCCAGCATGGCCGCAGTCAAATGACTGGCACAAGTAAAAGAGTAAAAGACTAATTAACTGATTAATTTGGGTTTTTTTACATCCATCACCCACCTTTTGGCCACCCCACTATCGCTCATATTTTCTCTCACGACCCCAGTATATTTCGACCGAGCCCAAGGGTTCAATATTGTCCAGTTTAGGAACAAGTTAATTAAAGCATCCTATTTCACCTTGATAGTCTTTGTGCGAATTTTTGCCTTTCCTAATTGCTTATGATAAGGAAAAGTACGTGAGCGCACGCATAAGGGCTCTGCTTTGGGGTAACAGTGTATACCACCTCATGTGTTTTAATTCAAGTCTAAAATATTCATTACCCGGTCGTAAAACGAAGGCACATGCTTGTTTGTGTGGTTAAGAAGCCCGCTTTGCACTCTTGTGGTTTAGGTTCAATCTCACTGCGCTACACCTTTGGCAAATGTTTTTTTTTTTTATTATAGCCACGGACCGGCCGATGTCTTTTGAGCATTGGTCGGTTTGATGAACGGAAACTGTGTGGAAGTCCATCGTAAATGTAAATATTTATGTACTTGTGTTTGACACCCACACCACCGCTTTACAACCGGTGCTGGGGTTTTTTATGTCCCTGTAGCTTACTTGTTCGGCAAGAGACAAACAGACTATGCACCGGACTTTAAAATAAAGTCGATTTGTTTGACTAAACACTTTAAAGTGGTGCCCTAGCTTGGTCGCTGTCCAATGACTGAAACAAGTAAAAATTTAAAATAAGTGAAACAAAATATAGTATTAGTATCTTTTCGGTTTGACCGGCAGTTTTTTAAAATAATTTCCACGTAACTAAACACTTTTAAACTTCGTATACTGGTAGAATGTGTTTATAAAACAACTTTTTCTCTTGGCTTTATTGAGAAAATCCTATAGTTTGTAAGATAGCTGTTGTTTTTTTCTTCAATTTCTGCAATTTCAACCAATCAATGACGTCTATTGAGGTGAAAACATTCTGTGCCGTATGAATATGTCCCTCATTTAAGAAACAGACTGGGTTTATTTACATTTCTGAATAAAAAAGATACCCTTCCCCCACCCCTAACCCTAACCCTAAAACATTGAAATGCAATAGATCGATACTAGGGTCATAATTATGGGTGACAATTTCATATGACACCGCTAGAAAAAACTGCCGTTCAAACCGAAAAGATCCTAGTATCAGCTTTCTTCTTTTACCTTTGACAGATACACAACTACACTGTTAGACATTTTTTTTCTTTCCATACATCCACTTGGACGTCAAAAACGATCTCCTTTTTTAAGATATATTTACGTTCAGTATATAACAGTTATTTCTTTTTGCAACACTTTTATTGACATTTGTTGCAATTATTCGTTCATTTTATTATGTGCCAATCGTGGGGAATTTTTTATTGAAAAATTCCTACTTTCTAGTCAGTTACACATTTAACAAATGCCAGTTCATATTCGGTGACAAATTTCTGTTATCACCTTCCACATTTTGTTTATCTTTTTTTAGTATCCGAAAATTTCTTCTTAGTTAGTTAGTTAGTTAGTTAATTTTTTGGCTCAAAAAGCAAAAAAGCAAGGCCATGTAGGGGGACATGGAGTTATGTACAGGGTGGTGTTCATGTAAAGAGTTCAGGCTTTGAACCGAGCAGTTGTCGGCATCTTCACCATCTCGTCCGGCAGCTTCATAATGAATGGTTACTAATATATATTTTTTGAGCTTGCGTTTCTTTATTTGTACCTGGTTAAAATTATTTGTACTATTTGTACCTGGTTAAAATTAAAATTACAGAACAAAATCTTATTAAAGTTTTTATAAATACTGTTATTCACTATACTGTACTAAACTTATCAATATGGTTACGGGTTCAGTTCCACTCCGTGGCAGGCACCTCGGGCAAGTGTCTTCTACTATAGCCTAGGGCCGAACAAAGCCTTGTGAGTGGATTCGGTAGACTGAAGCTGAAAGAAGACTGTCATATATATATATATGTGTGTGTGTGTGTGTGTGTGTGTGTGTGTGTGTGTGTGTGTGTGTGCGTGTGTGTGTGTGTGTTTCTGTGTTAGTCCCTCTACTCTTCTCTTGAAAACCGATGTTGGTGTGTTTGCGGTTCGGCAAAGGGGACCGACAGAATGAGTACTAGGCTTACAAAAGTATAAGTCCTGAGGGTCAATTTCTTCGACTAAATCCCTTGAAGGAGGTGTTCCAGTATGGCCGCAGTCAAATAACAGAAAAAAAGAAAATATTACTATGCATTTGAATTCCTTTATAAAATATTCGTAATCCAGCTGTAAAAATATAACCTCGGTGCTTTGAGATATATTTTCTTTCAACATTTAAAGATATCTCCTTTTCTAGCTCTATACAGCTCAAGCCGTTACTTCATTTGATTATCCTCTCTTTGGACAGTCGCACCTTTTACTTTTCTAACTCTACATAGTTAAATCCGTTACTACATTTGATTATCCTGTCTTTCTTTGGTCTGTCCCACATTTTGCTTTTCATTCATTGTTAATATTTTAAAGAATGTTCTTCGCGTTTTTTTTTTCTTTTCTCACTACTGTCCCTATGAAGAGCCTGAGACGTTTTGGTATAGCCGTTTTGGCACCTCCGATTCGACGCTGACTTGTTTGACATCAAACGTTTAATGCTTGATGCATTCTTTCCATCTCTCTTTCCTTCTCCCTCTCCTTCTTTTTCTCTCTCTCTTTCTCTCTCTCTCTCTCTCCCTCAATGTGTACGCGAGCATCTAGATACGTTTGTATGTATGTGTAATATCTTTCTCTACCCCCTTTTTCTTTCCAATTTTATCTGTTCGTATACTTCTGCGCCCGCAGACGGCCATGTGTTTCAGGCGAGCGAGCGTGTGTATGTGTGTGTGTGTCTGTGTGTATGTGTGTGTGTGTGTGTGCGTGTAAGTGCGTGTCTGGCTGTCTGTCTATCTGCCAGTCTGTCTATCTGCCAGTCTGTCTGTCGCCAGTGCAAAAACAGTACCGTCACCGAAACAAGCTGAATGTACCGTCAGACGTGCCAAACTGCCACGCCCAGCCTTCACGTTCCCCCTTTTAAAAAATATTGTTAAATGTCAGTTAAGAAGTTCGTAAAGCAGATATTGAAGATGAGACTCTCAAATACGCCCAAAATTAGTAGAAACTCTTTCCAAACTATCGTATATATTTTATCATTCCTTCAGTACTCTTCTCTCTCTCTCTCTTCTCCCTCCTTCATTCACATATTAACACACGTTTTCTCTCTCTACTCTTCTCTCTCCCCACCACTCTTTACTTCACTTTTCTCCTCATACGGCGCAGGTGTGGTTGTGTGGTAAGAAGCTTACTTCCTAATCATATGGTTCCGGGTTCATTCCCATTGCATGGCAGTCGGGAAGTGTCTTCTGCTATAGCGTCGGGGCGACCTAAGCCTTGCGAGTGGATTTGGGAGACGGAAACTGGTAGAAGCCCATCGAACACACACACACACATATGTATGTATGTATGTATGTATGTATGTATGTATGTATGTATGTATGTATGTATGTATGTATGTATGTGTAGTAATGGAAACACCTTAAATTTTCAAACAAATTTATTTTAATATAGGGTAGGACCGCATTTGGCAGTAATTACAGCGTGAATTCTACGAGGTATGGTCTCGTACAAAGTTTGAATTGTTTCCAAAGGAATTTTTGTCCATTCTTCTGCAAAAGCAGTCTCCAGTTCTTGTAATGATGATGGTGGAGGAAATCGACTCCTTACTTGTTTTTCTAAAATG
>NC_043001.1:32036269-32038769 GCF_006345805.1 Octopus sinensis | reverse complement strand
AAACCCTACGTATCTCTATTATGCGTTTCAGCTGTGCTGCTGCACTCATGCTGGAGCAACACCGTAACTTTGCACTCTTTCCACAGAACTCTAATGCAGTTGGTTTCTTCTGGGTGATGGAATTTCACATCACCCCTCATACATGTGAGATATTTTTCCTGGTCTTTGGCGAATTTGGTGTATGAATGAATGTGACAATGCCACCTTTGTTCTTACTTCATGCCGGGGCGTTGGTTTTAACTAGTATTGTTGACAGGAAAATTCCCAATTCCTTTTTGAAAACATTCACTTCCACATTGTGATGGTTTCTTAATTATTTTGACAGAACATTGAAGAGGTGTGAGCCATTGTACTCTGGGCCTTACTTTGGATGGAGGAGATGGTACGTTTGTTAACATACAATAGCGTCCAGTACGGACCAAAGTAAGGTACTAGCACTTCCAGAATTTTTACATATAAATTATTACATATCTCTCAAGTTTTATTCCAGGGAATCAAGTTGTAGTTTTATCAGGTTCTCCCAGTAGTTCATCTGCACTGTAGTAATATATATGTGAGGGCGTGTGCCGATGTGTGTGTGTGTGTTTGTGTGTATGTCTGTATGTGTATGTATGTATGTATGCGTATGTATGTATGTATGTATGTATGTATGTATGTATGTATGTATGTATGTATGTATGTATGTATGTATGTGTGCTCTGCGATCATTTTGACATCTGAAATGTGACACCGGTTGCACCTATATGGGTAATATCGATTTGATGGAGGGAACGAGCTTATGTCTACACAAACATTTCATCACTATAAACAAATCATTTGTGGGGCTGTTCGATAAAAGATTGTCGAACCCTCCATACGTCGTCTAACGACAGGAAAGTCCATCATATATGTATATTTAATTATAAGATTCTATCAAAAATTAGTCTTGAATGTTTGAAAGAAATATATTTAGAAGATTGTAAATGTGATAATTCGAAGTTAGTTATAAAGAAATGTTTATACAGGAAATTTAGATATTATTAAAAATAAGGAACTAAGGGAGATTATGAGTAAAGGGACAAAATACAGAGAACACAGTTACATTAGTAAATATAATTAAAAGAAAGTTATATTAAAAGCTATTAATGAATTCATAGTTAAATTAAGTCTCAAATATAAGGTCAAATTGGAGGAGTTCAGTAGCTGGATTAGCACATTAACTTATATGGTAGTTAAAAATAAGTGGATGGGGAAAGATTCAGTTCTGAATAAACCACTAATTAAAGAATATATAAATGAATTACATAAAAAGTATGTAATAGTACCAGCAGATAAAGCAACTGAGAATTTTGTAGTAATTTGTAAAAATATTAGATGATGGTTGTAGGTAAATAGTTAGGAGTGGGTAGGAATTTAAGTTCATAGGTAATAATACATACAAAGTTATACGAGAAAACGCCGAGTTAGTTAATTGACTTATACTCATAGTAGCAAGTTTGAGTGGTTTAGAAATGGAAGAAAAGGATAAAAATATCCCTTGAGTTTTTTGGATTCCTAAACTACATAAAGTTCATTTTAAAATAAGATTCATAGCAGGAGCTAGTAACTGTACAAAGAAACAGCTATCTATTTTGGTTAATGATGCTTTAAAAGTTGTTAGAACATATTTTTCAAAATATTCTGATAAAATTTATAACAGTTCAGGAATTAATTATTCTTCAAATATTAGTTCAGCTAAGGAATTTCTGGGAAGATTGATCAAATGTAAGAAAGTTTAGAGTATGTATGTGCATGGTTTTTCGACACTATATACAAACTTAAATTTTAAATATGTGGAAGATGGTATTTTGAGAATATTAAACACTATTTTAATAAGACATATAAATGTATATCTTTAAAGAATGGTAACGGTTTCTTGTCTAATTGCTGTTGTAGGGATATACTAAAAGAAAGATGAAAGAAATTATTAGTTTTATTGTTAATAATTCGTTTTATGTTTGCGTGTAGGGTGTTTCGGCAAGTTAGGGGATATCCACTGGGTGGCAATTGTAGCCCTCTGTTGATGGACCTTTATATTTCTTCATGCGAGTTCCTTTTCCTTAAAGACCTATGCGCAAGGAAAAAGATTGCTTTACTTAATGGATGCTGCAGATACATAGATGATATATTTATACCTGGAGGTGCAATGGCCCAGTGGTTAGGGCAGCGGACTCACGGTCGTAGGATCGCGGTTTCGATTCCCAGACTGGGCGTTGTGAGTGTTTATTGAGCGAAAACACCCAAAGCTCCACGCGGCTCAGGTAGGGGAGGGTGGCGAACTCTGCTGTACTCTTTCACCACGACTTTCTCTCACTCTGTCTTCCTCTTTCTGATGTACCTGTATTTCAAAGGGTCGGTCTTGTCACACTCTCTGTCACGCTGAATCTCCCCGAGAACCACGTTAAGAGTACACGTGTCTGTGGAGTGCTCAGCCAATTGTACATTAATTTCACGAGCAAGATGTTCCGTTGATCGGATCAAC
>NC_043001.1:31978769-32031269 GCF_006345805.1 Octopus sinensis | reverse complement strand
ATATATATATATATAAATAAGACACAGTAGAAAATGCTAAAATAATTTTATCACGAAGTACATTTTGGCACCGGTTTCCGTCTTTTAGACTTTTTCAACAAAGAGTAGAATAAGAAAAACAAATTGGAGAAAAAAAATTAAATGAAATGTTTTGTAGGTATTTCCATAGTCTTCAGATAGTCTGTTTCTCGCTCTATTCCTTTGTGAATATATGTGTGTGTGTGTGTGTGTGTGTGTGTTTGTGTTTCAAAATGTGACCGCGTGTGTACCGTTGGCGATTTTTTTTCCTCTGTCTTCCCTTCTCTGGATCTTTCCTTCTCCTATGTTTCCGACGAAGAGCTCCGCTCGAAACGTTAAACCCTCTTTCTTTCCTTCTTTCCTGAGCGTCCAATAATACTATATTTGTTCCACGTCCTCACGTTGTGTTTTTTTTTGTGCTTTCTTGTTTGGATTAACTTATATATATACATATATATATAATATATATATATATATATATATATATATATATATATATATACATATAAGTATGTATATATATAAATAAACATATATATATATATATATACATATAAGTATGTATATATATAAATAAACATTTTGCAATTAAGGACAACTACTTAATAAGGAAAACTTAACAAGAAATTGTCAGGTAGATAGCGTAAAAACCTCATAAGAGAAAAAATTTCGAAAATATTATTTCTTATTGAACATATTAATTTATATATAGAGGGCATAATTATACATACATGCCAGGAGGCATTATATATACCTGCCAACGCTAAGAGGGACAATCAGTCATTTCTACCAAAAATATTACTAATCCCACCGAATGCAATTTTTCAAAGTAAGACGTTTAAACATATATAGGCCTGTATCACAGTGATTTCATACTTACGTAATCATCAGCAGGCCTGAATGTATTATAAATAAACAGCGACCCTGCCTCGCTTAAGCCGAACAGCTAACTGATCACATCAACGAAGCACATGGGTGAGTTTATATATATTACATCCGGGTGAATGGCAAACTTTTACAAAATTGCATTTCGGGAGAGGAAAAGTTTTTCGGAATAAAATTTTGCAATTAAGGACAACTACTTAATAAGGAAAACTTAACAAGAAATGTCAGGTAGATAGCGTAAAAACCTCATAAGAGAAAAAATTTCGAAAATAATTATTTCTTATTGAACATATTAATTTATATATAGAGGGCATAATTATACATACATGCCAGGAGGCATTATATATACCTGCCAAACGCTAAGAGGGACAATCAGTCATTTCTACCAAAAATATTACTAATCCCACCGAATGCAATTTTTCAAAGTAAGACGTTTAAACATATATAGGCTGTATCACAGTGATTTCATACTTACGTAATCATCAGCAGGCCTGAATGTATTATAAATAAACAGCGACCCTGCCTCGCTTAAGCCGAACAGCTAACTGATCAACATCAACGAAGCACATGGGTGAGTTATATATATTACATCCGGGTGAATGGCAAACTTTTACAAAATTGCATTTCGGGAGAGGAAAAGTTTTTCGGAAAAAAATTTTGCAATAAGGACAACTACTTAATAAGGAAAACTTAACAAGAAATTGTCAGGTAGATAGCGTAAAAACCTCATAAGAGAAAAAATTTCGAAAATAATTATTTCTTATTGAACATATTAATTTATATATAGAGGGCATAATTATACATACATGCCAGGAGGCATTATATATACCTGCCAAACGCTAAGAGGGACAATCAGTCATTTCTACCAAAAATATTACTAATCTCCACCGAATGCAATTTTTCAAAGTAAGACGTTTAAACATATATAGGCCTGTATCACAGTGATTTCATACTTACGTAATCATCAGCAGGCCTGAATGTATTATAAATAAACAGCGACCCTGCCTCGCTTAAGCCGAACAGCTAACTGATCACATCAACGAAGCACATGGGTGAGTTTATATATATTACATCCGGGTGAATGGCAAACTTTTACAAAATTGCATTTCGGGAGAGGAAAAGTTTTTCGGAATAAAAATTTTGCAATTAAGGACAACTACTTAATAAGGAAAACTTAACAAGAAATTGTCAGGTAGATAGCGTAAAAACTCATAAGAGAAAAAATTTCGAAAATAATTATTTCTTATTGAACATATTAATTTATATATAGAGGGCATAATTATACATACATGCCAGGAGGCATTATATATACCTGCCAAACGCTAAGAGGGACAATCAGTCATTTCTACCAAAAATATTACTAATCCCACCGAATGCAATTTTTCAAAGTAAGACATTTAAAAATATATAGGCCTGTATCACAGTGATTTCATACTTACGTAATCATCAGCAGGCCTGAATGTATTATAATAAACAACGACCCTGCCTCGCTTAAGCCGAACAGCTAACTGATCAACATCAACGAAGCACATGGGTGAGTTTATATATATTAGTTTATATATATTAGTTTATATATATAACGAAGCACATGGGTGAGTTATATATAAATAAACATATATATATATACATATAAGTATGTATATATATAAATAAACATATATATATATATATATACATATAAGTATGTATATATATATAAATAGACATATATATATATATATATATATATATATATATATATATATATATTAGAGTCTAATATCATCTGATACAAAAATATGCCTTCTGGCTCTTATAAGAAGGAAATGTAGCACAATGATGATTTCATCTGATAAAAATTATAATTATTTTAACTAATAAAAGAACATTTTGACTAATAATTGTGAGGTCAGCATTGCCCAAACTGGATATAGGTAAGGTATATGTGTCATAGAAAGAAATAAAAAGAAAAGACTCGGAAAGAAGAATATGATGAAGAAAACAGATAACAAAGTTATATAAATATTTGATATATTTTGGTAACTGAGGGATTTTGAAACGTAGCATAGAATGACTGTTTATGGTGATGATGATGATGATGGTGGTGGTGGTGGTGGTGAAGACGATGATTGTGGTGGTGGTGGTGATGATGATGATGATGGTGGTGGTGGTGGTGGTGGTGGTGGTGGTGACGATGATTGTGGTGGTGATGGTGACGATGATTGTGGTGGTGGTGGTGGTGATGACGATGATTGTGGTGGTGGTGATGATGATGATGATGGTGGTGGTGGTGATGACGATGATGGTGGTGGTGGTGATGACGATGATTGTGGTGGTGGCGGTGATGATGATGGTGGTGGTGGAGGTGCTGGTGGTGGTGGTGATGACGATAATTGTGGTGGTGGTGACGATGGTGGTGGTGGTGATGATGATGATGGTGGTGGTGGTGGTGGTGGTGCTGGTGCTGGTGGTGGTGATGATGACGATGACGATGAAAATTATCACCGTCACCTTCGTCAGCATCAGGGGTGGCTGTAGCAGCAGCAACAGCAGCATGATCGTCATTTTCGTCGTCGTCATCGTCGTCGTTGTCCTCACCATCATCATCATCAGCAGCAGAAGCAGCGATCATCTTCATTGTGGTCGTCGTCTTCATCGTTGTCACATCCATTGTATATCTTCACCATCAGCAGAAGTGGCGGTAACGATCCTCCTCCCCTCCTCCCTAGTCATCATCATCATCATCATCGTTGTTATCGTCATCATCATCATCATCGTTGTTGTCGTTGTCATCATCACCATGATCCTGATCAGTAACAGTAGCAGTTCTATCATTGGCAGAAGGCGACATAGTGTATTTTATTTTATTCATCCATTTATTTACTTAATTATTTGGTAGTGGTAATGGTGAATAATGGTTAATTATATCTTACCAGAGTTGTATTAACTGATACTTTTCTTGTTAATCAACTCCAATAGGTTGTAAAACAAAGTTAACCTTGTAGAATTCTACAGACGTATGAATTGTTGTAAATGCATTTTGCTTCCGCTCAGTAAAAATAAACAATAACAACAGCAGCTATAATAATAATAATAATTATTATTATTATTATTATTATTATTATTATTATTATTATTATTATTATTATTATTATTATTATTATTATTATTATTATTATTATTATTATTATTATTATTATTGAGTGAGAGAGCAGTGCATTCCATTAAAGTGGCACTGGGGTAAAATATATGAAGCCCAGTATATCCATCATGACTACCCGCCTGATAAGAATACACTAGGCACATGCATCACAACCATATGTGCGCGACATGGCGATCTCATATCAAGATAAGCAACGCATGACCTTGCAGGTGGGGCCCAGTTAGAATTTTCTTCTGCTCGAGTAGCCCATCCCACTCCCTGAATAAGGGTTGTTTAAGGATGTTGAACAAAACACCCGTGTTTCCAGAGGTGAATTATTCAAACTCCAAAGAATCCCTCTCAACACATGGCTATGATGCCCCCCCACTACTTCTGCTCGTGATCAGTGATGCACATATCGTCAGCCACTAAGGGGCATGGTCAACTGGTTATGGTCAAACAACTGACAAGCAAATCTGTGGTATTGAGAATATTTGCTGTAGCCCATCACAACTATATGTGCCATGGATCACAACCATATTTGACTTCGCTTTTCTGGAATATTAATTTCTAGCTTCTAATCCTTTGAATAGAGAAATCCCACAGAATTTTGTATTTCTCCGAATTCAGCACTCTTTCGACCTAGTGGTAATACCATGTACCTCCAGTTTCAAATCTCCATTCTTGACAACTCTTCTAGTGTAAATCTTTCACGACTTAATAATAATAATAATAATAATCGTTAGTACTTCGGACAAAATGCTTATCGGCATTCCGTCTGTCTTTACGTTGAATTCAAACACAGATGATGAGATTGACTTTGCCTGTGCAAATATAATTTTGTACAAATGGGTTGTGCGTCTCACTATTTCTGGGCTTCATGTCGTCTCACGGTTCTGAAGAATATGCAGGCACTTCTGCAAGCCTTGCTCCATCGATGATGATCACACTGTCTCACACATTGGCCAGTGCTTCTGTTGCTCCTTGAGAACAAACTGAAGGCTCAACAGCTTTTCACGGGACAGATATATGTCACGCTTCTCGTCCCGCTTCTAAGATAAATTTTTCAAGTAACAAGGTACTTGCTTCTGTTACGTACTACTGCCATGCTTTCAGTTACGATTGGTTTCTTTTGATTAATAAAAATAGCTTCTGTATTCTGCAGCAATGTCAGTAAAACTGCTACTAATAGTCTAGCACGACAAAATATGCGTAGTATAAAAGTATTTATAGTTCTCTCAAAACCATCGATAGGCTTAATCACTAGAGTTAATATCTACAGAAATATAACTGTCATCTTCTTGCAAAGTGAAGGTGCACATTTACAAAAATATTCCTGTGTATTTTTTTTTTGTTTCGTTTTATGGGTTGTTGTGTCCATTCAAGTTTTTCTTTGAGGAGGCATTGCCACCATCTCTTGTCACTAAATAAATGTGTTAAAAATTGTCTTTTATCACAAAGAAAATACAAAAGCAAATTTTTCCCCCGCTTTCTGTGCCCTAAGTACGCATTTCCCAACGCAGATATAATCGTTCAATTGTTAGAAAGATGAACAATATATATACATCCAAATAGGAGAGATGCGTGAGCACGTTTTACCAAACAAGAAACAACAAAAAAACAGCTACGACGACTACTGACTCCAACCACGACGCTGGTGATGACAACGACGACGACCGTGGCACTGATAACGAGGATAACTATGATAATGACGATGACGGCGATGGTGATGAGGATGATGGTTGATTGATTGATTGGTTGATTCTATAGATCAAAGGTGACCACAACGTTGAGGACAGCGCAAAAACAATAAATGAGAAACAATAGTGGTTATATTGAACAAAAATAAGAATAACGACACATTAATATATAAACAATAACGACATAGGCGCAGGAGTGACTGTGTGGTAAGTAGCTTGCCTACCAACCACATGGTTCTGGGTTCAGTCCCACTGCGTGGCACATTGGGCAAGTGTCTTCTGCTATAGCTTCGAGCCGACCAATGCCTTGTGAGTGGATTTGGTAGACGGAAACTGAAAGAAGCCTGTCATATATATGTATGTATATGTATGTGTGCGTATGTATATGTTTGTGTGTCTGTCTTTGTCCCTCTAGCATTGCTTGACAGCCGATGCTGGTGTGTTTACGTCCCCGTCACTTAGCGGTTCGGCAAAAGAGACCGATAGAATAAGTACTGGGCTTACAAAGAATAAGTCCCGGGTCGATTTGCTCGACTAAAGGCGGTGCTCCAGCATGGCCGCAGTCAAATGACTGAAACAAGTAAAAGAGTAAAAGAGATAGAAGAACAATATAGAAGACCAAAATATGAAAGAGGGAAACTCTCCAAAATGGAAAAAAAAATAAATGGGGTGATTCTGATTGCACTGCTTGCACAACCCGTGTTACCCTAACACAAATCAAGAGTACTTATAAATTGTCCATATCTTAAATGTGGAAGTTCCCCTTAAGATGATTGTTTTCATTAAGACTAGAATCGTTCCCAGGTCACCATCCCTTATACACCTCATTAGCTTTTTATGAAATACAAGTTATGTCGTTCCACTGGTTACGTTGATCAGCAACGGTCGTGCAATGAACACTCGTCAATATTCCGAAGTGGGAAAGCTTGGTGAGCGATATATAATATAAACCACTAATGCTAATGCTTAAAGTAACATTGTGTGTGAATGTGTGTGCGTATGTATACGTGTGTGTGTGAGGGGGTGTGCGCGTGCATTCGTGCATGTGATTGAGTGTGTGTATATCATCAAGTCAAATTCGTTTTCAACTGTTTTGAAAATGTAAAGGAGGTACCAACCACATGGTTCCGGGTTCAGTCCCACTGCGTGGCACCTTGGGCAAGTATCTTCTACTATAGCTTCGGGTCGACCAAAGCCTTTTGAGTGGATTTAGTAAACGGAAACTAAAAGAAGCCCGTCGTATATATATATATATATATGTGTGTGTGTGTGTGTGTGTGTGTGTGTGTGTGTGTGTATGTGTGTGTATGTGTTTGTCCCCCAACATCGCTTGACAACCGATGCTGGTGTGTTTGTGTCCCCGTAACTTAGCGGTTCGGCAAAAGAGACCCATAGAATAAGTACTAGGCTTACAAAGAATAAGTCCTGGGGTCGATTTGCTCGACTAAAGGTGGTGCTCCAGCATGGCCGCAGTCAAATGACTGAAACAAGTAAAAGAGTAAAGAGTATAGTTCTAGAAGACTAGATTGTCACGACTGGAGCCATTTTAACCCTAGGTCTACAAAAACAACGACACCAACCACATGATAGATTCTGGGTAACAGCGTTTTATTTGTATGAATTCATGGCGTTCGCAACGTTGTGGAATAACATAATTGAATTGAAAGCAACGTACAAGAAAATATTAAGATGTTTCAACATTAGAAATGTGAAATAGAAGATATTGCTCACCAGAGAATATCCAAGATTCGATCCTACCAATGAAGAAAGGATCATAAATATAAGGATTTGGCATCTGCTAAGTTAGGCATAACCGTGATTATTACAAGAATTAAGATTAATAAGCAAATACTTTAAAAAAAGGCAAGTTCTTCGTTACAAATAGCTAGCTAGAATAAGAAGAAAAGTATTGATAAGGTAGCGAGGGAACCTCTGCATTATCCCTCAAAGTGATAAAAATAGAAGCCAATTCACTTACAATTTCACGAACTAATGAAGGCAGCTCTATGTGGTTGTCTGATATGCTGTAATCAGCTATCAAATTTCCAACACCTTAGAATCTTAAAAATTGGAAGACAAATCGGATAATGTAGTCTTAAATTTACTATCTGCAAAATAAGAAAAAAGTGATGGCCATAGCTGGAATACCTTTGATAATATGTCTGCTAACATGAAATTGCACAACAACTGTTAATATGAAATATATTAGAATCCAATGTTACTAGCTGCAATTCGTTCCCGTATTCGACAATCTCCTGTATAAACTCCTATAACCTAAAGAAGAAAGAACAACTGTAATAAATTGTCGTTTTATGACGAAATATGTTTTTCACCCGTTACCTGATGTGATATTCGTATTTTATGATATCCTTCACCCGCTCTCTAATGTGATATATGTATTTATATGTCCTGAAAACCTTGGGTAGAAGACAAATAAGTATGATATAATGGGTAGCAAATATTGGAGAATTATTACACCGGAATGTAACTACAGCTGACAATTTCTAATAGGCGTAACATTAAAAATATGATAGGATGCCGAGCGCAATTGCAATGCGTGTGTAAAGACGAGGAGTTATAGTGAAAATAATACAATAATAAACACATGAAAACAGAATGATACAGACAGTTTGAGAGAGAGACAGATAGACAGACGGATGGGGGAAAAGAGATTTAGGTAGGTAGATTCTGAAGCTGTTTATGCCAAGGAGATTTTAACACGGAAATAGGGAATTTTCAGGTAGTTGTCCATGACAAATCTTCATATTGCAGGGAGACAGAATAAAGCTCACTTATTTAGAAGCTGAAGTGAAAATGTCTGCGGGTTTAAAAATTTCCTCACGCAAGCATGAGATGTACGGTTTGATTCCACTGCGTGGCAGCTTAGTGAAGCCTATTTTAACATAAGCTTTGTACGTATTCCTTCTACACAATTTCACTGGCCTAAGTGTAATTGGTTAGATGGAAAATTCATAGGAACTCGTTGGATGAATGATACGTGCAATTCAAAGGGACAACCGGAAATATTTTGAATCTTCCTGAGTATTTCATTAAGGATACTAGTGTCTGCGGAACACTCATCCACTTACATTATAGTTCAAACTTCAAATTCCAGGTTGTTCTGTTGATCGAACAACTGGAACAGTTGTCGTTGAAACCGTCCGAAGATTCATCGAACATCTTTATAACTGCCAGTCGTGGAATTTTTAGAAAAGCCATGACAAAATCCATTCTTTCTTTCTTTTGCTTTCTTTTTTTTTTTTACTTGCTTCAGTCAAATGACTGCGGCCATGCTGGAGCAAATCGATCCCAGGACTTATTCTTTGTAAGCCTAGTACTTATTCTATCGGCATCATTTGCCGAACCGTTAAGTTACGGGGACGTAAACACACCACCATCAGTTGTCAAGCGATGTTGGGGGGGGGGACAAACACAGACACACAAACACACACATATATATATATACATATACATATATACGACGGGCCTCTTTCAGTTTCCGTCTACCAAATCCCCTCGCAAGGCTTTGGTCGGCCCGAGGCTATAGTAGAATACACTTGTCCAAGGTGGAACTGAACCCGAAATCATGTGGTTGGTAAGCAAGCTACTTACCACACAGCCACTCACTCCTACGCCTAACTGTACTTTTTAGAACTTTAACCAATATAGACATCCATCCATTCATTTTCCGTTCACTATTCTGGAGGTGGTCGTGGGAGTAGGGAGCTCAGATACCTTTTCCATAGGGTCTCCTAAAAGAGGCAACTGCCATTACGCTTTTTTTGGTGGATTCCTGAGTGTGACCAACTAAAATTATGGAATACTGTTTTCAAATTTTGGCGCAAAGCCAGTAATTTCAGGGAGGGAGTAAGTCGATTACATCGACCCCAGTATCTAACTGGTACTTATTTTATCGACCTCGAAAGGATGGAAGGTAAAGTCAACCTTGGTAGAATTTCAACTTAGAAGGTAAAGACGGACGAAATGTCGCTAAGCATTTTGTTCGGCGTGCTAACGATTCTGCCAGCTCACCGCCTTGAGACTATGGAATATTTTCCAATCATGTTGTTGTTGGCCTACATCTATATCTCTTGCCGGTTCGCTCGGTTTGAACAATCCGTTTTGCAATCCATTCTTGTGACATTCTGATCACATGTTCGCAGTACTGCCACTGTGGCTTCTCAAGGCGGAGAAGTAGCAGATTCATCTGGAGAGAGTTCTTCATCTCTCAGTTTCGTACTCTGTAGAGAAACGTTATTTCAGAGATTCTACGTCAAGTAAAAATGCAAAATTACGAGTGAACTGAGAGCGAAGATCAAGACTCAATTCCCAGTTGCGCCCGTTTTCGCTTTCAATTTGGTTAATAATTCTGTAGGAAAAGACATAGACGTTGCATAGATTCATTTTATCTTCGCTATGAATGCAAGAACATGTGTCACTCTAGAAATTAACGCGTTTATTCTTGTGCCAACCGCAATATTTTATACATAATTTTATCTGAAAAACTGGGATGCGACTTGCTCACAAATACGAAAAGTATCGGTAACAAAACACAAAACCCTTAACTACTAACATCTATTTACACGAATAGTGGAGGCGCAATGGCCCAGTGGTTCGGGCAGTGGACTCGCGGTCGTAGGATCGCGGTTTCGATTCCCAGACCGGGCGTTGTGAGTGTTTATTGAACGAAAACATCCAAAGCTCCACGTGACTCCGGCAAGGGGTGGTGGCGAACCCTGCTGTACTCTTTCACCACAACTTTCTCTCACTATTTCTTCCTATTTCTGTTGTACCTGTATTTCAAAGGGTCAGCCTTGTCACACGCTATGTCACGCTGAATCTCCCCTAGAACTACGTTAAGAGTACACGCGTCTGTGGAGTGCTCAGCCCCTTGCACGTTAATTTCACGAGCGGGCTGTTGCGTTGATCGGATCAACTGGTACCCTCGTCGTCGTAACCGACGGAGCGCCACGATTTACACGAATGCCATTGAGCGAGACGCTAAATGGTTGACCGACAAGCTAGAAGTAGTGACCATATCTCCCTGAAATCACTTCATGACCTCTTAATGAAAGGCTACATTAAATAATAGTCGTACATACATTTTAGAATGCTTTGATTATTTACGGCTGAAGTGCTAAATAACAGCAGCAACATGGATGTGAGATGGAAAATACTTCGAATACGAGTAACATACAAAGTGTAATTCTTATGTTAATAACAATCATAATGATAATCGTTTTTAAAATATCAAAAGATAAGAAGATTTAGGGGTGAAACTTGGTCAATTAAACGATCCCCGTGCTTGTCTAGTACCTTAATTATCGATACCAAATCAATGAAAGGCAAAGTTGATTTCATCGAGATTTGAAAGCAAACCAGGAAGAGGCTGAACAAATATAATATGGCATTTTGATCGCGGCTCTAACGATTCTTATTTCTTTATTGCCCACAAGGGGCTAAACACAGGGGGGACAAACAAGGACAGAGAAACGGATTAAGTCGATTACATCGACTCCAGTGTGTAACTGGTACTTAATTTATCGATCCCGAAAGGATGAAAGGCAAAGTCGACCTCGGCGGAATTTGAACTAAGAACGTAGTGGCAGACGAAATACCTATTTCTTTACTACCCACAAGGGGCTAAACACAGAGAGAACAAACAAGGACAGAAAAACGGATTAAGTCGATTACATCGACCCCAGTGTGTAACTGGTACTTAATTTATCGACCCCGAAAGGATGAAAGGCAAAGTCGACCTAGGCGGAATTTGAACTCAGAACGTAACGTCAGACAAAATACCTATTTCTTTACTACTCACAATGGGCTAAACACAGAAAGGACAAACAAGGACAGAAAAACGGATTAAGTCGATTACATCGACCCCAGTGTGTAACTGGTACTTAATTTATCGACATCGAAAGGATGAAAGGCAAAGTCGACCTCGGCGGAATTTGAACTCAGAACGTAGCGGCAGACAAAATACCGCTAAGCACTTCGCCCGGCGTGCTAACGTTTCTGCCAGCTCACCGCCTTATACGATTTTCTAACGATTCTGTCAAGCTACCACCGTCGTTATTTTCTAACTGAAGCACAAGGCCGGCAATTTGGGGGAGAAGTCATTAGATTACATTGTCTGCTATACTTAACTAGTACAAAGTCGACATCGGCAGGATTTGAACTCAGAGCACAAGGAACATAAGGAGATCTTGGCTAATTTAGCGCATCTGTAGATTACAGATGCAACTGAGCCGAGGAGAACTTTACGTTGCGTACGTATGATGCTCCTTAACAATAAACTATAATAGTAAAGTGAACGGGTCTATACTTGCAATTCTGACACTCATTACATCTTCCTCTGATGCAAACACTGCTTTCATATTACGAAATTCTAGAGACTAACGAAAGAAAAGACTTTTAATTCATACTTTTTCGATATCTTCTATTACATCTTTAAAAGATAACTAACTTCCCTAAGTTCTTTAATGTAAAAATTTCGAACTACTCTCCTAAATAACTGTCACAAGACTCTATCCAATATCAGATTTCGTTTTATCGAAAGGAATTTGCTTTCTAAAATTGATTGATCTAGATATTATTTTTGTTGTACATGCAAGGAAAGAAATCTTTTAATCAGTGTTGAAGTGACTACTGTTTAAGTTTATTAATCTTCAACACGTGCTTTAGTCTTTAATAGTGCTACTTCCAAAATTGACCCGGCAGCTTCGTTATCAGTATCATTTACATGGTACCATGCATTTATCGTTAGCCATTGGCACTAATAACCGTAACATAAACACCCCAGGCAGTTTTCTGAAATCATTATGTTAATGATATACATTATCTAGCTATCCTTCTATCTATCTGTCCCTCTTGTTATCTCTCTCTGTCTATTTCTCTCTCTTACTCTATCTGTGTGTGTATAGCTATTTAGTTACGTGCGAGTTCGTGCATGTGTGTATGTAAGTATGCATGTATGTATATATGTACGTTTGTATTAATATATAGTGTGTTCGCATGCATGTACTGCATATGTAGAGATTGAAATGCATTGAAATTGTAATGGTAAAGCTTTATGAACGACGTGGAATGTTTATACACTCAACCGGTTTTAACTTTTTTATGGTTTTCACGTCTTTGTAATTAATGATGTAATAAGTTCATTATTTCTTAGCTGCTATTGTCGATGAGGTTACAACTACATACGTTTATATGTAGATGTTGACAGTAATAGATTAGATAATAAGTGAATATTAACAATCACAATGAAGGTAATTTGAAAAATTTCAAATTTCTCGATCAATACTGATAATAAATATAAATATAGATTAATTAAATGTGATTATTTAAATGCTGTTGATATTTTTCAAGGAATATGAACTCTTTATGTATCTGTTGTTACAACATTAATATGAATAAAAAAATTAAATTTGATTTATCATTCCTACTGCTTATTGCTATATTTTTACTGCGAAATATTTTCCTGTATCCTGGAAATCGAATTTACTCTGTATGCAGAATTATTCGTTTTCTTAAAAACACGCCCGTTTGTCCTATATAATTCTCTTAACATACTGAACAAATTATTATGTACATTAGGTTTCCAAATGGACAGGAAAAATCATTTTATATTTTGACGATAGTTCTTGTTTAAACTGAAATGCTGATCTATTAAACAAATAACAACAAATTTCCTAGCTGAGTCGCTCATACTTTCTGACCGATGGTTCTATTGCAGCTGAATATAATTTAGCATCTGTTAATATTCTCTTTAATCATTCTAGTTGTCTTTTACTTCTTATAATTATATGTACTTTCAGAATTCTATTGTTTCTGGCATTTTTTCAGCATTTGTAAATAATTTTGAATAATATTATGGGATTTGTTGTTTTATACAAAGACATCGGTACGTGATCATTATTATAATAATATTGGCCACAAAATTCTTTTTTTTATCTAAAGTCTAAATCTATAACAGAAACGACACTCATTCTAATCTTACCAGCAATTTTGCTGTAATTTCTCGAAAGACGAAACAAAACCTCAGCTTAAAAACAACACTATAAAAAGCAATAGAAACAACAAAAATAAAAAAGATAGGGATAAAAACAATTACACTTTTTAAATATACACAATATTTCCTCGGTTATGCAATAATTATGATACTAGTCTTTTTGGCAATCCTGTCATTGTGAATGACATTAATGACGTAAATACTAGAAGAGATTTTTATTATTATTATTATTATTATTATTATTATTATTATTATTATTATTATATTTTTTGAACCAGTTGAAGACACACAAGATATCGAAATATCGTTCACTAGATAGCAATGTCACTCTTTTAATTTTGACTCTATATCTTCTGGAGAAGTTACCTCAATCCTTTATATATTATTATTATTATTATTATTATTATTATTTATTATTATTATTATTATATTTTGTGAACCAGTTGAAGACATACAAGATGTCGAAATACCGTTCACTAGATAACAATGTCACTCTTCTTTTAATTTTGACTCTATATCTTCTGGAGGAGTTACCTCAATCCTTTATATATTATTATTATTATTATTATTATTATTATTGAGTGAGAGAGCAGTGCATGCCATCAAAGTGACACTGGGGTAAAATATACGAAGCCCAATATACCCATCATGACTACCCGTCTGATAAAACCCAGGCACATGCATCACAACCATATGTGCGCGACATGGTGATCTCATATCAAGATAAACAGCACATGACCTTGCAGGTGGGGCCCAGTTAGAATTTTCTTCAGGTTGGGTAGCCCATCCCGCTCAAGCGGTCCCTGAATAAGGGTTGTTTAAGGATGTTGAAAGAACCACCCATGTTTCCAGAGGTGCATTATTCAAACCCCAAAGAATCCCTCTCAACACATGGCTATGGTGCTCCCCCACTACTTCTGCTCGTGATCAGAGATGCACATATCGTCAGCCACTAAGGGACATGCTCAACTGGTTAAGGTCAAACAACTGACAAGCAAATCTATGGTATTGAGCAGAATATTTGCTGTAGCCCATCTTTTATACCAAGACAAAACAATATTATTATTATTATTATCATTATTATTATTATTATTATTATTATTATTATTATTATTATTATTAAGGCGGTGAGATAGCAAAGTTGTTAGCACACCGGTCAAAATGTTTAGCGATCTTTCTTCCCGCTTTACGTTCTGAGTTCAAACTGCGCCGAGGTCGATTCTACCTTTCATGCTACCGGATTCGATAAGCAAAATAAGCACCAGTTGAGCACTGGAGTTGATGTAATCGATAATTTCCCTTCCATAAAAATTTCTGAGCTTATGGCAATAGTAGAATAAATTATTATACTTGCTGTCGCAGCCATTGTTGCTATTCTTATTACTATCACTACTGCTATTGTTTCTAAAATAATGATAATAATTGATTGGAAATGTTATCACTAACTGATTGGAAGTGTTATCATGTACATTGTTTTCTTTTGGTATAAAAGATGGGCTACAGCAAATATTCTGCTCAATACCACAGATTTGCTTGTCAGTTGTTTTGACCATAACCAGTTGAGCATGTCCCTTAGTGGCTGACGATATGTGCATCTCTGATCACGAGCAGAAGTAGTGGGGGAGCATCATAGCCGTGTGTCGAGAGGGATTCTTTGGAGTTTGGATAATTCACCTCTTGAAATATGGGTGTTTCGTTCAACATCCTTAAACAACCCCCATTCAGGAACCTTTTGAGCGAGATGGGCTACTCGACCTGAAGAAAATTCTAAGTAGGCCCCACCTGCAAGGTCATGCGCTGTTTATCTTGATATGAGATCACCATGTGGCGCATATATGGTTGTGATGTATGTGCCTGGTGTACCCTTATCAAACGGGTAGTCATGATGGATATACTGGGCTTCATATATTTTACTTCAGTGTCACTTCAATGGGATGCACTGCTCTCTTACTCAATAATGATGATGATGATGATGATGATGATAATAATAATAATTATAATAATAATAATAATAATAATCTAACGAAAAACTAGCTTACTGTTTGAACTGGGCTGTCAAAGTATGAGTTCGGTTGAAGAATTTTACGATGGCAACAAGTAATCTTCAAAAGTAGTGAAGAAAGTGACTGAAGGAGAGAGAGAGAGAGAGAGAGAGAGAGAGAGAGAGAGGGAGAGAGACTGACAGATATTCAGACATACAGGAAGACATAGAGTGGTGGTAAAAATACAGAGGGGCAGACAAAGGGAGTGAGACAGTGGGACAGAGAGATAGGCAGAGAGAGAAGAAATATATGTGCTTTCAACAATAGGTTCAGCGTTGTAGCAGTCAGGGTGTTTCAAGTAGCTAACTTTCATATGACTATGAATGAATAAAAGGGTACGTTTTGGAAATTAAAGCTTTAAGCAACGAAGGAGAAGCGTGTTAATTTAATGTGAGTCTAACGAAAAAACTAGCTTGCTATTTGTGTATGTGTGATTTTGGCCGACGAATTTTACGATGTCAACAAGTAATCTTCAAAAGTAGTGAAGAAAGTAATAGAGAGAGAAAGAAAGAGAGACTGAAAAAAATAGAGAGTTTGGTAGTAAAAAGACGGAGGAACAGAGAAAGAGAGCGGGAGGGAAGAATGACACCGATAGGCTGTACTTGTCCAGAAGAAAGGGTGGGAGAGGTTTGATCAGTTGCTAGGATTGTATCGAAGCAGAGATAAATAGCCTAGGGTGGTGTATAAAAAATGCCGTGGAACCACTGTTGAAACACGCGAAGAAGGCCAGCATCACCAAGACTGAAAATTGTGTAACTAAAGAAAAATTTAAACAAAAAATGAATAAAGAAAAAATAAAAAGCATGAAAGGAATAGAAAATGTACCGTCAGTTTGCAAGAGATATGAACGCCAAGACAGTTACAGAGGATGAGTGGCTATGGGTGAAGAGGAGTGACCTGAAGATAGAGACAGAAGCAATCATATGCGCAGCTCAGGAACAAGCATTAAGGACTAATTGTATGAAATGCAGAATAGGTAACACAACCGATAGCGACAAATGCAGAATCTGAGGTGCGAGGAGTGAAGCGGTATGGCACATCGTTAGCAAATGCCCAAAATTGGTACAACGCGAATACAAAAGACGCCATGACAATCTGGAAAAAATTATACATCGGGAGCTCTGTGGAAATCACGGCCTACAGAGAGCAGGGACGTGGTATGCGCAAACTCCAAAAGGAGTCAACGAAAATGAGAATTGCAAAATGTTGTGGGATGACCAGACATTGTTGTGATGAAAAAAAAAGAAAGAACATGTATGATTATCGATATAGCATGCCCCAGTGACAACAGGATCAGTATGAAGGAACAAGAAAAAATAAACAACTATGGCAATTTATAGTGGGAAATACGAAGGTTGTGGTCAATGAGGAGAGTAGACGTGATACTAATAGTAATTAGTGCACTTGGAAGTATCAGCACTCAGCTACTAACATGTCTGAAAAAGATCTGTGCAGGTGTGAAGGTAGAATACCTACAAAAATCAGCATTGCTGAGAACTACAAGAATTCTTCGCAGGGTTCTTGAAGCATGACCAGTTAACAAATGTCACTTTAGTCAGCTGACTGCAGACAGCTTACACTGTCAATCATACCCAGTAAAATTTGCTGAGTTTTCATCACATAATAATAATAATAATAATAATAATAATAATAATAATAATGATAGTAGTAATAATAATAATAATAATAATAATAGTAGTAGTATAATAATAATAATAATAATAATAATATAATAATAATAATGATGATAGTAGTAATAATAATAATAATAATAATAATAACAGTAGTAATAATAATAATGATAATAATAATGATAGTAGTAGTAATAATAATAATAATAATAATAATAATGATGATAGTAGTAATAATAATAATAATAATAATAATAATGATAGTAGTAATAATAATAATAATAATAATGATAGTAGTAGTAATAATAATAATAATAATAATAATGATGATGATAGTAGTAATAATAATAATAATAATAATAATAATAATAATAATAATGAGGAGGAGGAGGACATGAAGGAAAATTTCTATTATTTGCCAGAAGATCATCAATGAGAACATAATAACAATAGTATAATGTTTATTCCCTTGCAAAAAAAATGAGATTGTAATGCAGTACAATATGATATATAGAAAAGGTATGATGCAAACACACACACACATGTGTATGTATGTATAGTTAGACAGACAGACAGACAGACAGACAGACAGATAGATAGACAGACAGACAGACAGACAGATAGATAGATAGATAGATAGATAGATAGATAGGCAGACAGGCAGGCAGGCGGCTAGGTAGGTAGGTAGGTAGACAGGCAGATAGATAGATAGATAGATAGATAGATAGATAGATAGATAGATAGATAGATAGATAGAGATAGATAGATAGATAGATAGATATGAAGACAGACAGAAAGATAGATGCGCCTTAGAATAATTTTGGTGATGGTATGCAGAGCATGCGCATTTCGTAACACTGAATGTGAATAATCTCGCCCTATTTTGCTCTCATTGATATTTATGTGAGAAAAACCAACAACATATGTGTGTATGTATATATATATAATATATATATATATATATATATACATATGTGTGTGTGTGTGTGTGTGTGTGTGTGTATACTTGTGTGCTTGTGTGTACTCGTGTGCGAGATTATGTATGCGCATGCAAGTTAGTGCTACTGGGAAAAGTGAAGATTAGGGAGAGGAAAAAAATAACAGAAAGAGATAACAGAAATGTTTAGAAAGCGACAGAAAGAAATAGGTCGTGTAAAAATAAAAAAAAATAGTAAATGAAGTTACGTATCTACGTATGTTTATATTTGTATAATGTAGGAGGATATACATAGCTGAGCACAGTGAGATGATAACACCGACAACAAACGTATCCCAAGTCGATCACCAAAAGATGAGAGAAAAAAGATTAAGAAATATATAAGGTGTAAATAATAATAAAAATTTGGGTCGTTCGCCTTGTCATTTTTGTTTTCTTTTTCTACCTCTTCCTTCTTTTCTACTCTATAATTGCTCTCAAATTTCCTACCTACAATCTATTACGGATGTAAAACCATGGGGTAAGATTCACAGTGGGGGTGAAATCAACTGCGTGGTTGGAAATGAAAATAAAACTTGCGAAATGCTCTCTAGTGTACTGAAGAATATGCGATGATTCATCAGTTTGAACCGGGAATCCCTTTAACGGGAAACAACTGATATGGATTTAATCCCAGTTTAGAACTGATACGTTGTTTCTTTTTGTTCTGTTTTTACTCCTCAGCCGCTGATTAGAAAAATATCTAAATATCCATCATTCAGTTTAACAGCACCATCTCGACCTCGATGTTTTTAGTAAAGTCCGTCATTTTATTGCAAGTCTGTCATTTGGATTCAATGTCTGATACGTTGCTGTCATTTCTTCCTCACTTGCCTTCTAAAAGCCTTGGAAGTTCTGCTGAGGTCATGGCTACTGTCCATCCGCCTTTCATAAAGCCATACTAAGAAAACAACCAAACAACCCTATATTAATCCTTGGTGGCATTACTGAGATAAAAAAAATTATCCAGTCGTCACTCACGGTCAGATATTAGCATGTTCCATGTTACAATGCTTCGTTTGTGGTATTAAGACACAGACTCTCTCGTCATTTCACCCTGCTCCAGTATTGGTCGAAACCTCATATATCAATCTCAAAAGAATGAATGGCAAAGTTGGTCTCGGCAGAATTTAAATTCAGAGAGCAAAAAGCCGAAACAAATATCGCAATGTATTGTCTCTGATGGTCTAACGACTGTCAATTGACTATCTATAGCCGAAATAAAGACTAAAGAAACTGAAATAGAATAAGGAGTCGATACAGAGTTGCTAGGTAAATTTGTTGTGAGCTTATCTCAACTCACATTTCATTTACTTAGAAAAGATCAAATTTGACAACAGTTCCACTACAAATGAACTGCCTCAAGATGCGAAGGATATGTTCTTAAGTATAACCTATAACAGTTGATTTACATTTACGTATAGATAAAAGCCACAAGTAACAATTAGCCAATGAATAGAGACCTCTAATGGAAGTGAAGTCTCCTCAAGTTCCTGAATGCCATCTATAAAAAAAAAAGAATACATAGAATAATATAGTCTTAGACACACTATTTCTGGAAAACAAAACAGGATGATCACGGCGGGTTACTTTTCATCATAGATCTCCTCGATGAAAGCTGACTTGGAGTTAAAGAACGTGATGCTGTTGTTAATGGATACATAGCACTTTCTGTATTTCCATTTCAAATATAGACATCAGAAAGTAAATATCAGCCAGTAATCCAATTAATGAAAACCGTAATTTTTCTTTAAATTTAAAGAATTTCTATATTCTTAATCAATAAGAAATGTGTCAGTTAGTCAGTGATATACATTTTAGAGCAAAAAAAAATATTTCTTACGGAAATTCTTGTAATGAGTATACGACTAATATTTTTGGATAAAAATTCTCACTTTACCAGAAATAGACAGAACAATTTCTCATGCAACATATAGTTCATCAAAAATTAAGTCCTTGTGATGTCATTAATAAAAAGAAAATTCGAATACAGTTTTAAAACTATGTTGTGTGGTTTCGTATCATCTGTAGTAGAAATTTTAAAAAATATATTTGTGTATGTATGTGTGTTTCTCTGTGCCTGGTTGACTTAAAAATTACAAAACAAACACCTATAAAAGTGTATATATACATATGCAGACATGTGTGTGTGTATGTATGTATGTATGTATACGCTTTTCAGCACCTCATACTGAAGGTTTATAACCTGTTTATTTATACCTATATAATCCTTGTGGAGGCGCAATGGCTTAGTGGTTAGGATGTTACACTCATGCTCATAATGTTGTGGTTTCGATTCTTAGACATGGCGATTCGTCGAGATCTTGAAGAAAATACATCATTTCATGTTGCTCTAGTTCACTCAGTTGGCAAAAATGAGTAAACATGCAATGGAGCGGCGTCCCGTCCATAATGGTGCGGCGTCCCGTCCATAATGGTGCGGCGTCCCGTCCATAATGGTGCGGCGTCCCGTCCATAATGGAGCGGCGTCCCGTCCATAATGGTGCGGCGTCCCGTCCATAATGGAGCGGCGTCCCGTCCATAATGGTGCAATCTATACGCCACGGAATTCGAGAAACAGGCCTTATAAGCCTTTGGCTCGGGAAGGTCCTTTGATCCTTTTGATGTATTCGTAGCTGTTTAACTCAATATGAATATATCCATAATTTTGTTGCTAAAAACCAACATTTTATTCATTATTTCTAAATATTTCTCCTTCGATAGTCGCTTAATTCTGCCGCTAGACGGCTCTTTATCTATTACTTATTCCAGTTGTCTTCCTTCTTCTTGGACAATCGTTCAGTCATTAATATCGGCGAAACCTTTCCATATTTCACATTGATAATGTTGTTTTTACCCTATTTGTCATTAATATTTCTCCTTCGATAGTCTCTTAATTCTGCCGCTAGACGGCTCTTTATCTATTACTTATTCCAGTTGTCTTCCTTCTTCTTGGACAATCGTTCAGTCATTAATATCGGCGAAACCTTTCCATATTTCACATTGATAATGTTGTTTTTACCCTATTTGTCATTAATATTTCTCCTTCGATAGTCTCTTAATTCTGCCGCTAGACGGCTCTTTATCTATTACTTATTCCAGTTGTCTTCCTTCTTCTTGGACAATCGTTCAGTCATTAATATCGGCGAAACCTTTCCATATTTCACATTGATAATGTTGTTTTTACCCTATTTGTCATTAATATTTCTCCTTCGATAGTCGCTTAATTCTGCCGCTAGACGGCTCTTTATCTATTACTTATTCCAGTTGTCTTCCTTCTTCTTGGACAATCGTTCAGTCATTAATATCGGCGAAACCTTACTATATTTCACATTGATACTGTTGTTCTTACCCTATTTGTTAATGCTTGCTTAAATTATTATGATTGTCAACAAAAGAGCCATCACGTATTTCACAGTAATACTGTAATTCTCCGATATGTATTCTTTTGTATGAAGACAGCGTTTATCATAAATGCTTTCCTACAAATTTCACAAAGGAAGGGTTTTCTTGCTTTTGTGATTAGGAACGTCAATGACAAGATTCGAATGAAATATTAAATATTTCTCACATATTTCTCACTGGTATTATATTTCATTGACATTGTCATACATATGTTGTTACTTTTTGTTTTTTGTTGTTTTGTTTTTTTGTTTTTTCGTTTGTCTGTTTGTTTTATGTTTGTTTGTTTATTTATTTTTTTATATTTGTTTTTTGTTTTTTTGCATTGTCATTTACTAAGGCAGAAGTGTACATCTGGGCCAGAGTCTTTTATATGTATGGCATTATATAGATAGACATACATACAGAAAGGCAGACAGACAGATAGATAGATAGATAAATAGATAGATAGATAGATAGATAGATAGATAGATAGATAGATAGATAGATAGATAGATAGATAGATAGATATAGATAGATAGATATAGATAGATAGATAATAGATAGATAGATAGATAGATAGATATAGATAGATAGATAGATAGATAGATAGATAGATAGATAGATAGATAGATAGATAGATAGATAGATAGATAGATAGATAGATTAGGTATTCAGTTGAGGAAAATATTAGATATGTAAAGACAAAACTGGTTGCTCATTAAGCCTTCGGTGTGCCCGCTTATTCATATTGCTTTAAGGGGTGTGGATTTTACTTGTTCGAAACTTAAAACAATTTATTGAAAGAATTTTGTTGTAGTAACAACTTATTTACTTTTTTCGTATGATTATCATGAAGTCAACAAGAGTCTATAGCAAGCCGCACCCCCACCCCCATCTTGTGAGATGAAAATGCAATGAAAAGCATTCAAATTGGCTTTCTTAACCAAGCAATTTTATCGTCTTTCACATCTTGGGATATAAAGTCAGAATTATTATGGAATATCAGATAATATCAATGCCAAGGACTCCAAATTTGCCATCAAGATGTAGGACAAGATACTGCGATAGTCTGGGCTTCAGAGGTCCACAGCTCTTCAATATCCTCCCGAAGTACCTGAGAGACCTGCATGGGGTGGATGCGAATGTCTTTAAAATAAAGCTGGATCTCTTCCTGCCAGGTGTCCCAGATGAACCAACTTTACAGCAGGAGGTGCAGTTGAGGGTAGCTGCACCAAACTCTCTCATGCACCAAATGTCAATTACTAAAAAGCATTCGTGAAGTAAAATCATGTAGGAACACTGAATGGCGGTACCCCAGCATGGCCACAGCTCGTGAGCTGAAACTAAATGAAATGAAAAATATTTTGGTAGATTTCCAGTGCTACGGTCGATAGAATTTAGAGATGTTATGTTCCAATCTAATAGTTCTGAAACATATGCTATGGGTAGAATTGCTACGACGTGGATGGCACAGATGATATCTTTGATTTCTAGATGACTTTTAAAAAATAATTGTGACAATTTTGAAATATGCATTCGAACCCGCGATCCCTCGACCGTGAGTCCGCTGCTCTAACCACTAGGCCATGTGCCTCCACCGTTTAATCACACAGCTTTCGTACAACGATTTACTTTCAAACATTCCCAATTATTAGTAGAAAGATGAACTGTAGATGAATTGTCCCTCCAGATAGAATTTCAGACCATCTCTCTATTTTCCAGTCTGCATCGTTTCACTTTAAACTATATTTTCTTTATACATTTTGACAGTCCAAATGACATGTTACTGTCCCTCTTAAACTGCTGGACAATACAGAGAAATTTCTCAAAGTGGACACCACTTGGAGCGCACAAGTTTACTCTATCCTTCAAACAGAGAAAATGTATGATCTAGTCATTCTTCTTCATATATCGGACTCGGTGTTACCGCTCATCTTCACGAAATACCATATACAAACTGAAAGCCATTAAATTTATTTCCACCCATATTGTATGGCCTTGTGATCAACTACTCTTGTCACACATTGGACGAAACCGGCTTTCACCCAAGTCTATCGACAGAATCGCCTCACAATCAGGCATCAACAAAACAGCGGAGGGCATATTCCTCTGTCGAGTGGTTATGGCAAAAGTTGTTGTGTCTGAGATGACAGAGGACAAACACCTGCCTCTTTGGTCAAGCTCCCATTAACTATTTCAAGTGCCCCTTGGAAAAGAAAGAGAAAGTGGAGAGAGTTCCCTCGCTAAGCGAATTAAGTGGATGGAACTGCCCTAAGCTGTGTCTGTAGGCTGGAGTAGCGGTTTACTGATCTTTGTTCTCCATTTACAGATCAGAAATGCTAATATAATCCTTCCTCCCGCCAATCTTTTGTGTCATATGTAAACAGTTGGCATTTAGTCCCAATTCAGAATTTCCAATAACAATTAGGGTTATTTGAATTTTTTTTTTTTTTTCATTTCTCACATCGTCAATAAAAAGTTTCAAGTACTTAAGTATGTTTTTTAGTAATTTCCTGTAAAATATCTGTCAGATGGACCAGAAATAATCTCTAGTCAATAGTTTTTCATTATGTCACTAAAGACAATAACTGATATTTTAACACTCATATTTTTTTAAGCGGTGGAGGCACGTGGCCTAGTGGTTAGAGCAGTGGACTCGCGGTCGAGGGATTGCGGGTTCGAATCTCAGACCGAACGATGAGTGTGTTTATGAGCGGCTCCGGCAGAAGGTAATGGCGAACTTCTGCTGACTCTTTCGCCAGAACTTTCTCTCACTCTTTCCTCCTGCATCTTGCAGCTCACCTGCGACGGACCATCGTCTCGTCCAGGTGGAGAATCCTATACGCCAAGGAAACCGGAAACCGGCCCTTATAAGCCAGACGTGGCTCGAGAAGGAACAAGTACTTCTTTAAGCGATGAAGTTATTCTATCAGAGTATTCTTTACAGGTTATGTGCGGGTGGTCAGTGCCTCGAACTCATGTTGCATGTTTATACGCACACACTATGTGTGTGAGTGTGTGTGTGTGTGTGTGTGTGTGTGTGTGTGTGTGTGTGTGTGTGTGCGTATACAAATATATATAAATGTATATATATACGCCTTTTAAAGCAAGGAATACTACACCATATAAAGCAAGGAATATGGCGGAACACAGCAATGCAGTGCAAACATAACAGACCTGATATTGTTCTGTCGGACAGGGAACAACACTGTTGTAGAGGCCAGCTGCCAAACAGATGTTAATGTACAATCAAAAGTCCAAGGAAAAAAAGAACATTTGTGGCGAATTAGTGAGGAACCTACAGCTCTTGTACCCTGACTATACATTCGAATTAGAACATCAATTTAATACTTCTACACACAAACATAGAAATAGTAAGCTTTTCGAAAAGAAAAATCAAGAGAAACTGATACGGTTTCTCCAAATCCAATTTATTACTAGCATAGTGAAGATTTATAAGACATTCCAAAGATTCTACATCTGAGATTCTTTAGTAAAAAATTAGATTCAGATGAATATGGTACTTAAGTTGAGACACCAGAATTTAGTACGGTATTATCCATACAATTTCAAAATAAGGTGATTAAAATCAAAATAAGCAACAAGGATATCCAGAGGTAATGCAGTACGATCGGGGTAGATTAATACACACATTTGGGCGTGTGCATTGACAGCACAACCAACAGATCAACTCAACCACATATTTACATACACCGGGAACTCTCTTTACTCAAAAAAGTCTTGTTCCTTTGTTAGTGGCAGGATTGAATACTCTACAAAAAAACTTAAATAAGTAAGACTTGTTCGAAACTTAAATAAATACGACTCAAATAAAAATACATTCATAAACATACGTACATATACATACATATGTGCATACATACATACGTCCATCCATACATACACACACACACACACACATACACACACACACACACACACACACACATACATACATACATACATACATACATATATTGTGTGGTAAGTAGCTTGCTTACCAACTACATGGTTCCAGGTTCATTCCCACTTCGTGGCACCTGGGGCAAGTGTCTTGTACTGTAGCCTCGGGCCGACCAAAGCCTTGTGAGTGGATTTGGTAGATGGAATCTGAAACAAGCCCGTCGTATATATGTATATATATATATGTGTGTGTGTGTGTGTGTATGTGTGTGTGTTTGTGTGTCTGTGTTTGTCCCCCCCCCCACCATCGCTTGACAACCGATGGTGGTGTGTTTACGTCCCCGTAACTTAGCGGTTCGGCAAAAAGGACCGATAGAATAAGTACAAGGCTTCCAAAGAATAAGTCCTGGTGTCGATTTGCTCGGCTAAAGGCGGTGCTCCAGCAAAGCCGCAGTTAAATGACTGAAGCAAGTAAAATAGTATATATACATACATACATATATATATATATATATATATATATATATGCATGCATGCATTTATGCATAATTTTCCAGATAATGTTAGTTGTAATCTGTGCGCAAATCTTGTGCAGAATATTTCCTATGACAAAGTACACATGTATAAACTGAGTGTATAATATATATATATTTATTATTTACTCAATCATGTTAAGCAGCTCACCGTTTGTGATGACATTAAGTTTTTTTGTGCCCTAGTAAAGTAACTTGTATGCACGCGCATACGTGCACAGCGTAGCGGGAATAGTGGCCAAACTTGATTGGTTAATGCTGGTCCCCCACTAGTGCCACAACATGCATATCACAAGGCCTACATTTCATATCATAGTTGTGTTTCTTAGGTTATTTTTCATGTTGTTGCTGTTTTTTTTTTTTTTTGTTGAGCGAAGCGGTCTTCGTCCCAGTAGTAGAAGTCCGAAACGTGGTCCTTTGCTCTTCGTAAGAGCCGCAGAAGAGAAAGCAGGTCAACCCCCGACACCGAGAGCATCGATGGATGGATGAATGCGCATCCAGGCTCAGCGGTTGCGTAGGAAGTCGGGGACAAGAAACAGGAAGAAATAGTGAGAGAAAGTTGGAGCGAAAGAGTACAACAGGGGTCGTCACCACCCCCTGCCGGAGCCTCGTGGAGCTTTAGGTGTTTTCGCTCAATAAACACACACAACGCCCGTCTGGGAATTGAAACCACGATCCTCCGACCGCGAGTCCACTGCCCTAACCATTGGGCCATTGCGCCTCCACTTGTTGTTGCTGTTCTTGGTTGTGGTGTTTGGCATCAGGTTAATCCCGATGAAGTTGACCTTAGATTATATTATATTCCATCGGCTGCCGCTCAGTCTTTTTAGGTGCAGGTACAACATTAACTAATGTCCCTTTCTCTTACTTAATATAATGTCAGAGTGTGAACTGAGGGATACGTAACTACTGTTTCTGACAGATCAACTGATTAAAAGAAACTCTTTCATTGACTCGTGGTGATAATCGTTCTGATTAAAACTCATCTGCTTCTGCTACTACTTCAGACCTGTACTTTTCATTCATCTAACCAATAATTTCCTGCATATTTATCCTTGTGTTCCATCTATAGGTTTGCCTAACAGTGTTTTCTAGATAGAAGATTGAATCTTCTTCATTTGAGGTTTAATAAGTTTGGCAGCTGCAGTTGCTGGGATGTAGAGTGAGATGTCGAGCTCACAGATGTGCTTTTTTTTTTTAATGTCCTTCTTAAGAGGAGAGGAGAGACTCTTTGTAGTTTTCTTGTGCTTAATAGTCTTTGACTAGTCATTAGTCCGCTTCATTGAATAAGCAGATAAGACATAGTGCAATGTCAAATTGTATTTCTATTTCCATAAGAGACTTTTCCTCCTTCATGACTGGGCATGTACAGTCGGTTGACATCTGCTTTTGTATGGTGCATTTGTATGTCTGGTGAGTTGCTGTCTTACATTGTGATCTATCGCTACGGTATCATTTCTATTTCATTCTATTATTCGGAAACTGTAGAGTAAGAATGACTGAGGCTGTAAAACTGTTCATTGATTTTATTTCGTTCGATGAAAACGATATTTTGTTTTCATGATTAACCTGACTCTTTTGTTGTAATCTTTGTTGAATGAATATAAGTGATCGCTAATACTCAAGATCAGACAGAGTCGCCTAAATCTCTGATGCTGAAATTATCATATCGAGCAGTTTGTTCTTTAATCTTATGGTCATCTTGGTTTAAATACTGTTTTTTGCAGACTTTTTAAGGTCAAATACTACCCGAAATAATACACCACGTCGAGGAACGCTGAGAAGTTTCGGTCACACCGACGATAAAGTTTCACTTATTCATATAACAAAAAAATCTGATCAAAGCCTTTTAAATTAATATTCGTTTCAAATTATCCCACAAGGTCAGCGATTTCGGGGGTGGGGCAATAAGTCGATTACATTGACCCCGGTGTTCAACTAGTACTTATTTTGTTGAGCCCAATAGATGAAAGGCAAAGTCAACCTTGGAAGCATTTGAAATCAGATAGTTTACCATATGCATTTCGTCCGGCGTGGTAACCATTGTGCCTCTCCACGCCTTTTTTTAATTCATGCTTTTGCTAAACAAAAAAAAAGTAATGAGGGAAAATCATTTATACTATGCTTTTCTTTATATATAAAGGATATAAGCGGTTTAGTTCGTTGGTGATCTAAACGAAAAGGTACGATGAGTAAGTGCTATAATTGGTCATCCGTTTGGTTCCAATTTCACAGCTGAGGCTGGAGCTAGGGATCCATATTTGGCTTCCTTTTCCTCTAGTATATATATATATATACATATATATAAATATATACACATATATATATATATATATATATATATATATATTCAAAACTAGTATACTGGTATGATATATTTGATGTATTATACAATCAGTTAATTAGTTACAGTCCACGTTTGTGTGTGTGTATATATAAATATATATATATATATATATATATATATATATATATATATATATATATATATATATACTGTATAAATGTTATACACATCGTTCGATACATGCATGTATGTATGTATGTATTAGAGGAAGAAGGACAACAAAAACCAAGGCAGGACAGGTATCTCAAGTCATTTAGAATAATTTAATTAGGGTAAGGTGAATTTGAAGTCTTACAGCTGTTCCTAGGATATCCCAATTAATAGGCTAGCATTTTCGTACACCGGGTATTCCGTCATCAGAGACAAGGTGAGTACGTATGAAAGATTCAGACAGGGACCTGTATATATATATATATATATATATCAGCCGAAATTGCTAAGATGATCTGGTTCTTGACTGATGACTGAGGGCTTCGAATGTCCCGTCCTGTGGTTCTTGTGTCGTCTCTGTGGTGTTTCATATTCTTGTCCATGTCTGTAATTAATTTTACTGTTTACCTATATATATATATATATATATATAATTATAATTAGGGTTCAGCTAACTGCACTACATACCGAAATTAGAAAAAGGAGTTCAAAATTCCTTTCCTACTACTATAACGCTATAACGTACCGATGTACTTAGTAAAATTGTTAATTAATTGATTAATGAATTAATTAATTGAATTGATATATATATATATATAATATATATATATATATATATATATATAAATTGATATATATATATATATATATATATATCAATTTGAAGGCTTAATGAAGAATCGAGGTACATCAACATGTATGACATCACCAACTGGCTAGAAAGATATTCTCAGAGAGCAGACAGTAAACGTCTAGTTGAAATTAGTTGCAGATGTCGTGGCTGAGTGAATATTTACGCAAAGTAATTTAATCCATTCTTGACTACATTAAATCAATTTCTGCCGAAACAACTGTCGCGGATTTAAACTTCTTTCCTATGTTTTATACACACACATACATAATATATATATGTGTGTGTGTGTGTGTGTGTGTGTGTGTGTGTGTGTGTGGTGTGTGGTGTGTGTGTAACCATTTGTACTTTGAGTATATGTCTATTAGTATGTCAATCAAAGCACATTCACCTTTTGGGCTATCTAATATCATCCACAGTTATGATATAATTTTCACTGGATCTACATCAGGAAATCAGCAGTATTTGTGGAGTTTATAATAGATGAGGGAAACGGAAGACGGATTTAGTACGAACTTTTATTCAGTACGACAATCATTTTGACACGTCCTGCATCTATCTCATAGGATATTGTGCATCTGGTTGCATTGTATCAATCGGTGCAGGCCGCGTCACTTCGGCTGCTTGGTGCACAAAAATATCGCACAGCCTGCACTGATAGATGAAATCCAATCAGATGCACAATATTCTATGGAACGGATGCAGGATGAGTCGAAACGATCGTCGTGGTGTATAAAGATTTGTACTAAATCCATCTTCCGTTTCCTTTATCGACTATATACAAATATATATATATATATATATATATATACATGTATGTATAGATAAATAAATAGATACATACACATATACACACATATACATTTATATGTGTATGTATGTACGTGTGTGTGTGTGCACACGCGCGTGTGTAGGTACGAAGGTCTAAAATGGCCGTACTTATGTACATATGTATGTATGCATGTGTGTATGTATGTATGTATGTGTGTATGTATGTATGTGTGTATGTTTGTATGTATCTATGTATGTACAACCTGTTTCACGTGTGTGTGCACGCACGCGCGCGTGTGTAGGTATGAAGGTCTAAAATGGCCGTACTTATGTACATATGTATGTATGTATGTATGCATGTGTGTATGTATGTGTGTGTATGTATGCATGCATGTGTGTATGTATGTATGTATGTATGTATGTATGTACAACCTGTATCACGTGTGTGTGCAGGCGCGCGTGAGTAGGTATGAAGGTCTAAAATGGCCGTACTTACGTACATATGTATGTATGTGTGCATGTATGCATGCATGCATGCATGTGTGTATGTATGTGTGTATGTATGTATGTATTTATGTATGTATGTATGCATGTATGTATGTATGCATGTGTGTATGTATGTATGCACGTATGTATGTATGTATGTATGTATGCATGTATGTGTGTATGTGTGTATGCATGTGTGTATGTATGTGTGTATGTATATATGTATGTATGTATCTATGCATGCATGTACAACCTGTTTCACTTCAAACGGAATTCGTCAACCGCTAAATCAAGGTCCGACTCCATTCGTCAGTGCTTATAGTTGTACCGTGAGAAAATTTTTAAAAATCAAAGTAACACACAGAGACATGAAAAAGAAAGGACATCAATTGTTCTGGCAAATCTTTTATGCAATCTGTATATGTAAAGACGCGTGCTCATTACTTTTCGGTAAATATAATTACCATATATTATAAAAACAAAGCAGTAGTTTCAGACGGTATTAATGAGTGTTACTAATTGTAGATTGGAAAGTTACTAATTGAGGATAAGGGAATTTACTAGTTGTAGATTTTAGTGTGTTTAAAAGTTCTAAAAACGTTTGAAAAATTTTTCTGAATTTCAAAATTCTAAAATATTTTTTTTACCAAATTCTGATTCTAAAGATGAGAATTAGGGGCAAAGAATAGACGTATGTCCTTGCAAACGCACACAGTCATACACACACACATGAATACATGCATATATGCACGCACACACACGAACAAACGCAGAGATGTTCGGGATGTTTTCACACACACAAATATATATATATGTATATATATATATATATATATATATTATATATATATATATATATATATATGCATGTATTCGTGTGTGTGTGTGTGTGTGTGTGACTGTGTGCGTATCCGAGGACTTAATTCACATCTTTAGAATCAGAATTTGGTAAAAAAATATTTTGGAATTTTGAAATTCAGAAATTTTTCAAACCTTTGTAGAACTTTTTTTTCTTCTCATTTTCCTTTTGTCTCTGATGGTGGAATATCCCATACTCTGGGGTATCCCAGAAACAGTTGTAAGACTGAATTCTTTCCAATAATGATAATGTATATGACTTGTGATGTTTGCATCCCCTTAACGTTTGTTGTATTCTTTAACAATTATGTGTATGTATATATATATATATATATATATATATAGAGAGAGAGAGAGAGAGAGAGAGAGATAGTGAGAGAGAGAGAGAGGGGGATTTCAGAATATGTCTGTAAAAATCAGTGTATGCACATTCACACACACACACACATATATACATATGTGTATGTTTGTATGTATGTATGTATGTATATAGCTTAGGTATTGCGATACTAATAAGCTGATATAGAACTTAGTATACGTATGCTTCTGAACGAAACGTTAGTCGGGTACAGAGCGGTTATAAGAAAGAAATGACAAAGGAATAGCCTATTGCCTTATGAGCTTCATTAGCTTACAGCTTTTTCCATTTTTCTTATTACCGCTCTAATGTGTTTGTATGTGTGTGTTTGTATGTATGTATGTATGTATGTATGTATGTATGTATGTATGTATGTATGTATGTGTGTATGTAATTTTAATAATATCATTTCGAAAGCGCAGAAGAGTACATTCAGTTATTTTCTAATATAAGCGTTTGTTCTTGAAAATATTTAGAGATTTAGAAAGACAGAAATGCACCAATATAAAGATGGTTATGTTCCATTCCAACTACGTAAATTAATTTACGGGCATATTTGGTTTATAATATCTCACACTGTATTCTTAAGCTGACACTTTATTTTATTTGAATGTCAACTGAGAATTGGACATTTCGTAGCTCTTACTTTTGAATATGTTGCTTGTTTTGTTTCTTTTTATTTTTTGCGATAGCATAAGACGTTGCTGTGGCAAGGCTGTTACATTTTAATCTATATGGTTTACTTTGATTTTTCAGGTCCCAAATGAAGTTAGAGATCGAAGCTCCTTCCCTTCAGTATTTGCTTGGAAATGTATGTAAATGCTGATTAAATGGAATTTTATATGGATTTCCGGTGAGTCCGATATATTTATTGGATAAGTTATTAATTTATATGGTCTTCTAGTAAATTATATGATTGACTTGTTTTTATACAAATTCACTTGCTACTAGTTGGCTTAGTTTTAGACATATCAAGAGGGACAAATGTGAAGAAAATTACGAATTAGAATATGTGATTTTATTTTTACTTTTATTATGTTTATTGATTTTATCATTATTATAATTTACGGTACTTATATTCTGGGTGGAAGTTTATTTTCTATGTTAGCAGGAGTACTTGTGTGTCATGGTGCAATGGCTAAAGTAACAGCAAGATTAGACCAAGTAATATTCATTTTCCTATTGTATGAGCATTTTCCTATTGTTCAACACAGGTAATGCTTCTTTTTTTATCAAATATTATTATAATATGTAGATGAAAAATTTTTGGTTGCAAAGTTTGACAAAGATAGATATGTTTGACTAAATTAGTAATCATGTTGTTGGTGATTCCGTTTGATGGGAATTATAGTTATTCAGACATAAGAGTCCATCATCACTGTAAAGACCCCCTCCTCTTGGGAAAACTGACTTTTAAATTTTGTAGGGAAAATATTCCTACAATGCCATAATACAATTCTCTTATCCATGTAAATTTGCTAAAATTCAAAGTGGTCTTTGTGTTTGCATCACAATATCTATTTCGTTTATTATCTATTTCCGTAATATTTTTGATCTGAGGATTTGATGGCATTAATGAGTAATATTCCTGCATTTGGTAAGTGAGAATCAACTTTCGAATAATCCAATTATACGAAGTTTAATAAACTTTTGGACATGTTTGCAAGACACTCAATCATTAGGGCAGATTTTCTAAAGGTTATTATATTACAATTATAACATTTATTACACATTCTTAAAAATCCATGGTGCACCTAGAATACTCCTGGTGGCGCACTACTTTGGAGCCACTGATCTTCAGGTTTATAAAGAGACAGAGAAGAGGGATGGGGTAATATCCTTTCGTTCTTTAGTTTCTATAAACTGGTTCCAGTTACGCCTCGAAAACGTAACCATAAATTGCAATGACACTTTTGAAATAAAGAGTAAACCATTTTAGAGCCAACAGAATTAGAAGTTTTAGCGTTCATTTCTTGAATAATAATCAAAATGATGTAACTGAACTGGTTCTGAATGTGAACATAGTCAGATTGCGTCATCCAAACCCCTTTCAAGTTTATAATTATACCGACTCTAAGTTAGAACATAGTATGTGAATATATTATGTTAATGGGTTAACTAATGCAAATAGTTGGACCCAAGGAACAAATAGTAGATTGGTGGGATAGAAAGCTGGATATCTAGCTGGTTGGCTGGTTAGTAGGTTAGTTGGTGATGTTATTGTTATTGTTGTCGTTGTTTTGCCCCCCCCCCCCAATACCAGGTCAACATTCGAACCGTAAAACTCTTGTCTTTTTATTTTTGCTAAAGAATACAGTCTTGGTTTTGCTTTGTTTTTGTATGGCTGTAACAATCTGATTTGAGGGAAATTTGGGTGCTATATCTAGTAGGTCAAGTGACTGCGTCGAAGCCCCTATGTATGATAATTGATAAGTTGCCATTGAGATAGTAGGTTGGTTGTGGTAGTTCGTAGAGATGTTGTGGTTTATATCCCAGGTCACTGCGAGCTGATCAAGAGCCCGCAGCTAGTTTATCAAAACGACTAGACACCATCAATAAATTTATGCTTACCCATACCTTCATATCATCTATAATCGTGCTGATCTACGATAAAAGGCGTTCCAACCATAGCCATCCGATTTGTTTATTTCTTACAGAATGTTTAAACCTACTGTATCCAGTATACTTCTATTAATTTTTAGATTGTTAGTGTGTCAATTGAGATTTCACAGCTGCTTTTGGTTGGGTCACAGACTGGGTGGACGGTTATTCTGTTGGTGATAGTAGTAGTAGTAGTAGTGGTAGTAGTAGTAGTGGTAGTAGTAGCTGTTTGTGTTGTTTAGTGGTGGTAAGAGCGTTGTTTCGTTGGTGGATAAACATTGCAAAAGAAAAAAAAACGTTTGTGAGAGGAAAACTGGTTCATCTTTTGTGTTTGTTTCGATTTTTTTCTCCTTTTTAAAAACTCATAATGGCATTGTGATATAATTATCATCCTCATCATTGTTAACATTACTGTTATTATTATTATTTTGGTTTGGTTCAGGTTTGGTCTTATACTTCACGGGATTTATGTAATCAGTGGCTTACTTACCTGTAAACTTAGGTAACCACAAATTTCCAGGAGTCTTTCAAATGCTTAGAACTCTCTTGATAAATCCTTATTATTATTATCATTATTATTATTATTATTATTATTATTATTATTATATTATTATTATTATTATTATCATCATCATAATTTCCTCCGTTTATACACCGAGTAAATTCCGCCGAGGTCGACTTTGCTTTTCATCCTTTCGGGGTCAATAAATTAAGTACCAGTTCTGTACTGGAGTCGATGTAATTGACTTATACCTTCCCCAACTTTGGAAAGAATTATTATTATTATTATTATTTATTATTATTATTATATTATTATTATTATTATCATTATCATTATTATTATTATTATTATTATTACGAACAAAACGCCTAGCGGTATTTCCCCTGTCTTTACGTTCTGAGTTCAAATTCCGCCGAGGTCAATTTTGCCTTTCATCCTTTCGAGGTCGATAAATTAAGTACCAGTTGCGTACTAGTGTCAGTCTAATCGACTGACCCCCTTCCACCAAATTTCAGGCCCTGTGCCTATAGTAGAAGGGAGTATAGTAGAAAGTATTTCGTCTGCCGCTACGTTCTGAGTTCAAATTCTGCCGAGGTCGACTTTGCCTTTCATCCTTTCGAGATCGATAAATTAAGTACCAGTTGCGTACTAGTATCAGTTTAATTGACTAGCCCCGCCTTTCCACCAAATTTCAGGCCCTGTGCCTATAGTAGAAAGGAGTATAGTAGAAAATATTTCGTCTGCCGCTACGTTCTGAGTTCAAATTCTGCCGAGGTCGACTTTGCCTTTCATCCTTTCGAGATCGATAAATTAAGTACCAGTTGCGTACTAGTATCAGTTTAATTGACTAGCCCCGCCTTTCCACCAAATTTCAGGCCCTGTGCCTATAGTAGAAAGGAGTATAGTAGAAAATATTTCGTCTGCCGCTACGTTCTGAGTTCAAATTCTGCCGAGGTCGACTTTGCCTTTCATCCTTTCGAGGTCGATAAATTAAGTACCAGTTGCGTACTAGTGTCAGTCTAATCGACTGACCCCCTTCCACCAATTTCAGGCCCTGTGCCTATAGTAGAAGGGAGTATAGTAGAAAGTATTTCGTCTGCCGCTACGTTCTGAGTTCAAATTCTGCCGAGGTCGACTTTGCCTTTCATCCTTTCGAGATCGATAAATTAAGTACCAGTTGCGTACTAGTATCAGTTTAATTGACTAGCCCCGCCTTTCCACCAAATTTCAGGCCCTGTGCCTATAGTAGAAAGGAGTATAGTAGAAAATATTTCGTCTGCCGCTACGTTCTGAGTTCAAATTCTGCCGAGGTCGACTCTGCTTTTCATCCTTTCGGAGTCGATAAATTAAGTACCAGTTACACACTGGGGTCGATGTAATCGACTAGTCCCATCTCAAAATATTTTCGGGCCTCATGCTTTTAGTAGAAAAGATTATTATTATTGCTATTATTATTATTTATCTCTATTTTTGCTGGTCTTATACCGAAATTAGATACAGTTATTACTGCTGTTGTTGTTGGTGGTGGTGGTGCTGGTGCTGGTGATGGTGATGGTGGTGAGTGGTGATGGTGGTGAGTGGTGGTGGTGTGATGGTGGTGAGTGGTGGTGGTGGTGGTGGTGGTGGTGGTGGTGGTGGTGGTGATGGTGAGGAGTGGTGGTGGTGGTAGCGGTTTGTTTGCTGGCTGTTGTGGCGGTAGTGATTTTGTACTTCCCTTTTTGTTTGTGAATGGACTGACTACACCCGTCTCCCTTCACCCCACCCCCCAGCACTCCAGGACAAAAGGAAACACAAAACCCCCACTGTATAATAATGGCTTACACAAAGAGAGCAATGGCCAGCTGCAGTTAGGTCAAGCTATGAAAACAAGAATGACCAAGCGTCATACGCTCGACTAATTAACAAAAATATCATTAATCATGATCTTGTATTGATAACGTACAGAGGCCCATGGCCACAGATCATGGGGAGAATTGACGAGTGATAGTGTATGAGAATGCAACACAGTCTATGGAAATATATAACCGAACTTAGCATGAAGATATGGACATTCTTGCACATATATAGGCGTAGAAGTGGCTGTGTGGTAAGTAGCTTGCTTGCCAACCACGTGGTTCCAGGTTCAGTCCCACTGTGTGGCACCTTGGGCAAGTGTCTTCTACTGTAGCCTCGGGCTGACCAAAGCCTTTTGAGTGGATTTGGTAGACGGAAACTGAAAAAGCCCGTCGTATATATGTGTATATATATATATATATATATATATATATATACGTGTGTGTGTGTGTGTGTGTGTCTTTGTTTGTCCCGCCAACATCGCTTGACAACCGATGCTGGTGTGTTTACGTCTCCGTAACTTAGCGGAGACATTTGACTGTGGCCATGCTGGAACACCGCCTTTAGTCGAGCAAATCGACCCCAGGATTTATTCTTTGTAAGCCTAGTACTTATTCTATCGGTCTCATTTGCCGAACTGCTAAGTTACGGGGACGTAACACACTAGCATCGGTTGTCAAGCGATGTTGGACACACACATACACACACACACACACCACACATATATATATATATATATATATATATATATATATATATATATATATATATATACATACAACGGGCGTCTTTCAGTTTCCTCTACCAAATCCACTCACAAGGCTTTGGTCGGCCTATATATATATATATATATATATATGTATGTATGTAAACATTTGCGCCCCCACCCCCTGGACGGGACGCTGGTCCATCGTAGAAATACATGGCTTCTTTTTATCCGCTACGTGGACTGCAAAACGTGAAATAAAGTTTTTTGCTCGAGAACACAACACGTCGCCCGGTCTAGAAATTGAAACCACAATCTTACGAACATGAGTCCAACACCCCTAACCACTATGCTACACGCCTCCAATAATTGCAATCAGTGAAAGAAAAAGAAAAAGAATTTTATTAAGAGGGCATGGGTGAAGTAGCTTAAGTCGTTGATTGTTGCCATTTAACCCAAGGTCAATCCAGATCAATTAGACCTATAATCAAAGGCATTCCATTTGTGATTATCTTGTGGGGATTTTTTTTTCTATTTAGAACTACTTTATTTTGTTTTTCTCAGGCCCTTATGTGTCATACTGGTCGGTTACTTAATTTCGATGCCGTACAAGCGACCAAGATCACAGCATTATCCCTGGACCGGATAAGGATCCATTATAGGATTCAAGACCAATGATATTTAAGGTGGGAAATAACAAGTCGGTTACACCAACCCAAGTACTTGACTAGCACTTTATTTTGTCGACCTCGAAGGGATAAAAGGCAAAGTTGACTTCCGTGGGATTTGAACTCAGAACGTAGGGAGTTGGATGAAATGTAGCTAAGCATTTTGTCCAACGTGCTCACTATTCTGTTGGCTCGCCGCCTTATATCGGTAGCTACATTGTCGAAATTTCATCTAAGATAGAGTTTAATTCATAACTTACCAAAGTTTTATTAACTGAAGTGGAATGGCACCAACTGCCAGTTCCTGTTCTTGGTTCAGACTCAGATCAGATCAGTGATTCAAAGACTTTCCAACCGTAACTCTCCCGCCAATTCATTTATCGGAAACTTTAGTTGTCTACTGTATCTTTATTTGAAACGACTGGGTGTGGTTTAAGAAACATTTAACTGCTAATGTTACCAAGTCGGGCGACTGCGTAAAGACTCCTTCGACGGCTTGTCGGCCGACGAATTAGAAATCGGCTAACTGGCTTGTGGCTTGATTCGCTGTTGGTTGCCCCCTCTTTCGATACATGGCGTTAGATTACGATGTCCAGCTGCCGAGAGGTCAAAGTTCGTATTAACAGTGTCCGACTCACGCTTGGCTTAGTTAGGGAATAAAATCGTTTAAAATAAATGTATATACATTGAATGGGGTGTGGGCGTTTAAGTCTTAGTTAACAGCTGCGTAAACATAACGACACACACACACACACACACATCTGCTTACATACATTGTCCAGTGCCACACCTACGCATATATACACGTGTGTATATCCACATACATTCATATAGACATGCAGACACGTTCATAGTCATGCATACATACATACATACATACATACATGTGACTACAATAGGGATGAGTTTGATGACGTGTTGTGGACTTAAAGGTTTTCAATACAGTAATTGTGGCGTGATCGGGGTAGTGGGTGGTAGTGGTGGCGGTAGTGGTGGTCGTGGTGGTGGTCGTCGTCGTCGTCGTGGATGTTGTCGACGTTGTTGTTGTTGTTGTTATAATTATTTCTGTTTTTGTTATTGTTGTTATTGTTGTTGTTGTTGTATTTTGTTATTGACGTTCTTATTCCAATTGTTGTATGTTGCTGATTTTTTACGTTATCGTTCGTCTTTCGTTGCTACAATCGTTATTGTTATTGATATTGTAGTGGTTGTTGTTGCTGTCGTCGTTATTCTTATTGTTGTTGTTATATTTCTTGTAATTGTTGTTGCTGCAATTTGTTGTTACTACTTAAGAAGAGTGGTCCCGGTGCGCGCACTCGCGTACTCGAGCATCCGCGCTAGCTAGTTGTGACTAGTCGATCCTACAACGACTACCTAGCAAAGAAATTAAAACACAAAATAAATAATTTTTTAAAACAAAGTAAATAAAACACACAACACAAAGTAAGGATCGACTAGTCACCACTATCTAGCGCAGATGCGCGAGTACGGGAGTGCGCGCACTGGGACCACTCTTCTTAAGTAGTACCCATTTGTTTACCTCCTTATCCACTCAGTTCCGATTTGAGTGGGAACCTTTGATATATTTCTACCAATAGTACACAGAAATTTAAAGGAAATTTGGCCGATATTTCTAACAGATCAGACGACCACATCGACGCCTTCCCTCGCTATCTCATGGCGATGATAGGGGATTGGGGGTTACTGATAGTGGTTGAAAAAATGGTGTTCATTGTTATTTAAACCTAGGTCGTTACTTAAACCCCAAAACAACTATGAACAAAGACATTCAAGCCATGACCACCTCATAATTTTTTTTCTTTCTTTATTTATTTATTTATTTATTGGGGTTTCATTATCCAATTCCATTTTATTAAGGAAGATAGGCCTGGCTGGAGACAAATTTGTCTGCTATATCGGGCAGATTGAGCGCCGGGTTAATAGCGATAGTTACAATCTCAGTTCATAGTGTAAAGTGGTCATGGTGGTAGTAAGAGTACATGTAGTAGTGAGAGTGTTAGTGATTATTCGCGGGAAAATATGAGGATGCGAGGAACTGGTGTGAGAGGTGAAAATACTAGTAAGGACACGGTGGGGAGAGTGCGAGTGAAAGAGAGAGCGAGCGAGAGAGAGAGACAGAGGTTATGACGGTCACGTTGATTATATATATATATATATATATAAAATATTATTAGAGACAAAACCACTATTTTGCAAAACAAACAAGGAAAGACTTAATCAATACATAAATTTTAATAAATAGTAAAAAAAACTGCCACTACAATTGTTTTAAGTCTTTCCTTGTTGTTTTGCAAAATAGTGGTTTTGTCTCTAATAATATTTTATAATATTTTACTATAAAATGGATTTAATCCTAAATCTGATTTTTTCCCTGTAAATTTGGATTTATTCCCTAATATTTATTATATATATATATATATATATATATATATATCGGCAGTCACAATCCGCTTTGCTTTGTTTTAGCTTTCGAATGACGCCACTCCACGAAGCGCATTGTGGTGAGTGATGTACAACATCCGATAGTCTGGTCGATATGGTAATACACACACACACACACATATTCTTGTATTCTTTTATTCTTTTATTTGTGTCGGTTACTTGACTGCGGCTACGCTGGAGCACTACCTTCAAGTATTGTAGTAGAAGAAATCAACCTCAGAAGTTATTCTTTGTAAGCTTAGTATTTATTCTATCGGTCTTATAAATAGACGAATATTGTAAAAAAAGAAAACAGCATTCAATTATTAAACATTCATAATTGGAATAAATAAATAAAATTGAATATCAAGTATTTATGGAATTTTGATTTACTCTCGGATGAATCTGAATTCACTGTAGCTGGATGTTTTCTTGTCCCTTTTTGTATCACCTAGTTGTCCGGATGTGTTGCGTTCTTGTCCCATTTTGTTTTTGTTATATATATATATATATATATATATATATATATGTGTGTGTGTGTGTGTGTGTATGTATATATATATACAACGGGCTTCTTTTAGTTTCCGTCCACCAAATCCACTCACAAGGCTTAGGTCGGCCCGAGGTTATAGTAGAAGACACTTGTCCAAGATGCCACACAGTGGGACTGAACACGGAACCATTTGGTTGCGAAGGCAAATTTAGTGCAGTTACAGTAGAGTAAAATGAATGTTATCCTATAGTAAAAAGTGTAAAATCACTGTATCTGCCCAGTGCTTCCCTCTACCGGATTCCCAGACGGCTGTTACTATTTAGCTTTCCTCAATGGGAAATACCGAAGTAAGATAACCCGAAGTAAATTCAAAGCCGAAGCTTTCATTAAAAGGCAGCCAACATCAGTGACTGAGATGCGCTTTTCTACCCCTTCATTTGGGTAACTACAACAGCATCAGATCCAAGAAGTGATAACGAAACAATGAACTTTAGATTATTCAAAGTATGTTCTTGACTTACTTGAATTCCTAAAGTCAAATTCACTGCAATTACCATTCTTTTTACACCTTTTACAATGAGAGAGAGAATATTTTCTCCGCAAAACTTATGCATAATGTTGAGCATGCATTTAAATACAAACACATACGCATATTTTCTTGCGCGCAGAAATTTGTTCTCCATAAAAAATGTTGCGAAACGGCCGTAACCTTATGGACGTCAAGCGGCTAAACAAATAAATATAAACATATTTTTCTCCTCTCAAACCTCCTGATTTTATCCATATATATTATTTATGAAAATGTGACCGTCAGAGCGGCTCTTTTTTTTTTTCTCCTTCTCTTTCTGTCTTACCCATTCTTTTTCTTTCACACACCTACACACACGCACATATACATATATATATGTGTGTGTCTGTATGCACAACTTAACATGCATGTACTGGTAGAGTGCCGAGTACTGCGTTATTTACCTTCAGAGTACCTCGCATATGAGCGCATGGAGCAGAAAAGCACACATTTATATCGCTGGCACATGAGAATTGACTACTCTGGGAGCCGGAACTGCCAGGTCACGGGATTTAAGCGTGCTCTACGACGAAAATGAGTTACAGTCCGATGATAGCTTAGCTGACCAATACTGTCAATACTATTCTTGTTAAAGAATAATGGATGCTATGAGTTATCATTCAATTCAATGTAAGACTGTTTTTATTATATCAAAAACAATTAATATATATATATATATATATATATATATGTATATTATATATATATGTATATATATATATATATGTTATATATATATATATAATATATGTATATATATATATATATGTATATATATCTATATGTATATATATATATAGTGTATATATATATATATGTATATATATATAGAGTATTATATATATATATATAGTATATATAGATATATATATGTTATATATATATATGTATATATAATATATATATATGTATATATATATATTTTTGTTTTTTTGTTTTTGTTTTTCCAGTTTCAGCTCTTGAGCTGTGGCCATGCTGGGGCACCGCCATTGTGGTGAAAGAGTACAGCAGGGATCACCACCCCCTGCCGGAGCCTCGTAGAGCTTTTAGGTGTTTTCGCTCAATAAACACACAAACGCCCAGTCTGAGAATCGAAACCGCGATCCTGCGACCGCGAGTCCGCTGCCCTAACCACTAGGCCATTGCGCCTCTACATATATATGTATATATATATATATGTTATATATATATATGTATATATATATATATTATATATATATATGATAAGAAGAAAGAATATATATATATGTATGTGTGCGTGTGTGTATGTATGTATGTCATTATTCAGTTTTATTTCAAGATATTTTGCCAATTGAGAAAGAGCTGATTTCTAACCTAGATCCAAGGCCCCTTCATTGGAATTCCAACAACACCAACAGAATATTTTTGTGTATGTGTATGTTTTTGTTCTTATCAAATGCTGCCAAGCCAAGTGGGATTTTATGGTTCGCAACTATCATTCCATTGTTTGTTGAAGGGTGTTTATGATCGAGGTAGATGAATTCAGGAACTTGCATTACTGGTTTACCATAAAATGTAATGTTGAGGTCCGGATTAGGGCTGCTTGGCCACACTAAGTGAATGGCTAGTGGTGTCAGCGAGATCTGTTTGGAAGGCATGATTGATGAAAATAGGCGCCAAGGTCGGCAATCTATGAGATGGAGAGAGAATATCACAGCATGGACAGGTTTAAACATGCTTTACCTGAACGCTCTTGCTAAAGGTTGAATATTATTATGCAGGTAACTATCTCCTTCACGAGTGTGAGTATTCTGCTGCAGATGGCGGTAGCGGGAAAGGAACGAATCAATATATACACATATATATATATATATAGAGAGAGAGAGAGAGAGAGAGAGAGAGAGGAATGTATAAATAGTGAAAATAAACAGCTCCTGACAATCTGACAATGCGGGAAGTTCAACAAAACCTTAATATACTTCGGGCTCAAAGTCCGTTCTTCAGAAGGAAAGAACTAAGAAAAGTTCAGTTATGTAGGATCTGATAATCCATTTAATTAATCCATTCCGGTAATTCATGAATGGATTAACAGATCCTATATGACTGGACTTTTGTTAGACTGTTCTTTTCTTCTTCAGATGGGACTTTGAGCCCGGAATATATCAAGGTTTTATTGAACTTACCGCATTGATAGAAGCTCTCTATTCTCTGTCTTTTTACATTCTTCGATATTTCAATGCTTCAAGCGAACTCCAACACTCTAAGATATATGTGTGTATATATATATATTATATATACTATTTGCCAACATGTGGCAGTCCTGGATGGGACGAATGTTACTGTTGTTTAGCCCAGGAAACGTTGTTTCCAGCAGGCTATACGACACAATATCTGTGTCCTTACATTTTCGAACAGCACTTCCATCCAGCACAAAGCAACATATGTGCACCTGTTTCTGGTTTATTGCTCTTTCTCAGCACAGAGTAGCTACTTGGCTAGATGGGGCTTTTGAATTCCCGTTCGAAAGTATATATTTTCAAAGTGACACGTAGTTACTGATCTTATAAATAGAAACATTATTATCTCTCAATCTCTCAAAGAGAGATATTCAGTAACAGTACATACATATTAACGTACATGTATATTCATACCTATATACACACATACATATGATTATGCATATATATATATATATATATTATAATATATATACATATATATATACATATATATATATATATATATATATATACATATATATACCAAATAAATATATTTATATGTGTGTGTATATATTTCTTTGTGGTGTGTGTGTGTGTGTGTGTGTGTGTGTGTGGCATAGCTGCAGTTGATTCCCACCCCACCAAGCTGTGTCAGTATAATTTTTTTAAAGAATGCACATGTTTTAAATGAAGAATTGCAGAGCTAGTTCCCCAGTGGTAAAGCTTACAGTTAATTATCTTCTATGTTTTACTTAACACAGTCATTGGAATGCGGCCATATAAGGGAGTCACAAACTGACACCAGTACTTATTTTTAACTCCCATACCTATTCTATCGGTCTCATTCGCCTAACGACTAGCTTACAGGGAGGTAAACAAGCCAACGCCGATTGTCAAGTGGCGAGTGAGGAGTAAACACACACACATACACACATGCAGACATGAAGGGCTACCACAACATTTCCATCAACCAAATTCATTCACAAGACACTGGGTAAAGACTCTTGCCCAACGCGTCGAGGAATGTAACTGAACCCCAAACCGCATATTGAATAAGCGAGCTTCTTAATCACGCTACCAGCCAGTTCCCGTGTTGATGGACTTTAGGAAACCAGTTTTTAGGGGAGCATCATTCTCTCACAACAACCAGAAATTTGTTACCACTAGTTTCTGTAACTTTAACAGCTTCTCTTTCTTAGTTGAGACTTACATATTTGAAATATCAATATTACATAATGCACACTCCCGAAAATGCATTTCTGAAAACTTTCTTTTAACATATGCTTTTTTCAGAAAGTGTGTGTGTATGTGTATGTGTGTGTGTGTGTGGTGTGTGTGTGTGTGTGTGTGTGTGTGTGTGTGTGTGTGTGGTGTGCATTCGGTCATCTCATAAATAATGCGGTCTTTTATACTTCTTTTATTTTTCAAAATTAAGATAAACAAAGTTCTTTTTTAATCTAAAATATACTCTCCTTCATTTTCTACAATGCTCCTCCACCTATCTGGTAGACATACAAGGTCTCTCTTCCAAAATTCACTTGTCCGTGACGAAAAATACTCCTCCTATACTGTTCTAACTTCATCTACAGAATTCATACTTTTTCCATCCAAATGATTTTGAAGACTGCGAAATAAATGATAATCAGATGGGGCAATGTCCAGCGAATATAGTGGGTTGGGCATCGTTTCCTATTCAAACTGCACCAGGCTTTGGAATGCCATCCTCGCTGCATTTAGCCGAGCATTATCCTGATGGAAGAACACCCTTCGTCTTGAAATCAACGATGGTCGCTTTTCTTCTAGCGCTCACTTAACCCGCTCAAGCTACTCGCAGTAGATCTTTGTTATCGGTTGGCTTGGGTTTAAAAGTTCAAAGTGGACTAAACCTTTCATATTCCACCAAACAGATAACAACACCTTATGTGAGTGAACACCTTCTTTAACCTGAGGTGCCGGTGTTTCTTCTTTCTCTACCCACTGTCTTCGACACTTGACATTTTCATAGAGAACTCATTTCACGTCACCAGTCACTATTCGGTCCAAACAAGGTTCATTCGTGAAACGTTACAACAAAGAAAATCACACATTCACTCTCTGCGCGCATCTAGACCCGGAAAGTTTATGAGTAACCCATTGACCCAGTTTTCTGACTTTTCCGATGGCGCGTAGGTGTCGATGAACGGTTGAATGACCAAATCCAAGCTTCTTTGCTAGTTCCTCAACAGCTACGATTGGGATATTGTTCCACCAGGGTTTTCAGGACGTCCTCGTCGAGCTCTACAGATCTTCCAGGACCAGGCTCGTCTTCTAGGCTGTAACTCCTGGATCGGAATTTCTGAAACCACCGATGACACTGGCTGACGCTTATTGTCCGATCCCCATATACATTTCTGTTGCGCTGTTGCCTTTATTGAGTGTGCTCCTTTGTCACTTCCATTATACCTTTGAAAAAATAACTGTTAAAATCGGATTGCACTGTTCAAAACTTTCACTAAGAATAAGGACAAGGCAAGATTACTCCCTGCTTTAATAGCAAGCTCATGCAGGTAGTTTATCCCGTTCCCCTCCGACTTTTAGTTCATGCAATTGAAAAAAACCACATTATTTATGGGATGATCCTATACACACACACACATATATATATATATATATATACATATGTGTGTGTGTGTGTGTGTGTGTGTGTGTGTGTGTGTGTGTGTGTGTGTGTGTGTGTGTGTGGATTAAAACAGTTAGATTCAGAGACCTTGCCACGCTGAGTTTCAAGCGTGTCACTAGTCTTCGACCAGATTCAATGGGCGAAGACTAGCACATACTTGAAACTCTGGCTACGAAGGACCTTGAATCAAAATTTTTTCGTCCATACATGTCATTCCCAATAAATTTGTTGAGTGCCTTTCTTTCGTTTGTCCACTCACTCGTTATATATATATATATATATATATATATATATATATATGTGTGTGTGTGTGTGTGTGTGTGTGTATACAGTGAGAGAGAGAGAGAGGCGTAGATATATATATATATATATATACATTTATATATATACATATATATAATGTATTATATATATGTGTGTTTACATATATGTAAATATGTGTGTATTTGAAAACAAACTTCTTACACACCCACGTCTATAGATAGATAGATGCATGCATACATCAGACAGACAGGCAGGCAGGCAGGCAGACAGACAAACAGACAGACAGATAGATAGGTAAATAGATAGATAGATAGATAGATAGATAGATAGATAGATAGATAGATAGATAGATAGATAGATAGATAGATAGATAGGGAGAGGGTCTGCGCAAATTGAGATAGTATATAAGAAACAAAGCACACGCCAAATATATATAAATTCTTGAAAATGGGATTGTGAATGTCAGGAAATGTCGAATATGGATTTAAGATCTCTAGGGCTTTCAGAGTGCTTAATGAAATTTATTAAGGATAGCAACAACCACTGATAGCACCTATACTATCACAGCTACATAACCAACCAAGGATAGGGTCTATACGGGCTCATATGATCTGCTCGAAATAAGACGTATATCATAGTCTTGATATGCTTAATGTCAAAGAATTGGGATCGTTGTAATGTGGTCTTGGTTATCTGTACAAGGAAAAGACAGGCTGGTCACAGTTGGATCGCTTTCGTAATGGGTATGTTAGACCAGGGCTGAACTGAAATTAAACAACATAGTTTCTTGTTGGCGTCTTTTCTTGTCTTTCCATTTCTCCTCTCTCCCTCTGTGACTCCTTTGTGTTCCCTCTTTTACGGTACGTCGCCAATATCCATGTTGTTTTAGTCAACAAGAAACTATGACATTACAACCAGTCAGGAACAGTCTTCGCTACATTTGCGGCACCTGCCAGAGGGAATGTTTGTCCAGGATAGGACTACACCGCCACAGCAGGAGATGTATTTAGGACATGAAATGTAAAAACCGGACTAGATTATTTTATGCGCAACTCCATTGTCTCCTGAGACAAAAAGGATGCCAACATCTAAAACAACAAAAAAAACAACAACAAATAGAGATTCCTTCACAGGCTCACCATCCGAACCAGTTAGGTTGTTCCTCGCCCTACCAGAAATAGTAACCAAACCTCCCTCAAAGCACGCACTACCGTGTGTTTTTTTTAATGAGGAAAGAACAGATTTGAGAATGTAATCCAATAATAAACCTAAACAAACAAACAAACAAAAGATGGGATAAGATGGGATGGTCACGGGGCTGGAACGTCTTTGAATTATAGGCGTTCTTCTATCAGGTTAATTCGAACCTCACAACAGCAACAAACAACAATAACAACAACAACAGCAGCATTCATCTCTAAAACACCACCATCGCATCACCTTCATCACCATCTTCGTCTCCATCTTCCGTTACTGCTGCTGCCGCTGCTGTTGCTGCAATTTCTGCTGTTGCTGGTGCTGCAGGCAACATCAGACTGACTACCACGATGACCCGTTTATACGAACACCGCTAACGTTTATGACATTCACTCATAGGCCGAACAATTTATATAATTTTATTCAGATATTTTTTCATTTTATTTTTCTTGTGTCTTTTTTTTTTGGTCATATATATTGTATTTTTTTTCCTTTCGTTTAGGCTTTTTGTTTATATTTTACAATTTTTATTGTTATTTTTATTCGCGTTTTTATATATATATATATATATATGTGAGGTTCGAATTAGACCTGATAGAAGAACGCCTATAATTCAAAGGCGTTCCAGCCCCGTGACCATCCCATCTAATCGCATCTTTTGTTTGTTTGTTTGTTTAGGTTTATTATTGGATATTACATTCTCAAATCTGTTCTTTCCTCATTAAAAAAACACGCGGTAGTGCGTGCTTTGAGGGAGGTTTGGTTACTATTTCTGGTAAGCCGAGGAGCAACCTAACTGGTTCGGATGGTAAGCCAGTGAAGGAATCTCTAGTTGTTGTTGTTATTGTTTTTCTTTTTGTTGTTTATTATATATATATATATATATATATGTGTGTGTGTATTTTTTTCTCCAGACGTTTTTGAGATTTTAATTGTCTCCTGGAATTATTCTCGTCACAATAACATTGCTAATATTGTCAAAAGTTAGAAACACTAAGAAAATAAATGCATAAACGAAGACAAATCAACAAAAATATAAATAAGCAAGTAAATAAATCAACAAATAAATAAATATGAGGCAAGCGAGCGAGCAAAGTGTGGATGTACTTGAGAGAAAGTGGCAGCTGTAAGGTGAGACGTGGGAGGAGGTGTAAGGTGTGTCTGTAAGTGTGTGTATGTGTGCGTGGTTGTGTGTGTGTGCGTGTGTGTGTGTTTGCTCACATCCAACTATGACTGTGTGTGTGTGTGTGTGTGTGCGTGTGTGTGTGTGTATGTACATTATCTAAATATGTGTGAGAATATATATGTGGGTGTGTGTTTGGTTGTCGTAGCTGATGGGCCCCAGGTTAGTCTTGTTCGGATGTTCCAGACGTGACCAACCAGCTTTTTTTTTTTTGAAAAAATGACGAGTGTAGGACTAAACTATTTTTCCTCCATTTATTTATTTATTTATTTTTCATTTCTTTTTTTAGGATAATAACGAAGCGATTTGCGGGATATTTCAGTGCTATTTCTAACAGGTAGATCCTCTGTGTTGATGTTTCTTCGTTGGTAACAGTTTGTGCTGCTGCTGCTGCTGCTGCTATTGTTGTTGTTGATGATGGTGGTGGTCGTGGTGGTGGTGGTGACGATGATGATGTTTAGCTACAGGTCAGACATATTTGTGCAGAGCTATGATCAAAGCTGTCCCAACCGTGACTATCCCGTTTGATTTGTTTCTTCCTAGTCGTTTATCTACACTACCCAATATCCGTTCCCTATTTTTTTTCTTCTTTTTTTTTCCTTCTTCTAAACGGCAGAAAGTGATTTGGCTACTGCTTCCAGCATAGTCAGCAATCATGTAAAAGTTCCCTTGCTAGCCGTTGTTGTTTAGCCCCAAGCCATCTTTGAATGAGCAGGATTGTAATCAAAGATGCGCCAGCCATGACCAACTCGTCTTATATTTTTTTTGTCGGGTATCATATATCTGAGACCGCAAAAATTCTTAACCTTGGAAAACTTCATTCCGCCTCCTCCACCCCCCATCCACCCCCACCCCCCACACACATACACACACACCTAGTAGGGTGGGGGAAGGAGAATATCAGAATTCTCGGAGATGCAAATTTGGAGATTCGAAAATGAAAATTGCTTTTAGGTTTAGAAAATTCTTTTTATCGTGATATTCCGTTTTTCTAAATTCATTTTCGCTAATGTTAATTTTTAAGGATATTAATGCAAAAATAACATTAGGCTGTTTTGTTTATTTTTTTTATATTTTTTTGTTGTTTTTTAACCTTTTAGTCCAGTGGTCTCAACCATTTTCTTTTTTTTGTTTTTGAACCTCTTTGATTCCTGTTTTATTCTACTGGACCTCCATAGCCATTCAATGCATAAAAAAATCCTACTATATTTTTATCATTAAATATTATCAGAAATTGTAGAAAATGTTGTTAAAATATTTTGTGTATATTAGAAGCATAAGAATCTCGCTCTATTGCTCATTAATTTTGACGGCAAAATCTTATATGACCCCACCCAAAGGGCCATATGGATTCTGGTTGAAAACCACACATTTGGTCGGATGAAAAAGTTGACCGTTTATCGGATCCCCAAGGAGGAAGTGAGGCAGGTATCTTCAGATCAGAGACCAGGCCCGAATGCTTGCAACAGAGTGGGGCCCACTAAAGGCACTCTAGGTGCCAGCTGGTTATGTTAAACCGGGTGACGAAGTTTTTTTAATTCCCAGGTGTTATATAATAAACTGTGTTGTATAGAAAAATGGTCCTTTTTCTTATTCGGGGTCACGGAAAGTCGCTCATGTTGGCGTTAGCTCTGCCGTGGCTTTGAGGTGGGTTTTGGGGTCGTAGAAGTTAATTTAGGGGAAAAAAAATGCGAGAATGTCCGCTATATGTGTATAAATGCATACAGAAATATTTCGAGCTATGTATGTATATGATTATGATTTATAGCATGTACATGAGTATAAGTATGTATATGTATGTATGATACACACACATACATACACACAGAGGGAGAAAAAGAAGAGAGAGAGAGAGAGAGAGAGAGAGAGAGAGAGAGAGCAAGTGTGATTGGTTGAAGGAGAAAGCGATGGATATTGAGAGAAAAGACATTTTAGATAGATAGGTAGATCGATATATTTAAAGGTAGGCAGAACAGTGCATTAAAAGCAGACACACACATACACACACACACAACACACACACACACACATATATATATATATATATATATCATATATATATATATATATACACACATATGCTATGGTAGTGACAGAGAGGATAACAAAAAGTGATTAATGTATATGCATATAAATAAATCTGCATGTGTGTATATGTGTGTGTGTGAGAGCGGAGAGAGGAGCAGAGAAAGAGTAAGAGAGACAGACAGAGTAAGAGATAAAGAGTGGGAGAGACAGAGTGTGTATGAGAGGTTGTGTGTGAGAGACTCCCAGTCAGTAAGTAACAGTTTTCCGACTGAACAATGGAAGAAAGAGATAAAAGGAGGCCAGAAAGAAAGGAATTGGTTTTGGTTTTGGTTTTGTGTTCTTCTTAATAAGTAGTTAATTTGTTAATTAATTAGAGCGTTGGTGAGAGGAGGAGGCGGAGGGGAGGAATGAGGTGAGACGGAGATTGATAGACAAACACGAAGAATGCAATGAATAGATAGACAGATAGATAGATAGATAGATAGATAGATAGATAGATAGATAGATAGATAGATAGATAGACCGATAGATAGATAGATAGATAGACCGATAGATAGATAGATAGATATAGATAGATAGATAGATAGATAGATAGATAGATAGATAGATAGACCGATAGATAGATAGATAGATAGATAGATAGATAGATAGATAGATAGATAGATGGATAGATAGATAGACGGATAGATAGATACATACATACATACATACATACATACATACATACATAGATGGATGGATGGACGCATAGATAGAGAGATAGATAAATAGACAGACAGACAGACAGGCAGGCAGCAGGCAGACAGACAAGCAGATAGAGATAGATAGATAGATAGATAGTTATTTTGTTTAGGTAGGTAGGTAGATATATATATATATAATATATATATATATATATATATATATATATATAGATAGAGAGAGAGAGAGAGAGAGAGAGGGAGAGAGAGAGAGAGAGAGAGAGAGAGAGAGAGAGAGAGAGAGAGAGAGACCGAAAACCAGACAACCAGGTAGACAGGAAGACAGACAGACAAGCAGGCAGGCAGGCTAGAAGATAGATATGCAGGCAGACAGACAAACATAAATTAATACGTGGTTAACTGAATATAAATATCAGCTGAAAAATAAGTAAAACCAAAAACTTTGAAGGTCTGTTACCATACAACATACGTGTAACTGACGTAATCTAAGAGAGAGAAAGCTAAAGAGAAAGAGAGAGAGAGAGAGAGAGGGAGGTCAGTGCGGGGGAGAGTGTATAGAAATGAAGAGTGGGAGTGATATAAAAGAAAGACTTGTGCACGTCAGTGAAACAACACAAGTGTAGGAGAGAGATTGCGTTTGCTGTGTGTATGTGTGTTCGAGTTT
>NC_043001.1:31918769-31973769 GCF_006345805.1 Octopus sinensis | reverse complement strand
AGGGAATGTTTCGTGACTGATGTCGATTTGACAAGTGTTGAAGTGGGAGTTAAATAACAAATAATTTCGGGAGATAAAGGAGTTATATTTGACAACACATGGAATTCGAACTTTCAATTTATAGGAAATAGACTTAAATCCTGACAGTCGTTGTCACTCAGTTTCACAATTTTTAGCAATCCTCTGTTCTTCCAGGATGGAAGGACGGGTAGAATTATGATGTAAATACCTTATTTTTGTAACTGAGCCGGGAACGAGGAACTAGTTGATTAATGCAAATGGTTTCTTAGAATATGGCTGACATGTATTTTATCAAATCCAGAAGTGAAATGCAAAATCGACAATTATTAAAAACCGAGCTTAAAGAACTTAACCAGACGCCCAGTCACCTTCCACCTTCTTTATAAATAAGATCTAGGTCAACTTTACGACATAACTTTTGAAGAGGTCACTTCTATAAAACCTTACCTAGATGCAACAAAAATCAAGTTTAATCAAAGAGCTAATAATTACACATCCTCTTTTACACAAATAGATGAGAAGCAGACAAAATTGTCTAAGAAACCATTTTGGACTAGGCATTAAGTGGAAAAATCATAGAAAGATTCTAAATCTATATAGCTGAAAAAAGCGGGAGAGAACTTTACAACTCTGTTTAAACACTAGAGCAGAGATATTTGTAAAATGCAGATATCTCGACAAATACCCATTATACAAGTGAGAAACACTACCTTCATCCAATTAAAACTACACAAATCCTCAAATAAGTGACATTATTTCATTTTAGGTGTTTTCCATATTTACTCTTCTCTGTTTCACCTTTTCTCTCATTCTTATTTTTCCTCACATGACTTATCTATAAACTAGCCAACGAAAAATCCCATTTAATGCTTCCACAGAAATAGAGGCTTTATTCCTTCACTTTAACCTAACTCACAAAAATTTCTTCAGAAAAATATTAGCTCAGTATTTAATGTGCAACAAAAATTTCTTCACAGAATTATTTGTAATACTTGATGAGTGAAAAAAATATTTGCAATATTTTTAACTCATCAAAAATCTTTCATAGAAAAAATTATCTTAGTTTCTAACTAACTGACCAAACTTTATTTTCACTTGTAACTTAGCCCACGAAAATTATTTTTAGTTGAACCAGCAAATTTTATTCATACAAATATTAAATGTGTTTTTAATATAACTCAAAATTTTCACACACAAGTTAATTGTATGCTTAACGTAACCCACAAAAATTTGCTTATAGACACAATCGATATATTTTTTTATATAATCTAACAAAATTCCATTACAGAAATATTAAATATATATATATATACATAATATTTCTGTAACCTAACCCATGATAATTACTTCTAAATTTTAAACTGACCCACAAAATTTTGATGAACTTAACTATAGATTTAACATAACATAGAAAACTAACATTCAAAGACACATAGACTATTTTTGACAAATAAACCTACGAAAGTACCTTAAAAAAATATTCACAATCTTTTATAGTTAACACATCAAAAATAACCTCAATAAAATTTCAACTGCATTTTTAACTTTAGCTATCAAAATTAATTCAAATAAATATTTACAATAGTTTAAACCTAACTTATTGATATTATTTCTCAAAATATTAACTATCAATTTAATCTAAGTACCAACATTGCTTTACAAAATTTTGCAATTAAATTTTAAGCTAACCCACAAAAATTTATTAACAGAAATTTTAAACTATATATTTTACCTAGCACAAAAATCCTTTCACAGAATTATTAACCATAGTCTAAACTTAAACAACTAGTACTCCTTCACAAAAATAGTAAATACAAATTTAACTGACCTGACCAAAACTCCGTTTGAGCAATTTTTTTTTTATTATACTTACCAGCCAAAATTTCTTCACAAAAATATTAGGTATTTAATACAATTCACAGAAGCTACCTCACAAAAATATTAATATTATTTTTTAACCTAAACCACTAATATTTTTATACAGAAATATTGTCTACATTTTTAACCTAACCTAACAAATACTGTTACGGAAATATTATCTAAACAAATACATTAAAATTCTTTTTTTTTAATTAATGCCTTAAAATACCTTCACAGAAACGGTAATTATACTAACCTAATATAACCTAACTGGGTTACACTTTTTTTAGTTAACCCCTCATAATTACTTTATAGAATATTTTGTTTGATCTTAATATGTACTAAGTTCCGTTTCCAAAATACTAAACGAAATTTCAATTTAGTGCAACAAATAATAAAATTTTAAATAATTTAATTTTAACGTAACCCACCAATTTTTCTTTAAAATGTATAACTATATTTTAACCTTATCCACGAAAATATCTCTGTAGACATGTATTACGTTATCAATACATTTGATACTATTAGCACAAAACATTTTTACAGAAATATTAATTAAAAATCTAATCTAACCTGCTGATTTTCTTTTACGAAAATATATTAAAAAATATTAAAACTAGTAAACTAAAATTCCTTTACAAAAATGTTAAATAATTTTACAATCTAATCCAAAAAAAAACCATTCACAGAAATATTGACTGTATTTCAACAAAATACTTCTCCAAAGTATGAACAATAATTTAAACCTCAAACACAAAAATTCTTCCATTGTAATATTTACTATATTTTAAATAAACTACAAAAGTTTCTTCGCAAAAAATAACTACTTTTAATCTAATCTACAGAAATTGCTCAAAACGAATACTAACTATATTTCTAACCTAACCTACAAAACTTTCTTTACAGAAATATTTTTTTATATTTAAAAAACTGGCCCACAAAACAGCGTTAGCATCATCATGTTCATCATCATCAGTTTAACGTCCACTTTTTCATGCTTGCATGGGTCAGGCAGAATTTATAAAGGCAGATTTTCTACGGACGTATGCCTTTCTACCGTCAACTGTTTTCATGTAAGGTAATATTTCCCCATAGCCTAGCATGTTTATTAGAAAACCGAAACGAACATCACTTGTATGACGGTGACGCTCACTTACAACAATCAGAATGTGAAGACAAGGGTGCACACACATGCGCACAGACACACATACACGTGCGCGCTCACATATGTATACTACATATATATATTATATATATATATATATATATATATATATATATATATATATATATATATATTAGACGAGCTTCTTTCAGTTTCAACCTATCAGATACTCCGCTTACAGGGTTTTGATCGGCCCGAAACAATAGCAGAAGACACTTCCTCAAGGTTCCACGTAATGGAACTGAACTCGAAACCTCATGGTTAAGAAGCAAGTTCTTCAATCACATCACCACTTATTAATATTATGTTTTCAACTTAACCCCACTAAAATTTTCTTGTATAAATATTTAATAGGTTTTCTAAACAAACTTGCTAAACTTCCTCCACATAAATATTTACTATATTCTTAACATAACTTACAAACATCCCTTCACAGAATTTTTTACATAATCTATCAAAATTTCTTCGAAGAAGTATTACCTATAGTTTTAACTTGGCTGAGAATAATTCCTTTAAGAAATGTTGAAATATTTTTACCCCGACATGCCAAAATTCCTTCATTAAAATCATATAAATTTTTTGATTAAAAAAATCACTAAACCTCTTTCACACCAATATTAATTATATTATTAACCTAAACACCACAGAAATACTAACCATGTATTTAATATAACGCATCAGAATTTCTTCACATAATTTCACAGTATTTTTTTTTTTACTTAATGCACCAAAATGTTTTCATGGAAAAATTTACTGCACGAAAATGCACCAAATTTTCTATAAAAAAATAGTAACTATAATTATAACCTAACTCCAAAATTTCACCCACCAAAATCCATTTAATACGTATATTGGTTGTATTTTTAACATCATCCACTAATACAAATTCACATAAATATTAACCTTATTAACCATTAACCAATATTGACCATTATTAACCAAACTCATACAAATGCTTTCATAGAAATATTAACTACATTTTTAACATAACTTTTCGAAATTTTTTTCTTAGAAATATTATTTATATTCTAAACCTAACCCACCAAAGTTCCTTTTTAGAAGAATTAACCAGAATATTAACTTCTCCCACAAAAATTATTTACCAGTAAGTGATAGTAATATGTTTAAATTAAGTCTCAAAAATTCCTACAAACTAATTAACTGATTTTAAACCTAAACCATAAAAATTCCCTCAACTGTGATTTAAATGTAACTCACCTAAATCTCTTTTGAAATATATAAAATATGAAATATATTATTAAGCTTCCACGTAATTTTGACTGACCTACTAAAATTATGCCGAAAATTTGCTCGATCTTAATCAACTCCATTAAATTTTCTTCACAAAATATTCACTGTAATTTTAACAGAAATACTGAATGTATATTCAACTTATGCCACAAAAATTACTTCACATATACATTAACTTTATTTTTAAACTACAACCAAATATTCTTTCACAGAAATATAAACTTTTTAAATGTAACCCACCAGAATTTCTTTGTATGCTTATACATAACTATCAAATTTCTTTCATAGAATTATTATCAGTATTTTTAACCGAACATAACACTTCTTCTACAGAAATATTAACTATATATTTTTAACCTAATTCCAAAATTCCTCCTAAAAAATCTTAACCTTCATTTTCGCCAGATCAACCCTATCACAGACATTTAATAGTATTTGTAATCTAATTGTCCGCAATTACTCCACATGCATATTTGCTGTTTATTTACCTATCTTTTATCTTTTAAATGTTCAGTCATTAGACTGCGGCTATGCTTGGACACACCCTTGAAGAATTTTTAGCCTAATGTATCGGCCCCAGTACTTGCCCTAGCCTACCGCTAAGTTACAGGGACATAAACACACCAGCACCGGTGGTGAGGGACAAACAGAGGCACCATAACACACACACACACACACACACACACACACGTACGTATATATGCATATATATGTATGTGTAGGTACTTTACTGTCTAGTATTACATTATATTTATAAAAATGTGTGTGTGTGTATGTGTATACGATGGTCTTCTTTCAGTTTCCGTCTCCCAGATCCATTCACAAGACTATGGTCGACCCGAGGTTATAGTAGAAGACACTTGTCCAAGGTACCACGTGATTGGACCCGGAACCATGTGTTTTGGAAGCAAGATTCTTACCACACAGCCACGCCTGCACCTACGTACTTAATGTACCATTTACTTTTGCAAAAGAATTTCGACTGAATCTTTAATGTGGTACACCAAATTTTATAGATATACTCTTTTACTTGTTTCAGTCATTTGACTGCGGCCATGCTGGAGTACCGCCTTCAGTCGAGCAAATCGACACCAGGACTTATTCTTTGTAATCCTGGTACTTATTCTATCGGTCTCTTTTGTCGAACCACTAAGTAACGGGGACGTAAACACACCAGCATCGGTTGTCAAGCGATGTTGGGGCGACAAACACAGACACACACACACACATATATATATATATATATATATATACGACGAGCTTCTTTCAGTTTCCGTCTACCAAATCCACTCAAGGCTTTGGTCGGCCCGAGGCTATAGTAGAAGACACTTGCCAAAGGTTCCATGCAGTGGGACTGAACCCGGAACCATGAGGTTGGTAAGCAAGCTACTTAGCACACAGTTACTCCTGCGCCAATATTAAATATATTTTTAAATTCACCAACCAAACTTTCTTTATAACTTCTTTATGTTTAACTTATCACCAAAAGTTTTTTTCCCAATTATTATTTAACCTAGTTCCAAAAAATTTCTTTGTATATTTTTGACATGACCCACCAAAAGATTACATATATATATATACACCTATCCTATAAAATGTGCTGCATAGAAATATCGATTTCAGATTTTGGCACATGATTACATCGACGCCAGAACTCAACTGGTACTTATTTTATCGACCTCGAAATGATGAATGGCAAAGTCGACCTCGGAGGAATTTGGCTTAGAATGTAAAGGCAGACGGATCACAGCTGAGCCTTTTGCCCAATGTGCTAACGATTCTATCAGCTCGCCGCCTTGTACAGAATAGAGATATTAACCTATTCATTAACCTATCCCTCTGAGAATCCCTAATAGTAGTAGATTATATATTTAATCTAATCAATCAGTTTTGTTATTTGCTTTGTGGGGCACTAAGAATTATTAACTACTTCTAACCTACCCTTCGAAAATCCTTCAATATCCTTCAAACAGCAATATCATATCTTCTCCACTATTTCGGTATTACGTGTTAAAAGTGAAATAAAACAACTTTCTATTGTATGTATATGGATGTATATATATATATATATATATATATATATATATATATATATATATACATAACAAAATATATAAAGTTATATCTTGAGATCGTTAGTGACAACAACGCTTAAAATATATAACAGACTGGAACAGTAGTGCTCAAATGAGCTGTATACAGTTTTTAATCCGAGGGGAGGCAATGCGAGCAGAAACTACAAAGCACTACAAAATCCACAGAAAGATCAAACACATACATATATTCATTTATATCTACAGAACAGACATAAAGTAATATATAGTACTATATAAGAAATATGTAGTAATATATAAATATAAACATCATATAAAAATATATTGTACGCATAAGATCCACTCGACGTTCCATAAGAAATTTAGAAATAAAAATTGCAATAAAAGTTAGAGGTAATAATAACAATTGAATTAAATATAGTAAGTAGTAATTAAAATAAAGCTAAAGTATGGTAATTAAATTGTAATATAACAATTAAAAGAAAAAATAGCAATGAGTATAAAATGTATCAAGGACTTGAACTCGAATATGTGACTTTGCATGAATGGGAGAAATTAAAAGATGAAAAATTTAATTGAGTGCAGAAGTGAATTACTCCAGGTGGAGCTGTGCGCATACCATTTACCATAGCTACTAGAGTGAATTATATGCTTATAAAGTAGCATTCAGTATCTATGAGAATTTTGGGGAGTACTTAATGTCTGGTCTTTCGCATGTATGTAATTGTGCATTTGTTTCCGTGTACTATGTGTTGTGTGTAAAAAAACATCCTGACGAGAGGAGTGTCAATTTTAAATATATATGTTTCATATTAATTGGTGCATCTCCGATGAACTTTTATATATTTTTGTAAATTTGTATATTTATCTTCTATGTATTTTTCTCTGGAATTTTAATTCGTCTTTTTAATATGTCATTTGTATGTTTTATTACCCCAAATTTTTAATTTAACAAATTTATACCAAACTAGCAACGCCGGGTCATAATGCTAGTTAACAATATTTCTAACTGTACACTTTATTATCTACATATTTAACTAGCTCATAAGTTCTAGTTAATAGATATTATATTTTTAAAATAATCCACCAAAATACGTTTACAGAAATATTAATTACATTTTAAAACAACCTCACCAAAAATTCATTTACAGAAATATTCACTATATTTTGAACCTCGCCCACAAATATCCACAAAAATATTAACAATATTTTTTTTTCTTAACGTTATCCAATAAAAGTCTTTTACAGGACTATTAGTATTAAATTTAGTGTTAACCTGTCCAACTGTTTTCCATTTTTTTTTGATAATTATTAACTGTGTTTTAATTTAATCCACAAAAATTCCTTCACAGAAATATAAAATATAGTTTTAACGTAACCAACAAAATTTCATTCTAAGAAATTTTAGCTGTAATTTTTACCTGAGCCACATAAGCTCTAGATACATTGTTGATCTGACACTCCAAAATTATTTCCAAATTATAACGAAATTTTAAGCCTAACTCACAAAATTCTTTTACAGAAAATTTAATTATACTTTGAACCTTACAATTTTTTCTTTGACTGATATATCAACTCTATTTTTATTCTATGCCTCGAAAAGTCCTTCACACAAATAAGATTATTTTAACCTAATTCTTGAAAATACCCTCAAATGAATATTATTATTTTTTTAAATGAACTCCCCCACCCAAATTCCTTCGCAGGAATATTCACTTCATTTTTAGACTAGACTAACCCAACAAAATTCTCTCATAGAAATATTAACTATAATTTCAAATCAATGCCCAAAAAATTCTTCAAAAACAAATTTTATCCTAACGTAACCTACAAAAATTTCTCCCGCACAGAAATATGAACTTAATTTTTAACCTCACTCGTGAATATTCTTTCAAAAACTATTAACTCTATTTGTAAACCATTCCACAATTCCTTCACAGAAATACTGTTTTTATCCAATTCGACAAAAATTCTTGCGGAAAATTAATCAGTATATTATTAAGCTAACCACAAAAATTCCTTTGCCGAAATATTAACTATATTTTTATCTAACCCACCAAAATATCAACTTTACTTTAATTCAAGCTACCAAAATTCTTTCATAGATATATTGACTATATTTTTAAACTAAGCAACCAGATTTCTTCACAGAAATATTATCTATATTTGTAACCTAAATCAGCTAAATTTCTTCTGAGAAATACTAATTATATTTTTAAATGACACCCAAAATTCTCTTTCATTCCATTCTTATGTTGCAAATTGATATGTTGTTCACAGTTGAAAATGTCTTGTTTGCCATTAAAGCTTAAGTCCATCTGTAAGTCCTCTAATATTTGTAGACCTTCTCTGATGTTGATACGAAAGCTTTGCTGAGTACATAACGAATATTGTTGGTGCTTTATCCTCCCATAAATATTCCTGATAGATTTCCAATAAGTCGCATAACTATTTCACTCTATAACGGAAACAGGTCGTACTCTTCTCTCGATCTTACCATACTGTTCTATTTTATTTCCAGTTCTGGTTCCTACTGTTTGTTGCTAATATGTGTTCTTGATTACTCATAAGTCCTTTCTACCTAGATTTATTTATATCTTCTAGTATTTTTAAGATTTCTTCTTAGTTCACAGTATGAAGTGTTTTTGTGGAATTAATGAATTCTAGGAACATATTGTGCCTCCGTTGCTCTTTCACCACTGATACTCCGGATGTACACCTCAACTGTTATTCTTTTACCACAATGAGTCCACATTCTGCTCGAAGAAATCAATAACTTTAAATATATGGAAATAATCGCATAAGATAGAAAAACCTCGAAGAAATTTAGTCAAGGATTGGACAAACCAAGACTACTATATGATCAAACGTATCAACAAAAAGTGTAAAAGCTTCCAATATTGCAGCGATGTATTTTTCGAACAAATATTCATGATGCACTCTAGCGGCAGCTGAATAACTAACACTGAAGTCCTTAGATAAGATTCTATCAGAAATTATCTCAACAACGTAAATAGGTAACAGGATAAGTTCACGGGGCATCATATGAGATGATAAAGCCTGCAACACTTTTTTTCAATTGTCATTAAACCTTCAACAGTTGCTTTCCAATTGTCACGAATTGGAAAACTGAATGACAATAAAAAGACAAAGAGAGCAAATTTTCAATTGTCTTAATATCTGGCAAAGGAAGGAAGAGCAATGCAGTAAGTTTTGTGTGGGACAAAAGTGAGTGAAGATGTATGATCATCAATGCCTGTTGGCATGGCACTGAAAAGAGAAAAGAACGCACCAAAATTCTTCTACAGAAATATTTACTATATTTTTTACTATATTTACTATATTTTTTAACACACTAAAATCTTATGGAGGAAATAGATGGCACTTTCTCTAATATAGTTTTTGCATTTGTATTTTCTTTTCTCTTATTGCCGTTAAGATTTAGGCTCATCTTTTCACGTTTACCATGAATAGTACTAACCAATGTTTATGAATCTTTCTCTGATGTTGCTACGAGAATTGTGATATCGTTGATGTTTTTACCTCCTACTTGTATACCTGGTAGATGTTTAGTATTTTGTGGCATAATTATTTCACTGCATAACGGAAGTAAGTCTAATGATAACACACACCCGTGTTGTACTCTTCTTTCCATTTCATATTTTCCTATTTCACTTCAAAATCTGCTTGCTGTTGTTTGTTGTCAACATGTGTCAGATTATTCCTAACTCTTTCCAACAAGTTTTAATATTTCTCCATGACTTACTGCATCAAATACTTTTTAAATAATGAATGATACCTTGGTACAGAATATTTTTTACGCCCATTCCTTTGGCAATGCCTTTTCTTAGGATGTACGGAGCTTTAGTTGTACCTTGGTACAGAATATTTTTTACGCCCATTCCTTTGACAATGCCTTTTCTTAGGATGTACAGGGCTTTAGTTGTACCTTGTCACTGAATCTTTTTACGCCCATTCGCCTTGATTTCATTTAGTGCTATAAAAAGTCGCTAGCTTTAAATGTAAAGTAACTACAATTATATGGCATGGGTAAAACTAATGAAATTCAGTCAAGGATTAAGATAGGCCGAGGCTGTTGTTGAAAGATGAGGTACATATTGTCAAATAAATGGTTATCAGTTAAAGTGTGCAAAAGGGGCTCACCCTTATACATAGTTTTGTTACCTGGAATATCAGCACACACTTGGGAAAGTTTATCAAAGCTGCAGAAATTTGTTCCTTTAGATGTTTGCTCAAGATAACCTATAGAGTAACAAATAGTGAAGTCCTTAGTTTAGCAGAAATCATTAGAGAACTCCTTTAAAATATAAGGAGGCAAAAGAACAGCAAGAACTGGAAAACCGAAAAGCAGAAGACAGAGAAAATATACTGATGACTGTAACAAGTGAATAAAACCATTTCTTTTCTTTGTGAATGTATGTATGTGCATATGTGCTTTATTGTGTATTTCTTTATTCATTGGTTTATTCATACAGTCATTCATTTTACTAATATATCAATAACCCTAATAACTTGCAAAGTTGTTTGTGGGACAGAAGGTGAACGATAGAAGTTTGCCTGTAGGTATGGTATGTAAAGAAGGAAAAGAAAACACCAAAATTCCATCACAGAAATATTAACTATATTTTAATAAGAAACCACCGAAATTTCTCTACAAAAATATTAACTGTATTTATAACCTAGAAACCAAAATTCCTTCACAGAAATTTTACCTATATTTTAAACCCACCCACTACAATTCTTTTACAGAAATGTTACCTATATTTTATACCCCCCGCTCACACACCCCCACACACACAACTCTTTCATAGAAATATAACCTACATCTTAACCTCACCAACCAAAAATTCCTTTGCATAAATGTGGTTTCTCAGACTGCTTTCTTTCACGTAACAGAGAAATACCCTACATTTGAGAAATATGGATGGGAGGGGAATGAAGGTGAGCGAAGAGTTTGTTAAATATAAAGTATAATTATGATTCCTTTCTCAAAAGTGGTAACAACCGGCGTGGGGTGAATTGAAAAATTCTTCCAAAACGGCAATATGTGAAATAGTATTATTTTATCGTTATGCCTCAGCAACGCGGCACACGCGGTGGAGGAGAGGAAGGCTTACCTCAACCATTTCTCAACGCTAAACGTCACCGATGTAGTAGAAAGATGAATGAATTCTGTGAATGAATGAATGAGTGAATGGATAAATGAATAATCAGGCATAGATACAAGCACACACACGCGCACATTCACAAAGAAAAGATGTGATTTTATTGAATATATTGCGTAGGAGAGAGTGGAATGTTTCGAAAGAAATACTTGAAATTCCTCTGATGACGTAAGCATTCCTTCGTTGTCTTCATAAACTTCACAACTCTGTGTCACATGATGATACCCTCCCTCCCTCCCACCTCCCAATCTCTATCCATTTTACTCTGTCTCTGTTTCTCACTTTCGCTATCCCCCTTTCTCTCTCTCTCTCTCCCTCTCTGTGTTTCACACTTTCGCTATCCCCCTTTCTCTCTCTCTCTCCCTCTCTGTGTTTCACACTTTCTCTTTCTCTCTCATTCTGTGTTTCTTCTCTTATACACTTACTGTGGAATTTAATTTACAAGCCACTCTGTCTTCGCCCTGCCATATACGTTCTCTCTTAATCTCTTTTTTTATCGCTTTCTCTCGCTCTCACACTCTTTCTTTCTCTCTCTCCCTCTCTCACACACACACTCCCTTTCTTCTCTTAGTCTGTCTCCACCGTCCCACTTTTTGGCGTTGCTATAATCCACCACCATCACCACCACCACCAACAACAACAACAGCAACAATAACTATCCAAAGTGGGAAGGAGGGAAGGAGCGCTACGTAGTCGCTCAGGTCAGCAAGAAATAGCAACCATTTCTCCCTCAAAATCATACCTTACTATCTATCGTAGAAAAGTACACATCAGACAACGTGGTATACGGCTGGAATGCCTTTGGTTGTAAGACAATTTCGTCAGCGTTGACCTGGTGACTGAACAACAACAACAACAACAACTACTACTACTACTACTACTACAATTTCATTATGAATTCCGCGACCTTTATTACCAGTAAAACGAGGACGTCATTCCACTCACACCCTCCCTTTCACTCACACTCGAAGATATATGTGAACGTCAGTCGGGAGGAGGAGGAGGAGGAGGGGTGGGTTAGGGGTAAACGAGTGGATTGGGTTGGGTGGGGGTGGGGGTGGGGGTGGGGGGGATATTGATGGCTAACATCGCGTCACAATGAATGGCATCGCGTCACATAATAAGAATGGTCGTCTTGTTGTTGTTGTTGTTGTTGTTGTTACTACTACAGCTGCTGCTGCTGCTGCTGTTGAGGAACATATCAAATCAATGAAGAAAAGGCCCCCTGCCTGATAGAATATTGAATGCATACCAGCAACCATTGCATTGCCACGACCAGTGCTTCTTCCAGCCACCACCACCACCACCACCATCACCATTACCACGCCAAACTTCTTCTTCTTCTACTACTACTACTACGAGAAACAAAGCACTATTATACGTGTGTATGTGTGTCTGTTTATATATTAGTATGCGTACGTGTGTATTTGTTGGGGGTGGGGGTGGGGTGTTTGTATCTGCACGCGCGCCCGCGCGAATACACACATTTTTCGCATTTTATCGTTTTTCTTTTACTTGTTTCATTCATTGGACTGTGGCCGGCCATGCTGGAGCAACCACCTTGAAGAATTTTTTAGTGGAATGCATTGACCCCCCCCCCACGCAGTTTCTTATTTTTATACACCCTGTGCATTTTTTTCATCGGTCTCTTTTGGCCAACCGCTAAGCTGCAGCGACTCAAACAAACAAACCAACACCGGTTGACAACTGATGGTCGGAAACGAACAGAAGCACGAAGTTATATAAACATAAATACATACAGACATATATGTGCATACATATGTATGTGTGTGTGTGTGTGTGTGTATGACTGTGTGTGCTTGTATGCATACATACATACATATAAATGTGTGTGTATGTATGTATGTGTATATATATATACATATATATATATATATATATATATATATATATATATATATATAACCGATGGGCTTCTTACATTTTCCATCTAACAAATTCACTCACAAGTCTTTGTTTTCCCGGAGCTATAGTGGAAGGCACGTATCCGAAGTGCCACACAGTGGGACTGAACTCGGGACCGTGTGGTTAGAAACAAACTTCTTACAATACCGTCACAATGTATGCATGCATGTGCATGTATAAACACACACACACACACACACATATATATATATATATATATATATATTCTTTTATTCTTTTATTTGCTTGTCATATGACTGTGGCCATGCTGGAGCACCGCCTTTAGAACAAAATAGGACCCTAGGGATCCTGGGCGTGGCTGTGTGGTAAGAAGCTTACTCCCCAGCCACATGGTTCAGGGTTCAGCTCCTTGGGCAAGTGTCTTCTACTGTAGCCTCGGGCCTACGAAAGTCTTTTGAGTGGATTTGGTAGGCGGAAACTGAAAGAAGCCCGTCATATATATATATATATATATATATGTGTGTGTGTATGAGTGTGTGTAAATGTATCTACATGTGTGTGTCTTAGTGATTGTGTTTGATTACCGCTTGACATCCGGTCTTGGTATGTTTGCCGCACTTGGCGGTTCGGCAAAAGAAACGGATGAAATAGGTACGAGCCTTAAAAAATACAAAGTGCTGAGGTCATTTCATTTGACTAAAAATTCCTCAAGGAGGTGCCCTAGCACACACACACACACACATATGTATATATATTTATATATATGTATGTAGCGTATACATGTCTTATGCATCTGTATACATGCACACACACACACACACAAACACATACACACACACGTACACACAAGTAAGCACATAGGTGCAAAACATGGTAAAAAAAATATAGCACTCGAATACCAAAGGGCAGAGCAAAATACTATTTCATTAAAACCGATAAAAACTTGAAAAAAATGTTACTGAGAGTTTCATGTGACCGTTCGTCAGACAATTATTATGAATCAGGGCAATGAAGTTTTATAAAATTGTTATAAATTTACATTATTCTTTAATATCACAACTATCGGACGAATGCACGCGTGAAACCTCTGAGTAACAGTTCGTGACAATATTTTCGGCTTTAATAAATAATATATAAATGTATATATATATATATATATATATATATATATATATATATATATATATAGTATAAATATTATTACAATACAATAGTATTATTTTCCAGCAAAATAAAGCACCGTAAAGGTAGAATTACAAATAGGAAATAGTGGCACAACAAAGCAGCAATATTTCCTGGAAATAGCAGTCGATAATCGTACGACGCTATGTAAAGCTTCACCGAATGTAGAGCGGCAAATGTGTGTACGGACGGCGAACATAAAAAATTCTCGTCTTACCTCCAGGAATTATATATCTATATCTTATATATATATGATATATTATATATAGATATACATATGATATAATATATTATGTATATAAATATCTATATATATATTTATGTATGTATTTATAAATAATATATAAAATATATATATTATATATATATATATGGACCCCTCTTCCAAAAGGATGGCTCCCTCGCAGACAGTCCAACAAGGATCAGTGATGTGCTGAAGGACCACTTCAAAAGTGTCTTTACCACCCCGTTTGGAACACAAACAAGTGAACGAATCAGTGGACTTCTTTGCCGCCTCACCTATAACCAGCGAGGCAGTTACGATGGAATACATCGATATTAGCGAAGAAGATATACTACTAGCCATAGATGAAGTGGACACAAACTCAACTGCTGGTCCTGATGGTTTCCCAGCAATCCTCCTCAAATCGTGTAAGCATGCCCTGGCAAAACCCCTCCAGATTCTCTTCCAGAGCTTTCTTGCAAATAGCAGACTGCCAAGCAAACTGAAGGAGGGAATGATATGCCCAATCCATAAAGGGGGAAGCAAAGCAGATGCCAAAATCTATAGTCCTATCTCTCTAACTTCACACATCAGCAAAATCATTGAACGGGTAGTCAGAGGGAAACTAATCGGATTTCTTGAAGAAAATAACTTGCTGAGTGATACCCAGAATGGCTTTCGACCAAGTAGGAGCTGCCTGACAGAGCTCTTACGACATTATAACTGGGTATTGAGGCAATTACTCAACATCTCAAATGTGGACGTAATATACCTTGATTCTGCAAAAGCTTTTACAAAGTGAATCATGGTATGATATGCAACAAAGTGCGTGATCTCGGCATAGCTGGAAAATGTGGAGAGTGATTACATGACGTTCTGAAAGAGATAGGACAGGCAGGAGTGGCTAATGGAGCCACCTCTATGAAAACACAAATAGTGAGCGGTGTTCCACAGGGCACTGTCTTGGGACCACTGCTTTTTATAGTGGCCCTCTCAGATATGCCCTCAAATGCCCGGATAGCCACCCTTGCAAGCTACGCAGACGATACGAAAGTCTCGCAGAAAATACATATCCCCAGCGATGTTGCACATCTGCGGCAGGAGTTGGACTCAATTTACAGATGGGCTGAGGATAATAATATGAAGTTTAATGCTGAAACCTCCAAGCCCTGCGCTACCAGCATCCAAAACTGAATATTAAACTTACAGGATACACCGGTCCACAGGGAATTTCAATCCCAGAGCCTAAATCAGTGAGGGGCCTGGGAATCGACATGAGTGATGATACCTCATTCCAAGTGCACATAACCAGGATGGAGACAAAGTGCAGACGACTGGCTGGCTGGATCCTGAGAACATTCGGAATCAGAGACAAGGAAACCATGATGGTCCTCAGGAGGACATTCATCCTCAGCCGCCTCGATTACTGCTCACAGCTATGGTCACCATTGTGAAATCAACAGCGGACCTTGAAGCAATCCAGAGAAGATTCACAAAGAAGATCGTCTCTTTGCAACTGCTCAGCTACTGGGAAAGGCTGAAACAGCTAAGACCCCACTCCCTGGAGAGAAGTCGGGAGAGGTATGCAGTAATATACATCTGGAAGATCCTGGAAGGAACTGTGCCAAGTTTTGGCATTGAAAGCTACACCAATGCCAGAACGGGTCGACACTGCATAGTGACAAAGATCCCAGCAACACCACCACGCTTCAGGACCAGTAACTGTAACAGCCTGGGTTTCAGGCCCCACAGCTTTTTAATAATCTCTCAAAGAGCCTGAGGGACCTGCATAAAGTAGAGGTAGGGGTTTTAAATCAAAGCTGGACCTCTTCCTGTAGAGAGTCCCAGATGAACCTACCTCACGCTAAGAGGTGCAAATGAGGGTCGCTATATCAAACTCCATTCTTCACATATTGGAGGAGGCTCTCAGTAATAACAGTGTAGCAAAACGGCGGTGCATCAGCATGCCCTGGGCTCTGAAGTGAAACTACAAAAAATATAAATAATATATATATTATATATATATATATATATATATATATATATATATATCATACATATATACATAAATTACATATATACATTATATATATATATATATATACCTAATATATATATATATACATTATATATATATATATATCATACATACATAAATTACATATATACATTATATATATCTATATATACCTAATATATATATATACATTATATATATATAATATATATATATATATATATATATATCATACATACATAAATTACATATATACCTAATATATATATATATACATTATATATATATATATCATAATACATAAATTACATATATACATTATATATATATATATATATATATATACATACATAAATACATATATACATTATATATATATATATATCATACATACATAAATTACATATATACATAATATATATTATATATATATATATATACACATACATATCATACATACATAAACTACATATGTACATAATATATATTTATAATATATACATATTATATATAAATGGATGTGGGTATTTTTCACTTGTTTACAATAACACGGAAAAAAATACACACATCCAATTATACTATATATATATGATATATATATATAATATATACATTATATATATATAAATAATATATATAATATTTATATATTATTATATATATAAATAATATATATATATATTATATATACATAATATATATATAAATAATATATATGGAGTGGCTGTGTGGTAAGTAGCTTGCTAACCAACCACATGGTTCCGGGTTCAGTCCCACTGCGTGGCATCTTGGGCAAGTGTCTTCTGCTATAGCCCCGGGCCGACCAATGCCTTGTGAGTGGATTTGGTAGACGGAAACTGAAAGAAGCCTGTCGTATATATGTATATATATATATATGAGTGTGTGTATATGTTGGTGTGTCTGTGTTTGTCCCCCTAGCATTGCTGGTGTGTTTACGTCCACGTCACTTAGCGGTCCGGCAAAAGAGACCGATAGAATAAGTACTGGGCTTACAAAGAATAAGTCCTGGGGTCGATTTGCTCGACTAAAGGCGGTGCTCCAGCATGGCCGCAGTCAAATGACTGAAACAAGTAAAAGAGTAAAAAGAGTAAAGAGTATATATATTATATGAATGGATGTGTGTATTTTTCCCTTGTTTACAATCAACATGGACAAAAATAAATAAACAGTTACCAGAGCAACAAATAATCACACAAGTAAAAGAATTTGAATAACACCTGCGTTTAACTCCATTTATATATACATATATATATATATATATATTATATATATATATATATATATATATATATATATATATGAAAACACTGACGTCATACTCCTTGATTTCAGCAAGGCATTTGACAGAGTGGACCACAAAATCCTGCTGAAGAAACTGTCCAACATTGAAGTCCGTGGGAAGTTGCTGCAGTGGATAAAGTGTTTCCTCACGAACAGAACCCAACATGTTGTGTTTGAGGGAATACGATCCAGCTCAGCTAAAGTCAGTAGTGGTGTCCCACAAGGTACCGTGTTGGGCCCACTCCTCTTCATTATTTACATCAACGGCATAAAAGATGTCATCAAACATTCTACACTGAAAATCTTTGCAGATGATTCCAAACTCCAGAAACCCAAAAACGGCATGTGAGACTGAATATGCCTTCAGTCGGATCTGTTTGCTATTAGCCAATGGGTAGAAAAAAACAATATGCTTTTAAATGAAGATCAGTTTGATTTGATCCACTTTGGGAAGGAGAAAACTCTGAAATTACCATGTGCTCTTCCCTCGGGCGACTCTCTTAGTGTCATCCAACTCTACCAGAGATCTTGGAGTGATTATTGATAACAATTTAAGCTGGAGTTCCCACGTAAACAGCAAGGTTAACTTGGCCTGAAAGATGTGCTCCCGGATTTTGAGAACTTTTCGGTTAGGAATGCCTACACCATCATCCTTCTCTTCTCTACTTTTGCCCGATCCCACTTTGAGTACTGTTGCCCACTGTGGTCCTCTCCTCATACGAAACAACTCATTATGAAAGTAGAAGCACTACAGAGATCCATAACAAGAAAGATAGACGGCATGAGAAGCATTGATTATTGGGGATTTATGGAGGGTCAAATTTGTGAAAAAAAAACAGAAGAGTGGAGACATACAAAGAAATAAACATGCAGGGTCGTTAGACCAGAACGAGGGTAAAATAGCGTACGCTGGAGGAGTATTTTCTTTGACAAGAGAAAAAATAGAAGAGGGAGATAAGATACGTCCAGTCTTCAGGACAGTCCTGAAAGGAAAGGAAGACGATCGCGTGAGGAAAAGAAAGATGGACGATGGTCAATTGTGAGCAGCGAAAGAAAGGTGAGAGAGATACAGATAGAAAACGGTGAAGGGAGAGAATGGATATCATATCATATATCATATCGATAGATAGATAGATACATACATACATACATAATACATACATACATACATACATACATACATGAAAGAGCTTGGCTCAGTAGTTATGGCGTCGAATTTACAATCGCGAGGTTTTGAGTTTGATTCCCGGATGCTGTCCCGCCGCGTGGAACCTTTGACAAGTTTCTTTTGCTATAACTACGGGATTAATAATGCATAGCAGATGGAAACTGTGCGAAATCCTTTTGTATATGTGCATATCATTCTGTTGATTCGCATAAGACTTCACAACCTGTATTGGTTTGTATACGTCACCGTAACTTTTCGGTTTAGCAAAAGTGAACGAAATAGTAAGTACCAAACTTGAAAATAATAAGGACTGGAAACGGTCTGTTCGACTCAACCCTCGAGGGCAATACCCAAGCATGGTCGCTATCCAATGACTGGAACAAGTAAGAAGTAAAAAAAGATTAGGTGACGATCATCACGGATTACAGCACGTTCAGTTTTGCAATGTAATCGCCGTTGTTTCCATGGCGGTTCATCCAGTTTGGGGATCATCTCTCACAAACCTGTTGCAACATTAAAAAAGTTACAGCAGATGTCTTTTTCCAATTTGAAGACCCTTGCGCCAAATCACCCAGTTCACTAAACACACGTTCACTGAATCACATGAAGGTCGAGGATCGTCTGACGATAACGGACTCAATGTCACCCGTTCACAGCTCAGCAGTTGTCTGTACGCTGCACCGGTGTTGCTTGACACACTATTTACATGTTCGGTTCTTCGTAGTGCATAATTCATCCTTCTACTAAATTGTTTTAGTGCAAGGTTACTCATATTTCTCAGAATTAATTAATTCATAAGCTTCATGGTATGTTATTTAATTTCACTCGAGCATTAGATTGCCAAATGTGCGCCACTAGATGATTTATTTTGATGGAGAAACATAATTCTATCTGAATCGAGGCTGATAAGATCCACCGTTGTTGACGTCACGATTCATTGGCTGTTACACTCGAATGTTCTCTCTTGAGCTTATAACACAAAACTTGTTTCCAAACAAGGCAGCAAACACTTCCTTCTACAACATTTATTAATATATTTATGTTTATTTTTTTCTCGATAGAATATATATATATATATAGTGACGTATATTTGCCATTTGAATATGGCTAACACCGAAGGGTGGATGCTACTGTGGTTTGTAGCCCCAGGAGGACACCTCCTCCAACCTGCTATAGACACACTTTCTGTGCCCTATCAGTAGCATCCACCCTTAGGGGTTAGCCATATTCAAATGGCAAATATACGTCACGATGTGTTGCTGCTACTGTTTATAACTCGCTCTGAGATTTATCATTATATATATATATATATATATATATATATATATGACTAATTAATATATTTATTGTCTGCAAAATGCATTTTCAGTATGATGACTGATATCTGCTTAATCTAAAGGACAAACTACAGCTAGTGATTTGCAATCAAATAAAAAATCTCTACCCCCACCTCTCTCTTTCCCCTCTCTTTCCTTTTCTCTTTCTTTTTATATATTTATGATGCCTCAACATGATCACAAACAAGTGCAGAAACAAGTAAAAGATGATACCCACAAGAATACCCACAAGAAGCTAAACACATAGGGGACAAACATGGACAGACAAACGGATTAAGTCGATTATATCGACCCCAGTGCGTAACTGGTACTTATTTTAATAGACCCCCGAAAGGATGAAAGGCAAAGTCGACCTCGGCGGAATTTGAACTCAGAACGTAGCGGCGGACGAAATACCGCTAAGCATTTCACCTGGCGTGCAAACGTTTCTGCCAGTTCGCCGCCTTCATACATAAATATATATAACCATACATGCATATATATGTGTGTGCACGTGTGTGTCTGTGTGCGCGCGCTCGAGTGCATGTATATATATATATATATATATATATATATATGTTCATTTTTCTAAGTATAAGTGTGTGTGTGTGTGCCTGTGTGTGTGCACGCACGGTGAGTGCCAGACTGTGTACGTATCTGAAAGTAGATTCACATCTGTACATCACCACATTCAACAAAAGTGTTCAATAACTAATTAAGAATAAATTAGACCGATGACCAAAGTCCATTATAGGGGAAAAAAGTGAGAACTCAAAATACACTAATACATACATATACAGATGTACACATACATACATACATACATACATACATACATACATACATACATATATGCATAGACACACATATATATGATAAACACATAATATGCATATCACACACACACACATATATGCCCACGCGGCGCAAGCGCACACACAGACACATACACACACGTGTTTGTATGTATGCCTGGACAACTGCGCTATAAAATTCATCTTGCACTTTCATGCAGAGGTCCAAATGGATATTCACAATTGGCAGTGGATATCAAGCAGGGATAGTATTGCTGATTGCCACTCAGTTACTTCTGTTTGTGTGTAGGTGCGTCTGTACATAAACGCACACACGCACACGCACACACGCGCGTACAGAAACTCAAACATACCACGCACTAATAAATACATGCACACACACACACACACACACACATATATATATATATATATATATATATATATTATATATATATATATAATAGGTAGATACATACAGACAGACATATAGATAGGCAGACAGACAGACAGATAAATAGGTAGGTAGGTAGGTAGGTAGTAGATAGATAGATAGATAGATAGATAGATAGATAGATAGATAGATAGATAGATAGATAGGCAAGCAGATAGATACATAGATCACTTTCTTTATTGACCATACAGGGCTGAACACAGAGGGGACAAATACAAATGTAGAGCTTTTCTTTTCGAAAATGGAAAAGAAAAAGAGAAAAAAGGAACAAATGTAAAATTCCGATCAAAAGGAATCGGGGATAGATAGATAGACACACACACACATATGTAGGGCAACTTTATATTGAGCACTTTAATGTTTTTCACACAAACCCATAAAGAACATTCTTGCTGACGGAGATCATGAGTATGTTACCTATACTTCTGACAATCATGTATGTATAAGAGAGAGAGCGAGAGAGAGAGAGGGGGGAGAATGAAAGAGAAGAAGAGGTTGTATGTGTGAATGGAAACATGGGAAAATATGGAAGAGCAAAGATCGTGTGAAATAAAACATATATTTCCTTTACTAAGGTGAAGGAATGTAGTGCAGTATTAGTAATATTGTAGTAAATAAAGGATTCATTCATTCATTCGACTAAACCGGCCTCTCGAATAAAACTGACATTTGCAGCTATCAAGCAAACCCTGGGTAGTCGCTGAGTCTACCGTTACACCACCGCTTTCTATGGCATATTGGATAACTTTATGTGCAAATACTTTGTGTCCGAATATGAGGTTGGTTGATAACAGTTGAAATGGATTTCATTTATTTTAGGTTTGCTTAATGAGAGATGGTGGAGGCGCAATGGCCCAGTGGTTAGGGCAGCGGACTCGCGGTCGGAGGATCGCGGTTTCGATTCCTAGACCGAGCGTTGTGTGTGTTCATTGAGCGAAAACGCCTAAAAAGCTCCACGAGGCTCCAACAGGGGGTGGTGGCAACCCCTGTTGTACTCTTTCGCCACAACTTTCTCTCACTCTCTCTTCCTTGTTTCTTGAGTAACGCTGCGATGGACTGGCGTCCCGTCTAGCTGGGAGGAACACATACGCCACAGAAACCGAGAAACCGGGCCCATGAGCCTGGCTAGGCTTGAAAAGTGTGAAGTTTATCGTTTAATGTGAGATGATCTGGTATTAAATGACAATGGATGGAAGCACTCCGTCGGTTACGACGACGAGGGTTCCGGTTGATCCGAATCAACGGAACAGCCTGCTCGTGAAATTAACGTGTAAGTGGCTGAGCACTCCACAGACACGTGTACTCTTAACGTAGTTCTCGGGGATATTCAGCGTGACACAAAGAGTGACAAGGCCGGCCCTTTGAAATACAGGTACAACAGAAACAGGAAGTAAGAGTGAGAGAAAGTTGTGGTGAAAGAGTACAGCAGGGATCACCACCATCTCCTGCTGGAGCCTCGTGGAGCTTTAGGTGTTTTCGCTCAATAAACACTCACAACGCCCGGTCTGGGAATCGAAACCGCGATCCTATGACTGCGAGTCCGCTGCCCTAACTACTGGGCCATTGCGCCTCCACTTAAATGACAATAACAACAGTGACAATCTTGTCAGTTTGTTGCACTGATATAAACATTCACTAAATTGGTATATGTTGATAAATCGGAAGAAATGATAAAATTTTTGATTAAATTTCACCGTTACCTTTTTCTGGTAACAAGCAATAGCGTGATAAAAGAATCATTCAAATCGTGTCAGATGTGTTTATATTGGACATCACTCCTTTATGATGATATTTTCCCTTGATTAGGTTTAATACTATATTCACAAAATTTAGTAGTAGTAGCTTTATTTGGATGGTTATTTTGTTGTTGAAATTTTGGGAAATATGTGGAAGGTTTTTTCTGAATTTGTCTACTTTGTATTATGTTAAATATCTAGGCAGTTGTCTAGATATGATTGTTCTTGTTTAATAGTTTTTTTCGTTGTTTGTTATTTACAGAGGAGGACGAGTTGAAATATCTATTCCCTATAAAGGAGTTTGAAAACACTGACATGATTTTGTAGGCTCAGGAAATTATGGTAAGTGAAGAATTTTAATAGATAAATGTAATTAATTGAACCTTGCGATTAAAATATGCTCGAACATGTTCATCAATTTCAAATGAAAGTCATACCTACGAGAATGGGATAAAAAGTTTTCAGAAGCTGACTATGAAGGCGCGATGCTAGAGCTACGAAATCTTGCAGACATTCAACTCCTCTTATTAATAGCTCGTAAAACTGACAAGAAACTAATAAACTCTGTATTGTTTGTTCCTTCTCAAGCCATGCATGGCTCAGAAGGGCCGGTTTCCCGGTTTCCTTGGCGTATAGGTTCCCCACCTGGACGGGACGCCGGTCCGTCGCAGGTGAGCTGCTAGATGCAGGAGGAAAGAGTGAGAGAATGTTGTGGCGAAAGAGTCAGCATAAGTTCGCCATTAGCTTCTGCCGGAGCCACGTGGAGCTTAGGGGTTTTCGCTCATAAACACATACATCGCCCAGTCTGAGATTCGAACCCACGATCCCTCGACCGCGAATCCGCTGCTCTAACCACTAGGCTATGTGCCCCCACTGTATTACAAATAATATTTCATATAAACTTTGCAGCCTTGTAGTTTCGGGTTCAATCCCGCGAATTATACCAGTCTTTAATAAATAAATAAAGTACCGAGGTTGATTTGTTCGAATAAAACTTTTTAAATGGTGCTCCATCACGGCCACAGTCCAATGATTGAAACAAGCAAGCAATAAAGTGATATTTTAGATGCATATAAGTTCATTTTTTTTTAACAATTCAATAATTTTATTAACCATTTCATGGCTGCCTCATTAACAGGCTCTATTCCCAATAATGATGTTTGGGAGTCACACCAACAACACACCACTATGATCATTTATCCTTTACTACAGCACCTGACTGATAAATGCTTTGTGAATGAAATTAGTTGAGGGAAACTGTGAGGAAGCCTATCATGTGTATATATACATGTGTGAGAAGATGTATGTGAGTGCGTACGTGTGTATTTGTACATGCATGTATACCTGTCTGTTTATGTGTTCGCGTCTCACTTTTTTTACAGTCAGAATTTGTTAAAATCCTTTTAACTTAGGAGATTGATACAAAAGAAATTGATAGAAAATCAGGCTTAAAAACAAATATTGGGCGCAGTTTGATGGAGTAAACTCCTCAAGGCGGTGCCCCAGTATGACTGTAGTCCAAAGACTGGAGCTAGAAAGAGAATAAATAAAACAAACGCCGATATTCTGCTGTCTAGTTTTAAAAATTTGTTGCTTATTTATTCCGTGTGGCATTTTGCTTCCAAAACTTCATTCCCGTTCCATGGTGTATCGCGTATTGTTACTTTCATAGACGGTTCCACCGGCGAGCTGGCAGAAACGTTAGCACGCCGGGCGAAATGCTTAGCGGTATTTCGTCTGCGTTTCGTTGTGAGTTCAAATTCCGCCGAGGTCGACTTTGCCTTTCATCCTTTCGGGGTCGATAAATTAAGTACCAGTTACGCACTGGGGTCGATGTAATCGACTTAATACCTATGTCTGTCCTTGTTTGTCCCCTCTGTGTTTAGCCCCTTGTGGGTAATAAAGAAATAGGTTCCACCAGCGTATTAGTTTTTTTTTCTGTGAGAGCAGTTGCTAGTCCTTCGTTCAAGACTTTTCATTTCTTGATAAAAGACGTGTGTGTGTGCGCGCGCGTTAGTGTGTTCGTGGGTGTAGTACTCCACGGTCCTTCTCACACTGAACACGAACCAATCCCGAGTAAGAGGGACAACTATCGTGTTATTAATTGCATAATATCGCTTCTCTATTTCTTGGGTCAATAACTACCAACTAACAATACTTTACTACCCACAAGGGGCTAAACACAGAGGGAACAAACAAGGACAGACAAACGGATTAAGTCGATTATCTCGACCCCAGTGCGTAACTGGTACTTAATTTACCGACACCGAAATGATGAAAGGCAAAGTTGACCTCGGTGGAATTTGAACTCAGAATGTAACGGCAGACGAAATACCTATTTCTTTACTACCCACAAGGGGCTAAACACAGAGGGAACAAACAAGGACAGACAAACGGATTAAGTCGATTATATAGATCCCAGTGCGTAACTGGTACTTGATTTATCAACCCCGAAAGGAGGAAAGGCAAAGTCGACCTCGGCGGAATTTGAACTCAGAACGTAATGGCAGACGAAATGCGGCTACGCATTTCGCCCGGCGTGCTAACGTTTCTGCCAGCTCGCCGCCCATTTTGATGGTAATAAAATTGTATTGATGTCCGTCTTGTTCTTCAATGAGATTTCCCCAACTATTTCTCTTCGTCGAGCATTCTCCCCCCACCCACCCACAACCACCACTCCGTGTCTTGGAGACTAGGCAGAAATCACTTTCAACAATATTCTTCGAGAATCATCAAACATCTTATCAGTTTCTCATAACACAGATTCCTGTTAATCATGCTGCTGCCATATGACCTCTTTGAAAATTTGACAAGTCTTTCGTTATTGTAATTTGAAGACAGCTTAATTTGAAAATACTGATAAAAACAATTAATTATATGAAACATATTAGAAACTCATACAAATAAGTTTTATTAATTATTGATGGTTGATTTTTGGCTAATTTATCCTTCAACTCCACTTGCAAAACAGATTTGTATTCCCGTTATGCTGTCTGAAATCTGTACCTGCCTATTTATTTATCTTGTGAAATATCTACCGTTCTCTCTCTCACTCTTTCTCTCTCTACTGATCTCCTTCTTTTTCTCTCTCCCTCCTTTTCTCTCTCTTTCTCTCCCCCCTTCTCTGTACTTATATATATATATATATGTATGTATGTATGTATGTATGTATGTATGTATGTATATATATATGTATGTATGTATGTATTTTTTTATTCTTTTATCTGATCCAGTCATGCGGCTGCGGCGGTCATGCTGGAGCACCACTGTAGTTTTGTATAGTTACTGATAATTATCTTTCATCTGATTTCCTCAGGCTGGGGGAGGGTTCACATCACCACTTCCGTATGTGCCTCTGTCCCAGCTGTTGCCCCATTTGGCGTATGGAAGAGTTTGATTCCGCTGCCCTCGTCTGTACTTCATGACGGAACGTCGTTTTATCCGGTATTATGGGGATGAGGATGTCTAGTTCCTTTTTGAATACATCTCCGTCCAGATTATGCAGGTTTCTTAAGTTTTTTTGACAGGTATTTCGGGGTCGATAAATTAAGTACGTTACGCACTGGGATCGATATAATCGACTTAATCCGTTTGCCTGTCCTTGTTTGTCCTCTCTGTGTTTAGCCCCTTGTCGGTAGTAAAGAAATAGGTATTTCGTCTGCCGTTACGTTCTGAGTTCAAATTCCGCCGAGGTCGACTTTGCCTTTCATCCTTTCGGGGTCGATAAATTAAGTACCAGTTACGCACTGGGGTCGAGATGATCGACTTAATCCGTTTGCCTGTCCTTGTTTGTCCCCTCTGTGTTTAGCCCCTTGTGGGTAGTAAAAAAATAGGTATTTCGTCTGTCTTTTCGTTCTGAGTTCTAATTCCGCTGAGGTCGACTTTGCCTTTCATACTTACGAGGTGAGGTCGATAAATTGAGTACCAGCTGCGTACTGGAGTCGATGTAATCGACTGGCCCCCTCCCCCAAAATTTCAGGCCTTGTGCCTAGAGTAGAAAAGATTAGTTTGACAATTCAGCTTCTCTTCCAGCTCTTCATTGAAAGCTTTGTCTCTTTCATAATAACTCCACAATTTTTCTTTCTTTCTAATGGACTCTCCTTCCCTTTGTTTTCTTTCTTTTTTTATTATCTCTTTTTCACCCCCTTCTTTTTTTCTCTGTCCCTATAGAAATCAAGCTGCAAGTTATCAGTTTTTGCAGAAGACTTGATTAATCTAGAACTGCTGATCACAGGGGTATCCGCGTCAGCAACTGAAGTGTCACAACGTTTTAATTAATTTAAAATAAAATTTTATTCAATTTAAGCGCCAAACCTAATTTTACGAATGTTACTTCAAATTGTATATACGACCAAATGCAGTCTACTCTACTTTGAACAATTAGTTACATTTGAACTGAAATCACTTCCTATTACTTCTGTGAGTATTGCGACTATCACTGATCACGTGAAGTTATTAGTGAGATTCGAGAAACTTAGGGTTATTTCAACGCTACAATAAATGTATACATACGTTTATTTTTTCTTTATGCCTTTAACCCTCCAAAGCGGAGTATAGGCCACTTATAGTTGAATTCCATGTCGCATAATTTTTCGCTTCTGTACTTATACTCTGCCATAAATGTCCCCCTTTCTCTAGTTCCTTTTGTGTTGATCTCCGCCACGAGTTCTTAGGCCTACCTTTCTTTCTATATCCACCCGGATTCCACTCTAAAGCACTTTTCGCTACATTTGGTGTATATTTTCTAATTGTGCTACCAATCCACTTCCACTTTTTCTTAAATATTTGTTCCCTAATCGAAACTTCGTTTGTTCTTTGCCATAAGACAAAATGAACGAAATGAATAGATAGATAGATAGATAGATAGATAGATAGATAGATAGATAGATAGATAGATAGATAGAAGATAGATAGATAGATTTCTTTACTTGCCACGCAGAGCTGAACACAGAAGGGACAAAATACAATGTAGAGCTTTTCTTTTTGGGAAGAAGAGAAGGAAAAAAGGGGGCGAATTCCGATCAAAAGGGATCGTGAAAAAAAAATGGGGCCGATCAATGTAGATAGATAGATAGGATCAAAAGGGATCGTGAAAAGAAAAACAAAGGGGGCGAATTCCGATCAAAAGGGATCGTGAAAAAGAAAAAAAAATGGGGCCGATCAATATAGATAGATAGATAGATAGATAGATAGATAGATAGATAGATAGATAGATAGATAGACAGATATTAATAACAGTTAGAAGATACGAAACACAAGCTTTAATACTGGACTGACAAAATCATTAAACGCTCAGGGGCGGCTTTGTTGCTTTTTAGTTCAAATCACAACTAAGCCAACCTTCTGGATAAATAAGATATAGTACCTCTCAGGTGCTGGTATCAATAAGATCGATTTCTACCTTCTCAAAATTTTGGTGATCTTTTGCCAATTTTAGAACTCAACGGGTATGTTATTTCTGTACATTTATAAAAAGGATAACATATGCGATCGGTATTAAAACATCGTTTATCACACATATGTTAATACTTCTAGTTGGGGAAATATCAAACAGATATTTGATGAATGATTTCACTTGCAATACAACCACAAGATAGATTTTCCCTTAATACTACAAGCTGGGATTGCGATTGTAGGGAAGATTACACTGGAGTTGTTTCTCTGTCCACATAAGGAATTGGATACCACACTGCAAGTTAAAGAGTAACTAGTTATATATAAGGCACTTTTACCGCTTAAACAATACCGATGTATTGTTCCTCTCGTGTAGTACTTATTTACAGCTTGTTGGATCATTTCATTTCGTTTGTGAATCTGCCATTTGTAAATCAAGTGACCTAAGTTACGAACACAAGGTAATACTGATGGCAGAAAACGAACTGCCGCTCTCGCAAATGGTTGTCCACTATCCCAGCCAATTGACCAACAACACTCTTTTAATACAAATGCATCAGATAAGAAACAAAAATTTAATTTGCTTGCTGCGTGACAGTCAGAAGCAAAACATCAGGACTACAACTATTATACCAGACCACACATTCCGAAGGAAATATTTGACCCAATATTGATTTCTAACAGTTGGACAGGCCTACGTATTTTAGAGGAGGACATAGTCCATTGTTTCTCTAACTAGGTGGCGGGGGGAGGGGGAGGGGAGTTGTGAGGATTGAAAAGGGGCGGAAAGATTGCCATATTTAGTTAAGGAAAGATGGTTCCCAACTTTTTTAACTTGTCAAACGTTATGTTGAAGAATTACAAATTATATGAATCTTCTCATTGACCCTTTCAACCCACGAATATGCCTTAGCGAGCGGCTCTTTGGTTTGGCCATACCCCTGTAAGATGCAAAAGCGGTTGGCCATATGGTTTGTGTTTACGACTTGCTATTGGCAGAAATATTATTTTCAGCGCAGGAGTGGCTGTGTGGTAAGTAACTTGCTAACCAACCACATGGTTCTGGGTTCAGTCCCACTGCGTGGCACCTTGGACAAGTGTCTTCTGCTATAGCCTCGGGTCGACCAATGCCTTTTGAGTGGATTTGGTAGACGGAAACTGAAAGAAGCCCGTCGTATATATGTATATATATATATATGCGTGTGCGTGTATGTTTGTGTGTCTGTGTCTGTCCCCCTAGCATTGTTTGACAACCGATGCTGGTGTGTTTACGTCCCCGTCACTTAGCGGTTCGGCAAAAGAGACCGATAGAATAAGTACTGGGCTTACAAAAGAATAAGTCCCGGGGTCGAGTTGCTCGATTAAAGGCGGTGCTCCAGCATGGCCGCAGTCAAATGACTGAAACAAGTAAAAGAATAAAAGAGAGTAAAAGAGCTGTAAACACAAAACAATGTAACCGACCGTTTTTTTGTCTTCTTTGGGTAATCAAAAATGGGTTCAAAGGAGTTAATAAAGAGGGGAAAGATGCAAATATATTTCACATCTATTGACATAATACAATGGCGTCCACTTCTGACATTTGTGTAACATTCAATGCCGAAATTAGGTACTAGTTCTCCGCTGTCACCACAGAGCCACATCGTTAGTTTGACAATTCAACTGCGGCGAGCTGGCAGAAACGTTAGCACGCCGGACGAAATGCTTTGTGGTATTTCGTCTGCCGTTGCGTTCTGAGTTCAAATTCCGCCGAGGTCGATTTTGCCTTTCATCCTTTCGAGGTCGATTAAATAAGTACCAGTTACGCACTGGGGTCGATATAACCTACTTAATCCGTTTGTCTTTCCTTGTTTGCCCCTTGTGGGTAGTAAAGAAGTAGGTATTTCGTGTCTATACGTTCTGAGTTCAAATTCCACCGAGGTCGACTTTGCCTCTCATCCTTTCGGGGTTGATAGATTGAGTACCAATTACGCACTGGGATCGATGTAATGGACTTAATCCGTTTGTCTGTCTTTGTTTGTCCCCTCTATGTTTAGCACCTTGTGGGCAATAAAGAAATAAGAAACGTTAGCACGCCGAACGAAATGCTGATGGCATGGGCGAGGTTATTCCCCATAGAGAACCGTTTTTATAGACAAATTCATCTCCAGTACTTGTTCTTTATTTTTGATCGAGTATTCATTTTTCACCACTGGAAGGGTTCAAATTTTTCAAATACTAAATTCGAATTCCACCGTGGGGTTTGAACTCAAATTTGTAAAAACCTGTAGCAATTTATTACAATGTGTTTTGCCGAGCGCTCTAACGATTCTACCAGTACACTTGATTACCGAATAGTTGGCTGATAGAAGTAAAGGGAATTGTTTTTCTTTTACACATGTAGTCAGTGTATATTTACCACTGCTGACCATTATAGCCAGAAATAAAGTCATTTAGCCATGTGTATAGATGTTTTTTTTTTCTGTGGAGTTTTCTTAACGCCTGCATATTGCTCAATAAATAACCAAGTAACTTGCTAAGGAAGTAACAACACGAAAACAAGAGAAGCAATTTTTTCCTTTTGCTTACTAATTATTTATTTCTGTGTGTGTGTGTGTGTGTGTGGTGTGTGTGTGTGTGTGTGTGTGTTTGTGTTTGTGTGTGCGTGTGTGTGTGTGTGTGTGTGTCTAAAATTAAAAAAAGCTTGGGCTTCCAAGCTTCAGTAAATTTTGAGAAACCAGAATGGATACTCAATCGATCAAGCAAGCAAACGGACGTGGCATAAACAGTTGCACCTAATTTTTCGGTGGTTGGACATGTTAGAGAAGAAGGAGGAGGAAGAGGAGGTGGAGGAGGAGAAGAAGATATATATATGGTAGGAGTACTTATTGCAGGTTTATGTTCACAATGAACTACTATTAGACAATATCGCGCATGTAACGCTTTTACAACAGAATGTTTCTTTTCCTCATTTTCGTTCGACAGTTTAACCCTCGGTCAGCTTAGGACATCCCGTCTCTTTTCACACAATGTATCCAGGATTACTTTATCCAACATTTGCTTCCATTTTTAAGGCTATTTCTAACCGGTTACACTACCAACAGAGAGGCTCCATAGAATGTTCGCTTACTTATTTAGTACAGGTTATCCACCTAGCTCATTTCTTTTGTATGTAATTTAAAACCTGTGTGTTAGCAAGATTCTGTGATAGGAACCGACGAGATTTACAATTGTTTAATTCTGTTCAGTATTTATAACCTAACTACTTATAGACACTTTATAATCATTCTTTCTATTATAAGCACAAAACCTGAAATTATGTGGGTAGAGGCTAGTCGATTACATCGACCCAGAGCCTGCCTGCTCGCTAACCTAAAGCCTTCTATAATATACCGCTGAACATCCTATATATTTCACTTAAGCTTTAAGAACCAATGGGAAAGCTTCAACTTGATTCTCAACCTTCTAGGAATAGCAGTCAAATATTCCTCAAATCATACTTCACGGTTTTAAATAAAGTATGGACCCATTAGATAGACATGTGACATATGAAAAAAACCTGGAAGGCCACAACTGGAATGCATTCATCATAAATCGATCGCATATTGGGTCTATGACCAACAATAATAACAGTTTAAGCTTCACCATCAGATTTCATTAAACAATGCATATATCGACTATTCAGTCTGTCAGTTATCGAATGGTCAGATCAAATGCTTAACATTTTATGATCAGAAAAATACTCCATTGTATGATATGATCTATTGATGTAGCTACGGTGATGCTTACACTGGGTGAGCCGTGTTTTTGTTTTCTTTCTTCTGAGTTTGTTTACTTACCTACTCATAACTAGGTGCATATGGTCATTTCAAATGTGAAGTGTCATGATGATTGACATAACATTGAGTTGGTTACAGCATCTGGGCTGTCAATTTATTGGCTACTTGTCCGCTTTCTGTATTCCCTTGTGGTTAAATTAATGAGGAAATTAAACGGTGGTTTGCCAAAGGAATAGTGTATGGTATGCAATTGTATCACAGTCTCAACCAATAGAAGTTATCATTTGCAGAACACACTTTTTGTTATCAGCAAACCTCTATCAATTTTCTAAGAGAAGCTGACAATACGATATATTAAATACAAGTGTCATCGTCCATAATAGAAGCCCAGTAATTTTCCACTGGACGTCGAAACAACATGGGAAAATCTATTATATAAAATCCGTTCTGTTCTGTCTGTCTGTGTGTGTGTCTTCCAGGACCTCGGGCATCCTCCATCCGATTACGCTCAAATTTGATATGTAGATACCGACGGTATCAGGGCGTGTATAAGTCTTGAAAAGATTACAAAAATCAATTCCAGGTGAGAATGCGATCGATAAAGCCGTTTTTGTCCTGCTTTTCTTCCGTCAACCTGTACATAACAGCACCTTCCATTTTTTTTTGTTTTTGTACTGCTTAAAGGCATTATTCTTTCCTGCCAAGCTTACTGTTTAACTCATGTTTGTGTTCTCTCAGTCAACAGCCTTATCATTACTGGTACTTTAAACTCATAGGTTGCATATTTGTGTGAAAAAAATCGTTTTTCTTTGGAATAGAAAAAAGTATATCTTTATTTCTTCTTTTGCTGGTGTCTCAAATTTAGGTTAAATCAGTGTTTCTCAAAGGGGAGGCCTATGGGACGGTCAGACAAGTTGCATTGAGAAAATTTGGTTTAAATGCTTGACAACTCAGCACCGTCCATTGGACGGGGGACGTTTTGCTCGTACGTAATAAAAATGAAAAGCAGTCCAAAAAATTACTTTAAAGAGCAGTTCAATCCTGCTAGAATTTCAAATCATATCTGAAATTCCGACTAGAATTCCAAATCATATTTTGAAAAGTATACTGCGCCCAAACTTCATGACATGGCCCAAACTAAACAAATCTAAATTAAGTACCATTTGCGTTATGGGGTCGATCTAATCAGCTGGCCCTCTCCCCCAAAAAAGTTTGGCCTTGTGCCTAGAGTAGAAAATTATATACTAGGCAAAAACTCACTCCAAAATCAGTCCCATCAGGAGCTGAAGCCATTAAAGTCTTGATTAGTTAATGCTGGACTCGGTAATTTTATTGTATGAAGAACAGATTTAAACTCATACGCAAATAAGGAGGGGGGGATAGTAAAAGATAGAAATACATATTCTTTTTTATTCTTTTATTCTTTTACTTGTTTTCGTCATTTAACTGCGGCCATGCTGGAGCACCGCCTTGAAAGAACCATGTTGTTGGGAAGCAAGCTTCTTACCACACAGCCACGCCTGCGCCTATATATATATATATATATATATATCTTTTTTTGAAACGGTAAAACACGAAGCAGATAAAGCTATAAAGCAATAATAGCATGTGAATAATGATGCCCTCAGCACTTGATCTCACATCTTCTATAAAAATGGTTAGTAGTCTACCATTGGAACAAAGCATTTCTTTGAATTCTTTGATCCATTTATTAATTTACTTTATTCTTTCTGATGAGAATTGTGTGTTTTCGATATCATAAGAATTTTAAAAGATTTTTAAAAGGCGCCGAGCTGTTAGAATCGTTAGGTCGCCGGACAAAATGCTTAGCAGCATTTCATCTGTCTTTATGTTCTGAGTTCAAATTCTGCAGAGGTCCATTTTAGTTTTCGTCTTTTCGAGATCGATAAAATAAGTACCAATCGAACATTGGGGTCGATGGAATCATCTTACCCATCTCCCCCAAATTTCCGGCTTTGTCTTTATAGTAGAAGGGATTTTTTGTAGTTTTATCTGCTTCGAGTTCCACCATCCATAAAAGAATTATTTCATGTTCCCAAAGAAGTTTCTAAGTTCTTATGTCGTCAGCACGTGTGTGTCTGTGTGTGCATGTGTTTGAGTGAGTATATTAAACATCTTTTATGATCTAACCGGGACGAAATTCAAATCTCTCTGAGGTTTTGAACCCTACTCTACTCTGCGATCGTATTTATCACTCTTCGTCTTAGAGGCAATAGTATTTTACAAGCTGATGCTTTTTATTAGTAAAGTTTGTAATTTCAATATTTGTACACTTTTTTTTTTTCAAAATTCTGTTCAGGTCACCTTTGCCTTCACCCTTTCGCAGTCGATAAAACAAGTACTAATTAAGGACTGGTATTGATGGAATCAACCTACTCTTTCTCCCAATATTTCAGACCTTGTGCTTAAAGTAGAATAAAATATTTCTGCATTTTGACATTAATGTTAGTCTATAGTTTAATATAATGCATTTTATATTCTGCTTTATAAGGTTGGTGATATTCTCATCTACTATTAAACGAGTTTGCATTTTGATTCACGTAATAGAGTTTATCCTTCGTTTATTTATTTTTAATAAGTGTAGTGTATGTGATGCAATCATTTCGTTATATTTGTTACTGAACCGCTCTATGAGTTAGTCTATTCGATATTTTATTTTGATTATTTTTTAATACCATTGCTGATTAGCGTTTGTTTTATTCTATGGAAATTTCTTTATGTAATAATTCGTCTGTGCAGGACAATCTAAATGTTTTACTGTGCAGCGATTTCACTACTGACATTTTGTATCTATGAAAATATTCTCTGTCTAAGTATAGGTAGTTATTTGTGTCTTTCGTGTAGACGTGACGTATCTGTTATTGTCTATCTCAATGTTTCCATCTAGAAATGGAATGATTGTATTACTAGGAGATTTATTTTTATTGTTTTAGATGCTGACTTTTTAACCATTTTTATATTTCTTTTTGTATTAAGCTGTTTTATTTATTTATTTTTTTAATTCTTCCTTCAATTTCTTCATTCTTCCGGTGCATCCGTACGATGTGTGTATCGTCTACACGTGGTGTGTATCGCATGTTCATGTCTCGATAGCAATTTGGTTTCCATTGTGGTCATATACACGGCTTCGAACGTGAGTCCTAGGTAAGCGTAAATGATATCTTTATCTTATATATATATATATATATATATATATATATATATTATATATATATATATACATACATACATACATACATGTATGTATGTATATAATATAATACAATATATATATACACATGTACATATATATATATATATATATAAATTCATATATGTACCTATACATGTATATACATACACACACATATACTGAGAGGGGGGTTATATATACATATACACACATATATATATATACATACTTACATGTATACACGTGTGTGTGTGTGTTTTCTCTTACTCTTACACTGGTTTCAGTTTCTAATAGTCTCCGTCTACAAAGAACGAAATACTTTTTGCTGTAACAAACATACAGATCTTGTAATGCACTCCAATACGGACTTGCAATTCATTCGGAACCGGAACAATATCTTTAATTGCAGGAGAACGTTGGGCACATGGATACTTTTGCCTCTGCATTTACAATTCCCAGTTTGGCAATGAGAACGGAAATCAGCTCATCTTAAGCTTTATGGAAGCTTCCAAAAGTATTCACGGATTACGCATTAAAACCTTCAGTCAACATGGCTTTCTTATACTCATCGTTATATATGCGTTTCATTATTTATATATTTTGTCTTGGGAAAATTTCTTCAGATTCTTTTTCAAACATTGGAGATTTCAAACATTGGAGATTGTGTTTCAAACACTGGAATAATCATAGTTCAGAAATTCAGTTTTCATAAGCCATTTCTCTCTATTTAATACAAAGCCTAGATTTTAGATATTGGCTTCAAGTTTTTGGCACAAAACCTGCAATTTCGACAGAGGAGAGTAACTTTATCTCACTGTCGCCTGTACTCAACTGGTACTTATTTCATCGACCTCTGGCGGGAAGGAAGACAAAGCTGACCTCGGCAGAATTTGAACTCGGAACATAAAGACAGACAAAATGCCGCTAAGCATTTTGCCAGTCGTGTTAACAATTCTGCCAGCTCGCTGCCTTCTCGAAATCTTAAATATTAACCTCTATACTTGATTCGTACGACATTTTATCGAACCCGGAGGGATGAAATGTAGTGTTGAGATCGGTGTTATGAAATATTTGTAACCCCATCAAATGGGTTGGTGCTATTTTCTTTCGTTTATACACTCACTCGTGTACACTTATACGTATGCTGGTACAGCTGTCTCTAGAAGTCCCATAATTTGTAGTCAGCTGGATGAAGTATTGCGAGACCGAGGCATCGAAAACAATTAGTGGAACATGGTGCATAGTACAAAGTTATACTTACTTCCTAGCGAGTGACGACTATTATAGTGTTTTATGTGTGCGTGTGTATATATATATATATATGTGTGCGTGTATATATATATATGTGTGTGTGTGTATGCATATATATATATATGACAATTATTCGTTAGCCATGATAAAACTCCGAGTTTCGGATGTCGGGGCGGAAACCCACGCCGCTGTCTCTTCAGTTATTGTATCGAAAACAATGCAATCTAAAAAGGTTTTTTTATAACATAACTGAAGAGGCGGCGGCGTCGAAACCGGAGTTTTATCATGGCTACCGAATAATTGTCACATTATATTCACAGATAAATTTCTATATTTACATAATATCGAGGTCTCTTTCATTCTTTTGTTGTATTACCATTTCTATCAACATATATATAAATATATATATAAATAAATATATATATATATATATATACACACACACACAGTCATCCTTAAAATTATTCATAATCTTGTTAATTTTTGTAATTTTTTTAGAATTTTTGTGATGAAATAAATGCATTTTGTCATGTTTGTTTACGTGTTGTATATATGCGACCAACAAGTAACAGAATAGCAATTCACAATTCAAGAAATTCTTCATTTCAGGAGTATTCATACCCTAGCTTTACTGGGTCCAATAACTTTCTTTAATCGTCAATATCATGGCCTTTGTTCTTTTTTTATGACTGCTTCTAGACGGTTCTTGTGCGTGTCCGCAAGCTTCCTGCATGTCTCCTGTGAGTTGATGGCCCATTCTTCCTTGGCGAAAGCCTCAAGCTTGGTCAGATATAAATAAAGGAAAAGATTTCTGCTCATTCTCAGTTTCTTCCTAATGGCCAAGAGGAAGATCAGTGAGGACCTACGTCAACGTCTTGTGCGTGCCCACAGTGAAGGAAAGATTTACAAGGCCATTTCAAAGCAGCATGATGTCCCTGTATTAATCCTCCTAGCATAATCAACAATCACAAGAGGTTCAACACTGTTAAAACCCTCAGTGAGCGTGGCAGGAAGAAAATCTGCCGAGAGGTCAACAACAACTACCGGACCACAGTCACGGCCTTAATTGAAACGCTTGACTAGGCAGGGAGGAAGGTGTCAGAGTACACCATTGAGCAAGTTTTATACAGAGGAGGCGCCCATGGACGTAGGCCTCGGAAGACGCTGCTTTTCAGGAAGAAACATCTGGAGTCTCACCTGCCCTTTGTTAGAGGCCATCTGAAGCAAGATCCTAGCTTTTGGTCAACAATCCTGTGGTCTGATGAGACGAAGTTGGCCATATAGATGATGAATTTGTCTGGAGGAAGAAAAGAGAAGCATACAAGCCGAAGAACACTGCCCACTGTCAAGCATGGTGGTGGAAACATAATGTTATGGAGATGCTTCTCTTCCAGTGGCACAGGGAATCTTGTCAAAGTCCAAGGAATCATGAGAAAGGATCCTGGATGAAAATGTAAAAGAATCATCAGGATCCTTGATGAAAACGTGAAAGAATCGGCTGAGAAACTCCAACTCAGCTACAACTGGAAGTACCATCAGGACAATGATCCGAAACATACCACCATGGTAATGAAGAAATGGTTCAAGGACAATGATATCAACATCCTAGAATGGCCAAGTCAGTGTCCAGACCTGAATCCGACCGAGAACTTGTGGTGAGACTTGAAGACCAGAATGATGGCTTGGAAACCGACAAGCCTGACCAAGCACGAGGCTTTCGCAAAGGAAGTGTGTATGTCAACCTCCCACAGCAGACATGCAGGAAGCTTTTGGACACGTAGAGGAATCGTCTAGAACAGTCATAAAGAACAATGGTATGCTTTTGACTATTAAAGGAAGACATTGGACTCAGTAAACCTAGGGTATGAATAATTTTGAACATGGCATTTTTTTGAAAATCCATTAATAAAATACCTCTGAAATGAAGAATTTCTTGAATCTTGTATTGTTATTTTTTTACTTGTTGGTCACATATATACAACACATAAACAAGCTTGACAAAATGCATTCATTTCATCACAAAAATTAACGAGGGTGTGAATAATTGTGAGGACTACTGTATATGTGTGTGTGTGTGCGCGCGTGCGCTTGTGTGTACATGTATTTCATACGTAAAATATTTTTGTTGTTTTTGTAAAATCTCAGAAAATAATTAAAAATTCACATTTTACGTATAGTCTATATTTGCATATATATAGAGAGACAGACAGACAGACAGATAGATGGATAGAGAGATGATTAGACACACACGCATCCGCGCACGTGTGTGTGTGTGTGTGTGTGTGTGTGTGTGTGTGTGTGTGTGTGCTAGTCTACATATATATATTTTTCTCTTGAAGAGCTGTTAAATCTAAAATACATGGAATTTTAGATTCTTGTTTCTACGATGTTAGCAGCACTCATGTCAGTCTCTGTCAGTCTCTGTCAGTCTCTGTCAGTCTCTGTCAGTCTCTGTCAGTCTCTTTTTCAGGCTTTCATTTAAATGCTGTTCATTCTTACGGGCTTAAAAAGATTTTCATTTTATTTTGTTAGCCTTGACAGGGTGCTGACCCTTTCAGCAAACTCACCCGTATACTTACTGCACAGAAAGCACACAAAGCGAGGAATGAATTATTTCGATATTGTGCATACGCGTGTGCATGTGTGTGTGAGTGTGTGAGTGTGTGTGTGTGTGTGTGAGTGTGTGAGTGAGTGTGTGTGTGTGTGAGTGTGTGTGTGTGGTGTGTGTGTGTGAGTGTGTTGTGTGTGAGTGTGTGTGTGTGTGTGTGTGTGTGTGTGTGTGTGTGTGTGTGTGTGTGTGTGTGTGTGTGTGTGTGTGAGTGTGTGTGTGTGTGTGTGTGTGTGTGTGTGTGTGTGTGTGTTTGCGTTCATCCCTGTTCATTTTGAGACATCGCACGCGCGTGTATGTATGTGCGAGTTCCTTTTGTAAAAAAAAAGTGGGAGGTGTTTTAGTTTGAAAATAAAATGCATATCTTTGCGTGTACGAACAAGCCCCTTGTGATTTTGATGCACAGAAGGCTGCACATAAAACCTAGTTGTGGGTAAACACTAAAAAAAGCTTGCGGATATAAATGATTTGGGCGTGTTTGGGTGTGCAGTAACGCATGTAATTTTTTTTTATTACGTTGAGTAGCTCTCTTTTTTTTTTTCTTCTAATCTTAACCTCTGTTAAGATACCATTGGTAAAGTTCATAATGTTAAATAACAAAAGTTAGTAAATTAAATCGCAAGCGATTTCCCTGCATTTTTATATCCTTTTTAATTTATTTACTCTTTTCGTAAATTGAGAAGTTTTAAATTTCTCAATGGTTTCCTTACCTAGAGAGATGACTTCAGTGCTAGCTTTTCTAAAAGAGAAAAGAGAATAGAGCTTCTAAAAGTGAATAGAGCTTGATAGGCTGACACGAACTTATTATGTTACATAAGTGAAATCCTATTCTGTTTGCATTTAACAGGTAGAACGCTAACGTAGTTTCCTTCAGCAATCTTGTTAATTGTCAGGGCGGCAAGCCGGCAGAAACGTTAGTACGCCGGGAAAAATACGTAGCCGTATTTCGTCTGCCACTACGTTCTGAGTTCAAATTCCGCCGAGGTCGACTTTGCTTTTTCATCCTTTCGGGGTCGATAAATTAAGTACCAATTACGCGCTGGAGTCGATATAATCGGCTTGATCCGTTTGTCTGTCCTCGTTTGTCCTCTTTGTATTTGGCCCCTTGTATTTGGCCCCTTGTGGGTAGTAAATAAATAGATATTTAAAGGCGGCGAGCTGGCAGAAACGTTAGCACACCAGAGGAAATGCGTAGCCATATTTCGTCTGCCGTTACGTTCTGAGTTCAAATTCCGCCGAGGTCGACTTTGCTTTTCATCCTTTCGGGGTCGATAAATTAAGTACCAATTACGCACTGGAGTCGATATAATCGACTTAATCCGTTTGTCTGTCCGTGTTTGTCCTCTCTGTGTTTAGCGCTTTGTGGGTAGTAAAGAATTAGGTATTTTGTCTGTCTTTATGTTCTGAGTTCAAATTCCACCGAGATCGAGTTTACTTTCATCCCTTCGGGGTCGATAAATTAAGTATCAGTTGCGTACTGGAGCCGATTTAATTGACTGGTCCCCTCCCTATAAATAGAGTGGAGAAGTATCTTAACTGTCAAAATTAGCAGCACTATATTTCCTCTAGTGGAGGCGCGTGGCTTAGTGGTTAGGGTGTCAGCATCATGATCGTAAGATTGTGGTTTCGATTCCTGGACCGGGCGACGCGTTGTGTTCTTGAGCAAAACACTTCATTTCACGTTGCTCCAGTCCACTCAGCTGGCAATGCCATAGAAACCGGGAAACCAGGCCCATGATCTTGGCTAGGCTTTAAAAGGGCACAGGGGAGGCGCAATGGCCCAGTGGTTAGGGCAACGGACTCGCGCTCAAAGGATCGCGGTTTCGATTCCCAGACCGGGCGTTGTGTGTGTTTATTGACCGAAAACACCTAAAAAGCTCCACGAGGGTCCGGCAGGGGTTGGTGGCGACTCCTGTTGTACTCTTTCACCACGACTTTCTCTCACTCTCTCTTCCTGTTTCTTGAGTAACGCTGCGATGAACTGTCGTCCCGTCCAGCTGGGGGAACACATACGCCACGGATACCGGGAAACCGGGCCCATGAGCCTGGATAGGCTTGAAAAGGGCGTCGTTTATCACTATATTTCCTCTAAAGAGGCGCATAACCTAGAGGCCAAGGTAGCAGATAACATTTTCGGACTGGGTAACGCATTTTGTCTTTGTTCACTTAGTTGAAAATTACGACTCGCGGCGGCTGGATGTTAACCTTGAGTCGGAATATCGACCCATTCAGAGGTGCTTTCTTACTTACGGTCCTCAAAAACAAAGCTCTAAAACCCGAAAAGTCTCCAGCCTCGTGTTCCTGTAGGTACGAAGCAAGTATCTTCTCTCTCTCTTTTTCCTTCTCTCCTCACTCTCTCTCTCTCTCTCCTTCTCTCCTCTCTCTCTCTCTATCTGCATTTACATACATATACATACATATATGCATACATACATAAATACATGCAAACATTTATATGTATAGTTCTATATTTAAGAGATGAGGAATTATGTAGATTATTTACATTAGACGGATATTTGGCCTCATCTTGTTTGTTGTTAACACAACATTTCGGCTGATATATCCTCCAGCCTTCATCAGGTGTCTAGGGGAAATTTCGAACCTGGTTTCTCATTCCTAAGATATTTTTCGATGTTGTTATTATTGTTGTAGTTGTGGTTTGTAGTAGTAGTAGTATTGTTCTTGTTATTATTATTATTATTATTATTATTATTATTATTATTATTATTATTATTATTCAGGTCACTGCCTGGAATGGAACTCGGAATCTTGGGGCTAGTAGCCCGCGCTCTTAACCACTACGCCATATATCCACGGGCATATGACTTACGGTAACTGGCTTTCTTTTTTAACGTTTGGTTTCTTTAAAATATCTATTCATGCGTAAGAATTTGGGTGTACATGTGTGTATGTATGTGTGTGTGTGCTTACATTTTCGCTTTTGTTCTTGCTTTTGTAAGCACTCATACTCACATAGATACCTATGCGCAAACACACACACACACACACAATCCAAGCATCTGTGTGTGTGCATGCGCGCGTGTGTGTGCGTGCGTGAGTGTGTGCATGTTGCCCACTGTTTTACATCGACTTCCGATCTGGTCTCAATCATCATCCTTGAGTTTTGTTGTGGTAATTAACACTGGATATGAAAAGGATGTGGTTGCTTTGTGGGGTTGATATTACTATATTCATAAGTACCGATTCTGCTTCTAGGATGTGCCCTACTACAGTGAGTCATGTTATCTATGCGTTAGGTGTTTCGAATATGCAGTAAGAGTTTTTATTTCGACATTGCGTATCCTACCGTTGTATTTATGTTTGCAGACACTAGATTTTTCTCTCTTTTAATTATATTCTTGCCTATGTTCCCGATTCTTGCGCCTATAATACAGACCGTTTCACCAATATTGTTGTGACATTCTTACCCTTCATCTAAGCACTTTTTCCGGTACACTACGACCTTGTTTTGCAGTTTACACTAAGGGTGGTTGTATACTCTGAAGATGCTCTTGAATAGGTTATTTTTCTCAAATGCGTATGGCCTACTTATTAGTAGCTTAACTGGTTTGCATGTTGTTCTTTACTTCGATTTTAAGCTTTGTTTCATTTAGTGCTTTTCTAATTCTGTGGGCTAACGATGGTTATCATTGACAAATATTACACTTCATTTTGCTGTTTATATATCTAGTCTGTTTAGCTATTTTTTTTTCCTTTCTAAATCATTCAAGATTTGCTTCGATATAGGGCACATAGACCTTTTCTTTGTTCTTCTAAATAATTCATTATTTATTCAGCGATGACGCACGGAAGATATACTTCTCAGCATCCTTATTTGGTTTGCTGTCAGAATCGTATATTCTCTAACAGAGCAGCTTAATGACAACTGCAGGTTTCGTAAAACTCGAGAGTGGGAGTTAATCTTTGTCTATATTTTCAAGTTAGAGTTTAAATAAGTAGTCAAAGGTTAACCTTGATACTCTTTGAGGATGGAGTTTGTTATATGCTGTTGCTCTTTATAGCACTTTCTTCCAGTTCCCGAGTATCATGTCGCAGGGGAATTTGTGTAATCTTGCTATGTGTCAAACACATAGCAAGAGTACACAACACTACCACAATTATAGATATCTCCGCTAGTTACTCTCTGGGGTGTCTATTCAACTATACTCCAAAAACCTTGGTCTCGTCTTTCGTGAGATTGACGTCCATGATTGCATTCATCTCCGGAATATACAGTATAGTATTAAATTTAAATATGCGGCCATTTTTAGAGACGGTTTGAGAGGGCACCAACAACATTTTCTTATAAATCATGGGAGTTTATGGGGAAATGAGATTCTACTTATTTCGGATTTTGCAAGGCAACATTATTTTAGGTCATTCTTTGTCGACATGTGAGTATTATAAGAACCCCACCTCGTTCGGCATCATTATTGCGAAATGCTACATCACTCTCACAAATCAGCGACACGCAATTCGTAACAAAATCAATATCGGTAGATGGATATATGGACACTATATCCATGCTGCCAATAATGCAAGTTGTAAGGTCAGAGAAGTGCTTGAAGTCATTGATCCTTTTGCGACAGCAGAGAAGACTTCACGAGCAGAATCGATGACTGTGACCTAACAGATTGCATTATAGATAGCATGATGTAATATCGCTATGTATGAGTGTATATGTTTGTAATGCGAGTACGTACAAAATCAAAACGGAAAATACAAAAGCATTCACACACTCACATGGACACGTACTAACCACTGTTAATACTAGCCCTTTTGTGTCTGACCGTGGTCAATGCCACATCGATATTCTTCCCTCTGCCGTAAGGCTTCATTTCCACAGCTGAATTCAATTCGTCCCCAGTCGAAAGACACCTGTAGTTATGTTCTGTTATTATTATTATTTATTATATTTTTGTATTTATATTAGTGTAACATCGTTTGTTTATCCGTCCTTATTTTCATATACAGTCGAGGTTTTTTTTCCAAGGAATCTAATGCTCTTAGCTTAGTTTTTTCTTGGGGCTGGCCAGATTGGAGCAATCTCAAGATTAATCAGCCGAAATTGCGAGGATGATCTGGTTCTTGACTGAGGATAAAAGGCTTCGAATGACCCGCCCTTGTTTTTTTGTATCGTCTATCTGGATGTTTTGTTGTCCCTTTTTGTATCACCTAGTTGTCCGAATGTTTTGCGTTCTTTTCCCATTTTGTATTTTATGTCCAGCCGAAATTGCGAAGATGATCCGGTTCTTGACTGAAGATTGAAGGCTTCGAATGTCCCGTCCGTGTTTTTTGTATCGTCTTCTAAATGTTTCACGTTCTTGTCCCAGTTTGTATTTTTTTTACATTTACATATATATATATATATATATATATATATATATATGTCCAGTTCCTTTGGTTTGTGTCTATGTTTTCGTTTCTCTTTGTGTTCGACGTCCCTTTGGTGTCCTGTACTCATATATGCGTGTATATGTACATGTAGAGGTAGGTACGTACATATATGTTTATATATATGCATATGTTTTATTTCATTTATTAATATATATATATATATATGGTTCACATGTACTGGAAATAAAAGATAAAGCTATGTGAGGGAACAACAAACAGGTGTATTAGTTTGACGTCAGGAAGAATGGAAACGTTTTTGACGGACAGAGGAAAAAATATGTCAGGATTAACAATTTAACATGCTGAAATGATCGAAAGAGGCTGAGTAAAGGGGAGATAACAGTGAACCGGTTGAACAGGGGTTCGTAACCGCATGTGTGTATGCAAGAATGGGGCATGTGAGTATGTATGTATGAATAGGGGTGAGTGCGTGTGAATGGATGTTTGAGTGTGCTTAAACTTATGAGCCTGAGATATATATGTGTGTATGTGTGTGCGTGTGTGTGTGTGTATGTTTGCACACACGTTACGGGTAACTAATAGAAGAAGGAGCACTCAATACCTGTGGCAGATTGTTATAATTTATTGAGCCAGTAGGAATCGTTGTATAGCTATACTTTGATGTTTAATGAGCACGAAAATTTGCCTCAATCAAAACTGTTATTAACACAAGTAAGTGGAAGGAATGGTGAAAGCTTCGCATTAACGAGACTCATATTAGTCTCGAAGTTACGTGATTAAGACTAAATACTCACTTCCTTGATAGGAAACTCTCGCTAACATAAGACTCGTAATATCTCGTCAATGCGAAATTTGTGTTACCCCTACCACCTTATATCAATGAAAATTTGCAAGCTGAATGACATATACATAAATATAGCGTCTAATAAAACTGGGGTAGGAGTAAACTCGGATCTTTTCGGTTTGAACGGCAGCTTTTTCTAGTGGTGTCATATGAAATTGTCACCCATAATTATGACCCTAGTATCGATCTATTGCATTTCAATCTGTTTTAGGGTTAGGGTTAGTAAATAAACCCAATGTTTCTTAAACGAGGGACATATTCATACGGCACAGAATGCTTTTTACCTCAATGGACATCATTGATTGGTTGAAATTGCAGAAATTGAAGAAAAAAAAACAACAAATATCTTACAAACTATAGAATTTTCTCAATACAGCCAAGAGAAAAAGATGTTTTATAAACACATTCTGTAATTATATATGTGCGAGCATGTGTACGTGTGTGTGTGTGAGAGAGAGAGGGGGAGAGAGAGGGGGGAAAGAGAGAGTGGTCTTGCCAGTCATTTGGCGGTTAAATCTCATTGTGTGCTTCTGACCCAATTGAGTTTCATTCAGTTTTCGATGTAATCAAGATCACATGTCCAGCGTTCTGATCACATGTTCTTTCTGCAAGTCAGATGTTCTCTACTGGATTTAATATTAATGGAGGGGTGGTGTAGATCTTTACAATAGATAACATTTCTCAAGCGTGACGAAATAGATGATAGATGCATACTCGGTCATATATATACGAGTGCGTGTATGTGTGTGTGTGTGTATATGCGTGGGTGTGGGTGTTTGTGTGTGTATGTGTAGGTTTGTATGTTTGAATATATATATATATATATATATATATATGAAATCAGATCTTAATTAAATCATTTTCCGGTTGGGAAATCTTTTATTTAATTTCTCTTTCAATCAAGTTCTCCCCCAAACTAACATTCATATCCTGGACTCTTTCATGTGAAACCTAAAGCAGCTGTTACTGTAATTTAGCCCCAGGTTCACCTGCATTAAGCAAACTTAAATTCAAAGGTATTTCAGCTTGTTCCTCCCAGTTTTTAGGGGTGCCTAGTATTAATTTATCGAATGTATCTTCAAGTTTATTATTTACGACGTTGTAGAGAGCGAGCGGCAGAATTGTCACCACGCTGTACAAAATACTAGGCGGCCCTTCATCCGTCTTTTACATTCTGAGTTGAAACTCCGCCTTGGTCGACTTTCCCTTTCATTCTTTCGGGTCGATAAAATAAGTTGCAGTTGAACATATTCAATAATCTAGTCGTTTGTGTGGCTGTAAAAACAAACGGAATAGTCTAAGAAAGGATCTCTTAAATCATATCTCTTAAGACATGGTTAACCTGTCACTAAGCAACAACAAAAACATTGCAGGAAACCGTATGATCATAATGATGGACTCTCTCGTCGAAGACGACCTACGTGTGTCCAGCTTCTGCCGAACGACCTGCATTAATGATTTGTTTATTGTGATCAAATGTAAGTGCTTTACATTGGCTCTCACTCTCTCCAGGAAATTGACATCGCCAGAACAGGTACACGATGTACCACATGTCAGGCGTCGAAGTGGTCGTAGCGCAGCGTGAGATGGAGCTTTTTTTTTTTTCGAGAACACAACGCACCACCCAGTCTAGGAAGTGAAACCGTCATCTCGCGATCGTGAGTGCAACACCCGAACCACTAGGCCATGCGTCCTAATAATAATAATAATAATAATAATATACCACAGGTTTGCTTGTCAGTTGTTTCACCTTAACCATTTGAGCATGTCCCTTAGTGACTGACGATATGTACATCTCTGATCACGAGCAGAAGTATTGGGGGAGCATCATAGCCATGTGTTGAGAGGGATACATTAGGGTTTGGATAATTCACCCCTGGAAACATCGGCGTTTCGTTCAACATCCTTAAACAACCCATATTCAGGGACCTTTTGAGTGGGATGGGTTACTCGACCAGAAGAAAATTTTAAGTGGGCCCCACCTGCAAGGTCATGCGCTGTTTATCTTGATATGAGATCACCATGTTGCGCACATATGGTTGTGATGCATGTGTACCCTTATCGGACGGGTAGTCATGATGGGTATACTGGGCTTCGTATATTTTACCCCAGTGTCACTTTGATGGCATGCACTGCTCCCTAACTCTATAATAATAATAATAATAATAATAATAAAATAATAATAATAATATACCACAGGTTTGCTTGTCAGTTGTTTCACCTTAACCATTTGAGCATGTCCCTTAGTGACTGACGATATGTACATCTCTGATCACGAGCAGAAGTATTGGGGGAGCATCATAGCCATGTGTTGAGAGGGATACATTAGGGTTTGGATAATTCACCCCTGGAAACATCGGCGTTTCGTTCAACATCCTTAAACAACCCATATTCAGGGACCTTTTGAGTGGGATGGGTTACTCTACCAGAAGAAAATTTTAAGTGGGCCCCATCTGCAAGGTCATGCGCTGTTTATCTTGATATGAGATCACCATGTTGCGCACATATGGTTGTGATGCATGTGTACCCTTATCGGATGGGTAGTCATGATGGGTATACTGGGCTTCGTATATTTTACCCCAGTGTCACTTTGATGGCATGCACTGCTCCCTAACTCTATAATAATAATAATAATAATAATAATAATAATAATAATGATAATGATAAATGCCTTGATGCAGTACCAGGCAGTGGCTCTCATGTCTTCTAATCTCAACTGATTGAAAGTGTTATCATGCACATTGTTTTGTCTTGGTATAAAAGATGGGCTACAGTCAATATTCTGCTCAATACCACAGGTTTGCTTGTCAGTTGCATGTCCCTTAGTGGCTGACGAATGGGCCTCTCTGATCACGAGCAGAAGTAGTGGGTGGGGAGCATCATAGCCATGTGTTAAGAGGAATTGTTTGGAGTTTGTATAGTTCACCTTTGGAAACATTCACGTTTTGTTCATCACCCTTAAACAATCCTTATTCAGGGACTTTTTGAGCGAGATGGACTACTCGACCTGAACAAAATTCTAACTGGGCCCCACCTGGAAGATCATGTGGTCCTCGGCGGGATTTCAGCACATTATGTAAAGAACAAGAAAAAATACCACAACGCATTTTGTCCGACTCGCTAATGATTCTGCCAGTTCGCTGCTACAATAATAATAATAATAATAATAATAATAATAATAATAATAATAATAATAATAATAATAATAATAATAATAATGGTTTCAATTTTGGAGGAGAGGATGAGTCGACTACATGATTCCAGTGTCCAACTGGTACTTATTTTATCGACCCCGAGAGGATGAAGGGCTAAGTCAACCTCGGTGCTAACGATTCTGCCAGTTCGCTACCATAATAATAATAATAATAATAATAATAATAATAATAATAATAATAATACTGATAATGATAATAGGCGTAGGAGTGGCTGTGTGGTAAGTAGCTTGGTTACGAACCACATCGTTCCAGGTTCAGTCCCACTGCGTGGCACCTTGCGCAAGTGTTTTCTACTATAGCCTCGAGCCGACCAAAGAATTGAGAGTGGATTTGGTTGACCGAAACTGAAAGAAACCCGTCGTATATATGTATATATGTATGAGTGTGTGTGTATGTTTGTGTGTCTGTGATTGTCCCCCCTCCTCCAACATAGTTTGACAACCGATGCTGGTATGTTTACGTCCCCGTAGCGGTTCGGCAAAGGAGACCGATAGAATAAGAACTAAGCTTACAAAGAATAATTCCTGGGGTCGATTTGCTCGATTAAAGGCGGTGCTCCAGCATGGCCACAGTCAAATGACTGAAACAAGTAAAAGAGTAAAAGAGTAATAATAATAATAATGATAATAATAGTAATACTGATAATAATAATAATAATAATAATAATAATAATAATAGTAAAATTGATAATAATAATAATAATATTGATAATAATCATAATAATAAGAAGAAGAAGAATAGTAATATTGATGATAATAATAATAATAATAATAAATAATAATAATAATTAATAATAATAATAATAATAAATCAGCTGTGTGAATACTATCTTAAATAACCGTTCGTGACGACATTGTATCACCTGTGACTATGACGTATCTGCCAGTGACGACAACAATGACGACAACAATAAACCAGCAACGGCGATTGTTGCACAAAACTGTTAATATAATATCTATAACAGAGTTAACGAAACCTTGCTACATCATTCTGCAATGATGATGATATTATCACTGATGACGACGACGACTATGATGATGATGATGATGATGACGATGATAATGGTAACGAGGATGGTCGTGGTGGTAGTGGTGGTGGTGGTGGTGGTGGTGGTGGGAAATGATAGTGTTGTAGGGTGGGGGTGGAGATAAACATGATGAGATATCCTTTGTGGCGATGTTGATACCTAAACTGTGGCGTTTATAAAATAATCTCGTCGCCGATCCATGGTCTTCGATGGCAACGCTGTCAGAGATTACGTGAGCAAGGAACCGAGCCAACCGGGGAAACACTACGCAGACGCTTTAATCAAACGGGAAACCTTTATACAATTATTCGAGCTGCTAGAATTATATATATATATTATATATATAATATATATATATATATATATTATATATACACATATATATATGCATAAAACAATTCGCTTATATATAGTTTCAAGGTTCATCCAAGGCTGGGACCATGGGCTATACGTCCCCTGCCCAATTCAGGATCACAGCATATAGGTACATTGCAACATAATTTCTTTTCCTCAACAGGCCCTGTCCTGTTTAACATTGTCCCGAAAGAGATGAAATAGGAAAAGGATCCCATCAACTTTAAACGGAGTCTGGATAGATTTCTTCAAGGAATACCAGATAAGCCACCCATAATTGGATACAACTCACCCAACAAAAACTCACTACTTGAATGGACCATAAACAAAACTTGACTTAAGCAGGATTTAGATAATCCTATCAGGTGGTGCTATTAAGTTAGACATGGCCTGGACCAATCTTTGGTCGAAACATATCTAAGTTTTATCTAAATTTTCTAAGTTTTATGTATATATATACGAGCAAAACGCCCCCGTCCGATGAACGGTGCTGAGTTTCAAATATTTAAACCAAATTTTCTCAAAACAACTTGTCCGACCGTCCCATAGGCTTCCCCTTTGAGAAACATTGATTTAACCTAAATTTGAGACACCAGCAAAAGACGGGTTCCGACTGATGTGCTTGCGCGTACAAATGCACGTTCCCACGGTTTTATCGATCGCATTCTCACCTGGAAGCGATTTTTGTAATTTTTACACGCCCTAATACCGTCGGTATCTACATATCAAATTTGAGCGCAATCGGATGGAGGATGCCCGAGATCCTAGAAGACACAGACAGACAGAACGGATTTTATATAATATATATATGTATGCCATCCTGACGAAAATTCTTTATTTCCTCATATCCTTTATATCTGTGTATGTGTGTGTATAAAATACATATATATATATATATATGCATATTTATATATATATATATATATATAATATATATATAATATATTTATATATATATAAACATATATATACAAATATGTATATATATATATGTATATATGCATATATAAACATATATATATATATATATATATATATATATATATATATATATATATATGTATATATACATAAATACATATATATATATATATATTATAAACATATATATACAAATATGTATATATATATATATATATGTATATATACATAAATACATATATATATATAAACATATATATACAAATATGTATATATATATGTATATATGCATATATAAACATATATAAACAAATATGTATATATATATGCATATATAAACATATATATATATATATGTATATATATGTATGTATATATGTGCGTATATATACATAAATACATATATATATATGTATGTATATATATGCATATATATACAGATATATATACATATATATGTATACATATATACACATATATATATACATATATACAAATATATATATGTATGTATATATATACACATATATACATATATATATATGTAATGTATATATATGTATCTGTACACACACACACACACATATATATATATATATATATATATATATATATAGGTATGTAGGGTGTATCCCAGCTGTTTCCTCTTGAAGCACATCTGCTTTTTCCATTATTCCGGTGGCTCGTGACGAATGAGGTTGTTTGGTGGAGAAGGCTGAAAAGCATGAGGTCAGACACACTCCTCTTCGATAGAGTTCTGATTGACTTCTTCAAGTTTCACTTGTAAAGATAACTGAGAGTGGAGAGGGAAGTGCTGTCTTCGAGTGAGTTTATTGAAAGGTGGGTGAAAGTTGCGAAAATGGCAAGGGTGGATGGTTGCTCTCTAAGTGTAGACCTGTGAGTCGGAGGGAAAGAATTGGAAAAGATACTTGCTGCTAGGGTTTCAGGGAAATCTCGGACTGTGGGTTTCCTCGATTATTCCTAGAGGCCTTCCTGTATTAGGAGGGCCACATCTCTCTCATCATCCCGGCCATTTTGTTTTTGCTTTTGTATGCTATGCATATGTCCATTCTTTTTCCCCGTGTATACTTTTCCTTTTTTTTATCTTTTCATTATACGTAAACCCCCCAACACTTTATGTCTAAGTCTCTATTATCCGCCTCATCCTTCACCCTTGTGGCAAATAAATGAAATCATTATCATTATTGTTATTTTACTGTCTTTGCACAGCTTCTAACGCTGGAGATGTACTACGGTGTCAGTTGTTCACTACCAGTGAACTAAGGTAACACCCCTTATTTTTCAAGCACCATCGAGAGTGTTCGAGCGGTTCCAAGCAGTTTTCTGCAAGTGCTCTACTCTTATTGCAGTCCTTATTTTCCATGTACTATTTTCCCATGCTCTACTCTTATTGCAGTCCCTATTTTCCCTATTTTCCAAGATTTTTATTCATTGTTCCCAGGGTTCCGACAATTATTATTATTATTATTATTATTATTATTATTATTATTATTATTATTATTATTATCATTATTATTATTATTATTATTATTATTATTATGATTTCTTTGAAGAATTTTTAATGGGATATCGCTAAAATTTCAATATAACATGTAAAACTTTGTAGTTCCTATTAGTAAATGAAATACATTTAATGAAGTAAAAATAATACCAAAAAAATTGCAAGACATACATACGTACGTACATACAAAAATACCCTGTCGTTGATGTTGAAATTGGATCTAGGTTAGAAACCGATTCTTTCTCTATTAGCAAGAAATATTGAAGTAAACTGAATAATGACATACATACGTACATATATATATATATATATTGCATGAACTAAAATTTGGAGGGGGACGAGATAAACTGCATGCATCAAATTACTATAAAATCAAGTAGTAATTTTACCTTGTACTTATTCGTAGAGCAGGTTTTGAACAGTGCTATTCGATTTTAAGTTATTTTTTTCAAAGCTATAATGGATGTGGCAGAGAGCATATTCGACATATTTTTCTTTATGAGTTCAATAAAGGCATCAATAAAGGAATGGAAAGTGCGAGGAATTTTAATGCTGTATTTGGGGTTCTGACAATAACCGTAAGCCGGTGTCAACGGTGGTCCCAGAAATTCCGAGCCGGAAACTACAGCCTAGAAGATGAGCAGCGTCCTGGAAGATCAGTAGAGCTCGACGAGGACGTACGGCAAACCCTGGTGGAACAAAATCCCATCATAATTGTTGATGAACTAGCAGAGAAGCTTGGAGTTGGTCATTCAGCCATTCATCGACACATGTGCGCTATCGGAAAAGTCAGCAACTTGGGTCAGTGGGTGCCCCCAAAACTTTCTGAGTTTAATCGCACGCAGAGAGTGAATGTGTGCTCTTCTTTGCTGTCAATTCTTACGAATAGACCTTTTTTTGACTCGTGCGAGAAATAGGATCCCCATAAAAATGTCAAGCGCAGGCTAAAGAAGGTCTTCACCCTCGTAAGTTGTTGTTATGTTTGGTGAGATATGAAAGGATTAGTCCACTTTGAACTTTTAAACCCAAACCAACCGAATACAAAGGAGATCAACTGCGAGCAGCTTGAACGGCCTGACTCAGCGCTAGAAGAAAATAGACCATTTTTTGTTTCAAGACGAAGGGTGTTCTTCCATCAGGATAATGCTCGGCCACATACAATGAGGATGACATTCCAAAGGGTGAGGCAGTTTGAATGGGAAATGATGCCCCACTCATCATATTCGCCGGACATTACCCCGACGAATATATATATATGAGGTCGTTTCCAGTGCCGTTGGATTGGCTCCTGTGCAGGTGGCACGTAAAAAACACCATTTGAGAGTGGCCGTTGCCAGTGCCGCCAGACTGGCCTTCGTGCCGGTGGCACATAAAAGCACCCACTACACTCTCGGAAGGGCATCCAGCTGTAGAAACTCTGCCAGATCAAGACTGGAGCCTGGTGCAGGCATCTGGTTCGCCATCCCTCAGACAAAACGTTCAACCCATGCTAGCATGGAAAGCGAACGTTAAACGATGATGATATATATATATATATAGTGGTTTTATTGGTTTCATATATATATATATATATATATATATACACACACACTTTCATTTTCATGTGTGGATTTTAATTTTTTTCAGCGTTTCAACTCTTGGAATATATGTGTGTGTATGTAAAAGGAGAGTATGTGAATGTGTGTGTGTGTGTGTTTGCGGAAACCTTCCAGTTTACTATAGTTATCAACAACTAAGCATTTTTATTAAATTGAGTTTTTTGTTGGTTCTTTTTCTTAATTTTTGTTTTCTTAAAATATTATGTTTTTTTTTTAAACTTTCTTTTGGGTGTTTGAATACAAAGAGGAGGTAAATATTTAGAAGATAGCAGGTTTTACAACAACATCAACCAAACTACTCGGGTTAAACCGAGAAAAACAGCTACCACATATATATATATATA
>NC_043001.1:31906269-31916269 GCF_006345805.1 Octopus sinensis | reverse complement strand
ATATATATATATATATATATATATATATATATATATATATATATATTTAAACATAGTATCTCATTTTATTATCTTGCCGACTTTGCAAATGATAATACTAACGATACGATGAGCTAAAATGGCGACCAACATTTACTTGAAAATCAAAAATGTTCCGTCCTTTACAAACAAGATTGTATTTGACATTCAACGCAATTCTGAGTTCTGAGCATCCAACGCTTGTTCATAAGTACCGAATTATTTAGAAGAATTAATAAATGGTTTATTGTTCATAACTGGCGGATTATTTAGAAGAATTAATAAATGGTGTATATTCATATTTGTCAAATAATTCCAATCATTTAGGTGAATATAAAGATTACCAAATATTTATATTAATTCTCAGAGAAATACTGCATGTCACCTGCACCTGGTAGCTTTCAGCTGAACAGATCGTGCAAGCATCATTACTACAAAGGTTTGCTCCTTAATTATTTTCTCATCAACTGCGGTTGAAGATAATGTCCAGTCGGTTTCAACAGTGTTTAAGGCATTGACAAATCGCTTACAAAAATGCACTTTGTATTCCTTGCATTGACTAACGTAAATAAGCTCAACGTTGAGTTTCAAGTTGAAATTCTTGCAACCTACATCTAACGAGCTCTACTTGTTCCAGTTTAAAATAAACACTTGGTAATACAATGCTCAGGTACAAGCTGGTGCAAATTATATTACTCAACTTTTTTTTATATCAACCCGTCTAAGACGACCCTTGCATCTCTGATACAAACTTTTAATTTTAAAGGTATCTTAAGTTAAAATATTCCATCAAAATTTCACGTTAAATTTATGTTCCAAACACAAGCTTATTAATGATAACAGTTATTTTACTAAATTCTTCATTATTTTCTACATGGGCTGTCACTCCTGCTCCAGAGCGTGGGCTGCGGGGGCACTCCGAAAAGCTCTATCTACGACGATTTCATCTCAATCGAAGGAGAGGGGCTTTCTCCGTCCGGGTTGCGGATCCGTGGAATAAGCTGCCGGACGAGATAGTGAAGATGCCAACGACCGCTCGGTTCAAAGTCTCTCTTGACCAGAAATGTCCTGAACTCTTTGTATGAACACCCTCCCTGTATATAACTCCATGTCCCCCTACATGGCCTTGCTTTTGCTTTTTGAGCCCCCCTCCCCCCCAAAAAAATTTTAATTAAATTAAAAATTGCATTTATTTAAATAAAGTCACTTAGTTTCAGTGGAAGTATGGTACTAAAAGGATTAGTCATGCATTTGACCAGTTCCATAAGAGAATACTTGGAATATCTGCCACTTATTTGACAACCTTCAATCTTAAGAAGTGAAGAGTTTCACACTGTTTAGATTTGCATATACGTTACTCCCAAGCTTGTCATCGTTGAGACGAGTTTGCTACCCATTTCCCTACATTTTTTCTGTCCAAATATCTGAATGGGGATAGAAGCAATGTTCCTTCTAATAGTTTTGCAATGACTGTGTGCAGAAATTTGCATTGTGCGCCCATTTTGACTTCACTGAGTAAAGCGTGAACAAATCTGTGTAAGTAGCAATCATTTGGATTTTTTCAATTAAAAATTATTTCATAATTTATTTCTTTAACCTTGAGAATCAAGATGGTTTACCTCTCAGTAAGTCAGTCAAATACTATCTTATTTCTTTATTGCCCACAAGGGGCTAAACATAGAAGAGGCAAACAAGGACAGACAAACGGATTAAGTCGATTACATCGATCCCAGTGCGTAACTGGTGCTTAATTTATCGACCCCGAAAGGATGAAAGTCAAAGTCGACCTCGGGGGAATTTGAACTCAGAACGTAGCGGCAGACGAAATACCGCTAAGCATTTCGCCCGGCGCGCTAACGTTTCTGCCAGCTCGCCGCCTTGGACCTCAGTCAAATACTATCTACAGCGTTGTTAGTATCTCATTAAATCCTATGTTAGTACCATGTATGCGTGTGTTAAATATTTTAACCAGGAAGTTGAAATTTTATATCCTGATTACTCTAAACCAGTGGTACTCAACCAGGGTCCATATGGCCCTTAGGGCTCCATATATGATATTGTTGTTAAAACTTGTGTGCAAGAAATTGGTTCTAATTCAACAATGCACAAAATATCTTAACAACTTTTTATATAATTCCTGATAATATTTAATTATAAAAATATAATAGGATTTCTAAAACAAAATGTTTGGGGGTCTGCCCTAGTAAAACAGGAATCAAAGGGGCTCATAGGAAAAAAAGTGGTCGAAAACCAATGCTTTAAACGATGATGTACTAAAGAACAATATTACTGATCCTTCAGTTTATCTTAGTGTCAATGATATTTATCTTGGAACGAAAGTTGAATGTATTTAACGGGAAAATACGACAATTTCTTTGAATGAGCTTCAGGAACTTTAGAACTAAAGTCCTAATAATTTTATGCATGCTCGTAAAGCAAGTGGGTCAGCGATTTTTGTCGCCTGATATGTTCTCAAAGCTTTTGCACCGAGCTTAAGTTGCCAAAGGAATTTTACAGTCAATAACATCCACTTGTTTTATATATATATAGGGAGAATTCACAAAAAAAACGAAAGATGAAGACAGGTGGTATAGACAACAAACAGATGTATTAGTATAACGAGTGGGAAGTGAAAAAGTCTTTAAAGTTTCGAGCCTACGCTCTTCCACAGAAAGGAACACAAGGAGAGAAAATAAAGAATGTGTAGTGGCTTTTTTTTTTACTCTTTTATTTGTTTCAGTCATTTGACTGCAGCCATGCTGGAGCACCGCCTTTAGTCGAGCAAATCGACCCCAGGACTTATTCTTTGTAAGCCTAGTACTTATTCTATCGGTCTCTTTTGCCGAACCGCTAAGTTACGGGGACGTAAACACTCCAGCATCGGTTGTCAAGCGATGTTGGGGGGGGGACAAACACAGTCACACACATATATACGTACACATATACATATATGCGACTGGCTTCTTTCAGTTTCTGTCTACCAAATCCACTCACAAGGCTTTGGTCGGCTCGAGGCTATAGTAAAAGACACTTGCCCAAGGTGCCTCACAGTGGGACTGAACCCAGAACCATGTGGTTTGTAAGCAAGCTACTTATCACACAGCCACTCCTGCGCCTGTGAATATTATAAAATAACATTCAGCTCTCTAATATATAGTATATCATAATTTGCTATAGTTGCCTAATACTATTTCAGAGCAATATCGCAAACAATTAATCGTAGTTGATAATAATTAACAATGAAACAAAGCAACGTTACAAGGTGAAGAAGCAGTGGTATCAGAAAAGACACCAAGAAGATCTTTGCTCAGTATTTCCCAAGAAAAGTAAAGGGATAAATACCGTTTCCCTTTATTGCCAAAATTGATGACAAATCTCCTGTCATCGTTGCAAGTATTAAGCTGGTACTGAAGAAATATTTTCTTAACTCTTTTTCTCTTTTACTTGTTTCAGTCATTTTACTGAGGCCATGCTGGAGCACCGCCTTTAGTCGAGTAAATCGACCCCAAGACTTATTCTTTGTAAGTCTAGTACTTATTCTATCGGTCTCTTTTGCGGAACCACTAAGTTACATGGACGTAAACACACTAGCATCGGTTGTCAAGCGATGTGGGGGGGGCAAACACAGATACACACACATATATATATATATGTATATATATATATATATATATATATATACATACATACATACATATATACGACGGACTTCTTTCAGTTTCCATCTACCAAATCCACTCACAAGGTTTTTGGTCAGCCCGAGGCTATAGCAGAAGACACTTGCCCAAGGTGCCACACAGTGGGACTGAATCCGGAACCATGTGGTTGGTAAGCAAGCTACTTACCACACAGCCACTCCTACGCCAGATTATTATCAAAGTATATAAATTGTTCTTCACTCAAAACTGCTACTGTGAATATTTTTATGCACCAAGCGACTATTTCAAAACACAAAAGGTACTAAATAGGAGCCATTTCAAGAGACGGTGACTAATATGAAGGAAGCAAAATAACGTATTATTAAAGAAAATATGGCGGAAGAATTTTTTAATCAAATAAATATCATAAATACTGTTTTGTAATCTTCATATATAAAGCTGAAGTTGTCTGTGTGTATGTGGCAGGTTTGGTCACCTTCAACTAACACTATCTCCTCCAAGATCCTGCGGCGCAAGTTGACCAAAATTGAGAGTATGATAGAAGGCTTTCTCTTCATTCCGTAGAAGAAAAATTTCAGATCGGACCATGTTAAGACTAAAAATTATTTACATCAAAAAGGTGCTTTTTTTTTCTATGAACATCCCTATTTTTTACGATTTCTTGACTACTGTGTCGCCATATTTCGGTGTGTTTTAACCAGAAAATGTTCACTTAAAGAGAATAACAAGCTACATAATGCATTTTACTTTTCAAAAATTCCAATTCAAAAGGATCGAAAAGAAAACAAACCCGAGCAACGCCAGGCTATACTGCTAGTCTATTTTAATTGTTTTGCGTTATATTTCAACCTAGTGGATGATTTTTTAACATTATGCATGTCAGTGTTATTGCTTTCACCTAAAATTTTGTGGCCAGCCTTGGTCTGGAAGTGAGACGATTATCAGACAAAAGCACGCCATATAAAAAGAGGTGTCTGTCGAATGATCTGTGGTGATTGATAGGCATTAACATCTGAAAAGTGAGTGATAATCTATAACTAAGAATTGGCGACTGATGAATAATGGGTGGTGTAGAATGCATAACAAGTAATGGTTGAAAATTGGCAGTTAAATTTGATAATTGGTATGTGACTGTGACCAAGCTGAGAGTAGTGAGTTACTGAGTCACAAAAGGTGACTATTTTAGCGACAATTGACAAGAAACTATTGGCTGTTGGCGAGTGACGATGCACTAGCGACGATTATTGAGTAATCGGTGACAAATAGTCACAGAAAACAGCGTGTGACAAATGACTAATGACGTGGTGAAGAATGATGAGTGATAAGTAGGGACAGATATGCTGCTTCATATGGGAGAACTACTGGTAAATAATGTGAGATAACTGTCATGAAGTGACAAGAAATAGGGGATCGGTGACAAGTGGATAGAAGTGTCTAGTGACTAATGATGAGTGATGAGTAACAAATAATGAGTGATGCATTAGTGACAAGTGATGTCTAGGGAGTAGTGACTAGTGTGGATATATTTCGGGAACCTCTAAGTAGTTATTCGACATGCAAAAAATGGTTGTGATATCTCCTTTAAATTGTACTCCACTGTCTTAAGGTTCTGGACATACTGTGCAAAAAATAAAAAATTATTGACGGGGGTGATCATGGCTGGAAAGCCCTAATCATTTACTTATTAATTCAGAGCTGATCTAGGGCTAAACGACACCAAGAACTTTTCAATTTGGCATCGATCTATTTTTTGAGAGAAAACATCGAAAGCAATTTATAGATTCCCATGCATACATACACTCACTCACCCTCTCACAGACACACACACACACACACACAATGACAACAACGACAACAGCAACAACAAACCAACAAGTATATTCTTTTTTATCTTTTTATTCATTTACTTGTCTCAGTCATTTGACTGCGGCCATGCTGGAGCACCGCCTTAAAGGGTTTCTAGTCGAAGAAATTAACCCCGGGGCTAATTCTTTGTAAACCTAGTACTTATTCTATTTGTCTCTTTTGCTGAACCGCTAAGTTACGGGGACATAGAGGTAAAAGCATCGGTTTTCAAACGATGATTGGAGAACAAACACATAAGTATATACATACAGGCATACATACATACATACATTATATATATATATATATATATATATATATATAATATAATATAATACATTATATATATATAATATTATATATATATAATATTATATATATATATATATATATATATATATATATATATATACGACGGTCTTCTTTCAGTTTCCTTCGACCAAATCCACTCAGAAGGCTTTGGTCGGACCGAGGCTATAATAGAAGGCACTTGCCCAAGGCACCACGCAGTGGGACTGAACCCAGAACCATGTGGTTGGGAAGCAAGCTTCTTACCACACAGCCACGCCTGCGCATATATCTACAAAAATGTACCAAAACACCCAAGCACAGGAGTCAATGTTGAAGCTTCAACATGGTCGCCCGAGCAGCTAAAAGGTGCAGTGAAATCTCCCTCATTTTTCTCACCGTATCAGCTTCAATAGGGAAGGAATTATTGCATAATGTAGAATCAGATATGCTGAGCGAGATATGGCTGGAAAAGAAATGCTAGACATGATGGTCACGGTTCGAACGCTTTCGATCATAGATCAGCTTGGGACTTGGGGTTAAGCAACAACAACAAAGACTAGACACACACAAACATGCACATGCGCAATGGCACAAATATACTTCGACGACAGAGATACGCAAACACGGATGCAATGCACGGATGCACATGCAAACGCAAGCGCACAGACACACGAAAACAAACTCACACACACACACACGCATACTAACACAAATAGGTACACGTGCATACAACGGTCACGCAAGCACTTACACACACACACACACACACACACACACACATACAGTTACACACGCATGCACAAACGTGCACATACGCACACATATATTCACAGAAACGCAGAAACACACACGCGAGCGAGCACACAAACACTCAGAGACACTCGTTGCCGCAAATACACACACAAGCACACACACACACACACACACACACACACACACGCAAGAACACACACACACGCGCGAGTACACGAACACACACACGCATGCAAATAGAGGCAAAGTCGCAAGCTTCAGCCATTAAATAAATAAATGAATACATAAATAAATAAATAAATAAAATGTCATGTGGTGTGTTTGAAGCCGGGTCACATGTCTGGCTCGTCATCGACTTCAAGGACAGATGCTACGAAGGAGCTAACACGCACGCGCACTCATATACACACATACATACATACATACATACATACATACATACACACTGCATGACGTTTAGCCCCAGGTTAGCCAAGACCGAACGAAACTATTATCAAAGACAGTCCCGCCTTGACCATCTAGATGATTTCTCTCGTTTCCCTTCGTTTCTTTCGTTGTTTTTCCTTTTATTTTTTGTGTTTTTTTTTTGTTTTTTTGCATGTAGATCACATTTATTTATGTACCCTGTCCTTCATTTAATACAGTAACAGTGTCGTTTATAAGGATATTTGACTGTTCTTTCTAGTAAAACGAGTAACCTCATTGAAGATATCTCGTCAGCTCCTGCTGCTAATGGTGTTGCTGTGGTTGTTGTTTTTGCTGCTGTTGTTGTTTTGTTTTCATCATAAGTCATGCCTGACTAAAAACCATATGCACTCCAACCGTGACCACCCTATTTTATATTCATTTTTGCCGGACACCCAGGAGGACCGTATTATGAAACGTGTCCTCACATTTCGAAAGATGGCAGCCGTGAGATTTAAGGGAAATTTACTGCTATTTCTAGCTATTCAAGCGACCATATAGTAGCTCCCTTGTCTGCTGCTGCTGCTGCTTCTATTGTTGCTGCTGCAACTGCTGCTGCTGCAACTGCTGCTGCTGCTGTTGCTACCGTTTTATTGCTGTTATTGTTATTTAACCCTCTCTCCACCGTCCAGGTCAGCCCTGATGGAGCAAGCGTTCTAACCATGGCGATGACATTTTATTTCAAAGCATTGTGTACCTAGGACTAAATATATCCAATGTGCCCTTTTTATTTCAACGCAATGGAATATGATTTCATGGGAGATTCCACTGATATTTCTGGATATAACCTATTATCTCGGGCGCCGTTGTTATTGCAATTGTTGGTGTTGGTGTTGTTTTTTTTTAACCCCAGGTCAGGTCATCTCAAACTGAACAAACAAACCTATGATCAACAGCGTCTCACCAATGGCCATCCCGTCTATTATTCTGGTGGTGTAGTATTTTCCAGGTGTATGACTACATTTTTTGCAATGTGTCTTAAACAAGGCATAAAAATAGAACCGTTAAGATATAGATTTGAGGCAGAATAGCTACTGCTTCTTCTAGCAGGTCAAACGACGACGTAGAGGCTTCCTAGTCGGTTCACGCATGTCGTGTGCGCCGCCGCCGCCGTTGTCGTGGCTGTTGTTCTTGCTGGTTATTGCAATGATGATGACGACGACGACGATGAAGATAAGGAGGAGTTTTAGTGGTGACGGTGGCAGTGGTGTTGCGGGTTGATAATAGCTGCTATTTAGCCCCAGGTCAGTCCTGACTGAGTAGACTTACGAATTAAAGACAAATGCAGGTACAGTGCATCAGGGACTACATTATCCATCCAACACACTCTTTCCTTTTATTTAAAAAAAAAAGCTTGCCGAAATTTAAAGGGCATTTGACTGCTATTTCTAGCATATCAAGAGACCACATAGAAGTTCCCTCAATGTATCGCCTTGCTCTGCTTGTCCTTGTAGTTGATGATACTTATGATGATGATGATGATGATGGTGATGGTTACGATGATAATGCGTGACTTGTATTGGCGCTGTCGTCGATGTCATTATTTTTGTTGTTGTTACTGTTGTTGCTATTGGAGTCGCCGTCTCTGATGTTGCGTGAAAGATGTCGTTACTATGTCTTTATGGTTGTTGCTATCGTTGTTGTTGTTGTTGTTGTTGTTGTTGTTGTTACGTTAGTGTTGTTGCTGCGGTCACAGTTGCGAAGCTGCTGCTGCTGCTGCTACTATTGTTGTTGCTATCGCTTTTGTTGTTGTTGTTGCAATCGTTGCTAGATGTCTTCTTGTCGCGAAGATCTTTTTTTTTTTTTTTAACTTTTGTCATTCGTGTTTATTATTGCTGCCGCAGCTGCTGCTGCTGCTGCTGCTGCTGCTGCTGCTGTTGCTGCGGCTCGAAGAATAACTGTGACTGTTGCTGCTGATTCTGGTGCTGCTGTTGACGACGCTGGTGTTGCTATCGCTGTTTGCAACCATTGCACAGAACGATTGCATTTGTTATTTAACTATGACACTGGTGCTATTGTTCTGTGGGCCCCCAAGTTAACCATGGGCGAAAAAAAAAACAAACAAATAATTACGCCATTCCAGCCATGACCACCTCGTCATATTGTATCTCTAGGACAACATTGTCCAATGCGTTTCCTCATTTGCAAGATGGAGTAAGATTTCAATGGGGATTTGGTTGCTATTTCTTGTATATTAAGCGACCACTTAACGATTCCCCGTGTTAACGTGCTGTTGTTGCTGTTGTTGTTACTGCTGCTGCTGCTGTCGCTGCAGTTGTGCAGTGATCTGCAGTTGCTGTTGTCGCTGTTGCAGCTGCAATTTCTGTTGCTCACCATAATCATAACGACGACAGCGCGACGATGAAAATGACGATGCCACCACTACGACAAAGGCGACGGTGTCGACGAACATAATGATAGTGATGATGATGATGACGATGATGATGGTGATGGTGATGATGATGATGATGGTGACGACAACGACGACGATCCTGGATACAATAATGATGTTGACAATCATAATTGTAATATCATTATTATTGTTGTTGTTGTTATTATTATTATCATTATTATTATATAAGGCGGCGAGCTGGCAGAATCGTTAAGCACGCCGGACAAAATGCTTAGCGGCATTTCGTCCGTCTTCACGTTCTGAGTTCAAATTCCGACAAGGTCGGCTTTGCCTGTCATCCTTTCTGGGGTCGATAAATTAAGTACCAATCAAGTACTGGGGGGGGGGGTCGATGTGATCATTTTACCCCCACCCCACAAATTTCAGGCCCTTGTGCCTATAGTAAAAAAAGATTATTATTATTATTATTATTATTATTATTATTATTATTATTATTATATAAGGCGGCGAGCTAGCAGAATCGTTAGCACGCCGGACAAAATGCTTAGCGGCATTTCGTCCGTCTTCAAGTTCTGAGTTCAAATTCCGACAAGGCGGCTTTGCTGTCATCCTTTTT
>NC_043001.1:31873769-31896269 GCF_006345805.1 Octopus sinensis | reverse complement strand
TGCCTTCATAGCCATTTAAAATATTGATTTCTTTCATAGCATTAAGTAATAGGTTCGCTATTCCAGACGGTAAGAAAACTATAAAATTATTTAGTTTATTTTTCCAGGATTTCTTTTACCGATTTTTTTTCCTCACAAATCACCAGAAATCACAGGACCTGTACCTACCTTCAATAATGTTGTCGAGTAGAACATACGAGATATTATCGACACTGGATTGACTCTGGCAGGACTTGGATATATATATATATATATATATATATATATATATATATATATATATATATATATATTCTTTTTTTTTTTACAATTTTTGAGTGAACCAAACTTCTTTTTAAGCAAATTGTCTTCATTAATTCTGTCTTCATTTCACTCCTGCTTCTGCTGGTGTTGTTGTTGTCGTTGTTGAAGAAATAAACTGGAATTAGAATGCATTACATTGCAGCATAACACATCTTTTATAAAGGTTTTGAAAATTACATGATTGCAAGCGAGTGACTCACTGCTTCAATATACAGAGTTCCTGCTTCTTGTTGCGGATCATGGAACACTGGTTCATAATACACGATTACATTGTGAACCATCGAGGGCAATTTACCTGTTCGCTCGACCTGCTAAAAATGATAAGCAAATTACTGTTATTTCACGCCTTTCTGTCTTCAAACAATGAATTACAGAATGGGTGCACTATAATTGAAAGTACCGATGGGATAGGCGCGGATAGAATATCGTTGATAAGAGGTTTGATTACTCGGGGCTAATTTCATGTGGTGCTACGTAACACCTGCTACTGCGGTTTTCCCACTTGGGTGGCGGGGATCTATGCTACACCTGTAAGAGTACAAACCATCAACCTTTTTAGTGGAACATCTTATTGATTTGGTTGCAGACAAGTTTCTTTTCCTCTTCTTTTTCCAGGGAAATAGATTATATACACATGTGTGTGTGTGTATACATATTATGTGTATATATATATATATATATATATATATATATATGAAGACGATGGCTCAATGGTTGCCAGCTCACTGTAGTCTATACATACATATTATATTATATCATATTATATTTTATTATATTATACTATATTATAGTATAGTATAGTATGGTATATTATTTTTCATTATAGTATAGTATACTATGACATATTGATTTATATTATAGTATATATTTCTTTATTACCCACAAGGGGCTATACATAGAGGGGAGAAACAAGGACAGACAAAGGGATTAAGTCGATTACATCGACCCCAGTGCGAAACTGGTACTTTATTTATCGACCCCGAAAGGATGAAAGGCAAAGTCGACCTCAGCGGAATTTGAACTCAGAACGTAACGACAGACGAAATACTGCTAAGCATTTCGCCCAGCATGCTAACATTTCTGCCAGCTCGCCGCCTTATTTATATTATAGTATAGTATAACATATATTACAGTATAGTAAAGTATATTATATTTTATCATAGTATTGTATATATAATATAGTATAGTGTAATATTTATCATCTTATTGTATATTATATCAAATGTCCCTGTCCCTATGTATATATGAGTGTATATGGATATAATGAGGGTGCAACAGAATTTATCAAAATTTGCTATCAGTTTATGTGGGGATATTTTTACTGTCAAATTTTGAAATGAAAGTACTGATCATTGAGCAATATCAAAATTAGTGTTTTAGAGAAAATTAAACATACAGAGATAGTTTCATTGGGTAAATATGGTTTGAAAAGAATATGAATTATACAATCTGTTTCAATTATGGAGAAGAAGGAAGAAATAAAAAGTTATTAACCATCAAGTCTAATGCTGATATCGTGTGGTTATCTAAGATTATAAGATATTTTAAGGATATTAGTAAAGAAAAAGTGTAGTCATTGACATTCTGAGTAAATTTCTGGAAATGGTAAAATATTTTGGTAAATTTTACAAATACTAGTAAGAAGTATTTTGTATCAACACCTTTGTGCAAGAACTATATTGCTTATTTGTCTGTTGATTTTTGTTGTTTTTTAAAGAACATTAGGGAGTTGTAAAGCAGAATTCCTTAGAAAGAAATTCTCATTGACAGGAAAGAAAAAGTTTAAATGTGTTTGTCATTGAATTAAGTAACATTTAAGGGATCTTTTCGGTTTGACCGGCAGTTTTATTAAATAATTTCCACGTAACTAAACACTTTTAAACTTCGTATACTTGTAGAATGTGTTTATAAAATATCTTTTTCTCTTGGCTTTATTGCGAAAATTCAATGGTTTGTAAGATATTTGTTGGTTTTTTTTCTTCAATTTCTGCAATTTCAACAAATCAATGACGTCTCTTGAGATGAAAACATTCTGTGCCGTATGAATATGTCCCTCGTTTAAGAAACAAATTGGGTTTATTTACATTTCTGAAGAAAAAAATATATCCTTCCCCCCACCCCTAACCCTAACTAATTTTGAGGGCTGGTGGAACACGGAACTACGTTTCCTCGCTCATACCTCGTATGAGCGCAAAGATTGAAAATGCTAATGTTGATGGAGGAATTTTCTTATCGAAGACTTTTAGTAATGCAATCATTTCACAGGTGGAGGCGCGTGGCTTAGTGGTTAGGGTGTCAGCACCATGATCGTAAGATTGTGGTTTCGATTCCTGGACCGGGCGACGCGTTGTGTTCTTGGGTAAAACACTTCATTTCACGTTGCTCCAGTCCACTCAGCTGGCAAAAATGAGTAACGCTGCGATGGACTGGCGTCCCGTCCTGCTGGGGAACACATACGCCATAGAAACCGGGAAACCGGGCTCATGAGCCTGGTTAGGCTTTATTATTAATCATTTCACAAAGAATACCAATCGTATTGATATTGCTTAGACTAAATGATTAACTATTTCTTTCCTGTTTTTTCACAGTAGTTTATAAAAATAGATAGACAGGTAGTTAAATAGAAAACAACTAGTGGGACGATTATATAGTAAAAATATAAACAAAATTTAATTTTTGAGAATGCATACAATAGATAGATAGATAGCAGTACAATTTTATAATATATAAATTGATATTAAAAAAAAATCTAATTTTTGTAGGAGCATATAATAAATTCAGGATTCCAGTTTCGCCAAAAGATTACCTGATTCCTTATTTTCTTTCTTTTCATTTTCCCATAATTCCTGTATATATATATATATTATATATATATATATATATATATATATATACTCTCTCTTTACTCTTTTACTTGTTTCAGTCATTTGACTGTGGCCATGCTGGAGCAACACCTTTAGTCGAGCAAATCGACCCCAGGACTTATTCTTTGTAAGCCTAGTGCTTATTCTATCGGTCTCTTTTGCCGAACCGCTAAGTTACGGAGACGTAAACACACCAGCATCGGTTGTCAATCGATGTTGGGTAGACAAACACAGACGCACAAACATATACACACACTTACATATATACATATATACGACGGGCTTCTTTCAGTTTCCGTCTACCAAATCCACTCACAAGGCTTTGGTTGGCCCGAGGCTATAGTAGAAGACACTTGCCCAAGGTGCCACGCAGTGGGACTGAACCCAATATATATCCAATATATAGATGAAGCTTAGTGTCAAATTTTTGCGCAAAACCAGCAATACCGTCGATTAGGTCGATTATATTAGCTTCAGTGCTCAACTGGTATTTAATTTATCGACCCTGAAAGATGACAGGTAGAGTCGACCTCGGCAGAATTTGAACTCAGAACGTACAGGCGGATGAATTACCGCCAAGCATTTTTTTTTTTATCCAAGTACTGACGGTTCTTCTAGCTCAGTTGTAAACAAAAGAAGTACTCTGCACACGTAACGTGTGGGGTACAAGTTTTTGCTGTTGGGTTGCGCGTCCGATATACAAGCTTACATGAAAAAGCTCTCGCTCATACACGAACATACGTGTGTATTGCATGCAGCGGGTGAGGAAGCTTGTGGCTAAAAATTCCCATTGCAATCTAGAGATCCTTAGTTCGATATCATTACATGACTTACTGGGCATGCGGTTTTTACCTAGCCATGGCTCACCCTAAAACTTCTGAGTAAATTTCAATCGAAGTGTGGGAAGTCAGTCGAATGGGCTACAGACGGAATAAGGAGGACTTTTTTGTTTCACTCTGGGTCTCGCTGAATCTGCCTGAAGACTACGTTAAGAGTAAGAGTGTCTGGGACAAAGTTATCTATAACTTGATATACGGCGAGCTGGCAGAAACGTTAGCGTGCCGGGCGAAATGCTTAGCGGTATTTCGTCTGCCGCTATGTTCTGAGTTCAAATTCCGCCGAGGTCGACTTTGCCTTTCATCCTTTCGGGGTCGATAAATAAAGTACCAGTTTTGCACTGGGGTCGATGTAATCGACTTAATCCCTTTGTCTGTCCTTGTTTGTCCCCTCTATGTTTAGCCCCTTGTGGGTAGTAAAGAAATATATAACTTGATATACGTGTATATTACTTACGAGATTTAAGTAATTTACTAGTTACAAAAAGTATTTCGACATCATTTTCATGTACCACACTTTGCCAGATTCTCGGCGACTACATCCTTTCATTGCAATACAGTGAAACGGGATGTGTTGGACGAAAAGAATTTTGTGGGTGGTTTCTCGCTTCCTTCTCACAACAAAAAGAAACAGGTTCTGAAAGGAAACGAACCCAGTTCTCGATTGCAACTTCATTTCATCAATATCGAAAAGATGAAAACAAAGCTGACCCTGGCAGTATTCAGAATGCAATGAGCTGGAACAAATAACTATGCTCTAATGATTTCAGCAATCGACCGCCCTATATTTCAATATAACGTCTGTTAATAGTATAAGATTTGCATATATCTAGACGGGGGGGACCAAATGTATTTATTTTTATTGTAAACATTGCTAAATTCTATTCTAATAATCGTCTCGCAGTTATTGTTGTGAATGGTACTAGTGGTTTCAGTGTTTATAAGGGACAATTTTTTCCTCTTTTTCTTCGTCATCTTTGCTAGGCTGGTTTTAAATTTAAATGGTTGAAGGTAGTATTTTCGATTTCAATTTTTATTTAATGAATCGATTATTTTATTTGTGTATGTGTTAGTTTGCAAGTTTGTTTTCTCCTGGGTGAGGTCAATGAGCGAATCAACCACTTATCTCTGTACCCGTCTCTTTATATCTACTTAACCATGGATATTAATGGGGGCGGGATGTGTTGGAGAATTCATTACTGATGCTTGCTATCAATTCTGAAAAGAAGTGTACGCTGTATAATTTTGTCCCCTTATTTGAATTTGCCATGAATTAAATGTAAACTTTTGAAAAGAAAAAATATATATATCTGTCTGAAATGACGCTTTCGTACGTGTTTCGACATTAAGGTCAATACATAATGAACTGCGATTCCTTATTGTATTAATGAAGAAAAGGGGAAAAGGCAGCAAGAAAAGAACGTCAAATTTAAGTAAATACCATCCAAAGTGATTTTACTTCGCTCGGAGGACAAAGACTGGCTTTACCTATCCACTTCCACAAACATTTCCACATTTTAAAACTCACCATCTCGTTCTACTCCTTGTGACAGTGGAACATTTACCTTATATTAGTGAAAGATATAGTAACAACGTAAACTACTTCTGGTGGAATAATATTAAGAAGATAGAGCTTGTAGCTGACAGTTTCGGAGTTCCTCATCCTGAAACTGGTATCGCAATACGTTAACCTAAAAATATGTTCTTTCTCAAATTGTGTCATTTTCAGACGGCAAAGCATTATCCGAAGAAGATACGGTTGCTAATTCTTGCAATTCGAGCGATAGAGTAGAATATTAAGTTAACTTAAAATGTATCGTTTCCCCAAAAATAGTTTGTACGTGATATAATGGACGGGATATATACATATATATACATATATATATATATATATATATATCTGTAAATGTAATATGTAAATTATTCGGTAACCATGATAAAACTCCGAGTTTCGGATGTGGAAATCCACACTGCTATCTCTTCAGTTATCCGGCCATCGGAAAGATGCTATGAAAAATGATCGTTATACAAAGGGAAATTACTGTGTGATACATATTACCTTTACAGATAAATTTACATAATATCGAGGTCTCTTTCTTTCTTTTGTTGTCTTACCATTTTTATCAATATACTAGCAGTATCGCCCGGCGTTGCTTGGGTTTGTAAGGGAAATAATTATATAAGCATTTTTAGAGATGTAAAGTATAATAGCCATCTCAATATGGCTAACCACAAAGGGGAGGGGTGTTACTGTAGCTTTTTACGTTCTGAGATTTAATAATAAATTTTAGAGTTACTACTTCCCTTATATATGTCAAAAATGGATTAAAATGGGAAAAATCGATGGTAAATTTTTTTTAAATCGTAGACTCATCGTAGACGCGCGCTAATACCCAGACGGTCTCGATATGAATCACGACTATAAGATACCCGGTTTTGGTTAAACTGCACCGCAAAATGTGGGAGTAGTTAGGAATCTAAATCGTAGGAGACAGACACACAACCTCACTTTTATATATAAAGATTTCCTCTATTTACATAATATTGAGGTCTCTTTCTTTCTTTTGTTATCTTACTGTTTTTACCAATATACATATATATATATATATATAAATATATATATAGTTACAGAGATGTACTTGCATAGCAGTGACTTGATCTGAGATCGTGTGCTGGAACGAAAACAGTTGCAGCGTTGAAGGTGTTTATAAGCCATTTAAGAAACACACAAAAACCGTTAGATTCACTTCAACATTTAAATTTAATTTGTGAAAATATTTTCGTCGCTTTGAGACCGCGACCTGTTAGCACGATATCTTTGTCAGTGAACAGGTCGCGGTCTGAAGCGACGAAAATATTTTGGCAAATTAAATTTAAATGTTGAAGTGAATGTACGGTTTTTTGTGTTTCTTAAATGGCTTACAAACACCTTCCACGCTGCAATATATATATACACACATATATATATATGTATGTATGTATGTATTGTGTATATGTGTAGCATGTATGTGTGTGTGTGTGTGCGTGTCTGTGCTTGTGATTGTCCTCCACCACTGCTTGACAACGAATGTTGGTTTGTTTACATCCCTGTCACCTAGTGGTTTGACAAAGGAAACAGATAGAATAAGTACAATGCTTACAAAAATAAAACTGGAGTTGATTCATTAAACTACAATTCTTCAAGGCATTGCCCCAGCATGGCCACAGACCATGGCTGGAAAAAGCAGAAGAATAAAAGAATACATTCTCTGCTTTGGTCATATGTTGAAGGCATGAGAAAGCTTGAGTTTACATGAGAAGGCCTAACAGACCTGGTAGAAACACCAGCCAAATCTCCCTCAAATCACAACCTTACTGTCTTATGTATGTATATATATATGAGCCAATGAGGGGGACCTCTACATGGTAGCTAGACCTGGTAGAAATAGCAGCCAAATTTCCCCCAAATCACACCTTACTGTCTTATCTATGTATATATGTATGTATGAGCCTATGAGGGAGACCCCTACATGGCAGCTAGACCTGGTAGAAATAGCAGCCAAATTTCCCCCAAATCACACCTTACTGTCTTATCTATGTATATATGTATGTATGAGCCTATGAGGGAGACCCCTACATGGCAGCTAGACCTGGTAGAAATAGCAGCCAAATTTCCCCCAAATCACACCTTACTGTCTTATCTATGTATATATTTATGTATGAGCCTATGAGGAGAGACCCCTACATGGCAGCTAGACATGGTAGAAATAGCAGCCAAATCTCCCTCAAATCACACCTTACTGTCTTATCTTTCTGCTACTTGGATATAGGTGTTATATTCGTCGTAAAAAAACTTTCCTGTCACACACTCACGCACACGCACACACACACACCACACACACGCACCCTCACACACACACACGCGCACACCCCCACACACACCCACTTCACACACACGCACGTTAGCTTACAATTTTATTTATATATTTGCGTGTCTGTGTGGAAATAGGAAGTGGGAGGCACAGTGTGAAAGAATCACTCACTACAGTAAGTCAATTACTTTCATTTTATTCGTTGCCCACTGTGTGTGTGCGTTTGCGTGTGCTGTAAACCAGACTAAGAAAAGCATTTGACACACACACCAGAATGTGAGTTTTCTGTAAATTTTGCTTAACTGGAGTTTAAATTTTAAAAACTGGACCTGGCATGACGCGATACATTGTACTCTTAAAAATGCAAGGTAAATTGTAATTGAAGAAATCCTATATTGTAGATTTGTATAACTCCCAAAGGGAGGCAGCTAAAATCTGCCTTTTATAATAAGATATATATATATATATATATATATCATAGAAAGTATTCTATATATATACTTGCTTTTCCCAGGCTTACAGCTGTTTCACAGCCTACATCCTGCTTTAATAAAATAGTGTACAATAAATTATTTTACATGCTGTACCAATATGCATGATGCATCCATAAATGAGCTAGCCTTCTTTATCTACATTGATTTGTAAATGTACCATTGTATTGTATAATGCATAATATTCATATTGGTCCAGATATATAAAATAATTTATCATACACTAAGTTAGTACTGCATTATCAAGGCTGCAAACCGGTTGTAATTCTAGGGATATCAAGTAATTAAACAAATATATCCACCTCTCATCCCTCCTGACGTTTTATGGTTTATATAAACCTTATCGGATATCTTGGAATTCAGCTGCATAAAACCCTGCATTATACTCTTCTATATTGGATTACTATGCGGTATGGTGGTATGAAAGCCGGATCCACTAGAGGAGCTTTCTGTGATAGCCACATTATTCTATGAATCTATATAATGCAGAAAATGTTTATATACATATTTATACGTGTATATATATATATGTGTGTGTGTGTGTGTAGTATATGTATGTATGTATGTATGTATGCATGTATGTATGTATGCATGCATGCATGCATGCATGTATAGATAGATACGTACATACATACATGCATTCATGCATACATACATACATAAGAAATTAGGATAGCACAAGTTTATATTATAATGCCTACGTGCGTTTCAACATTATTATTGTTTTGAGTCCTGCAATTTATATGCTCAACAGCAAACGGATTATCAGTGTGTAATTTACTGCATTGTTACAAATAACTATGACATAGTTATCCGAAATCCTTATACTTCATTTAATATATATATATATATATATATATATATATATATATATATATATATATATATATATATATATATATAATAAAAGCAATTAAGATTCAAGTCAATTCTAATGAATTTACTTGAATGCGGTACTTAACTTAGATGCACCAGAAAACTATATGGTGTTAACCATACAGTAATGTCGGGTGATTATAAACGAGAAAGAAGCAACAAGAATGGATTAGTTTTTAGTACAATTGTTTCATACAAAGACAGGCTTTATTAAAAGTTGCAAAAATTGCAGCAGATAAAAGTGTCCCGTTTAAAAAGCCTGTCTTGTATGAAACAATTGTACTAAAAAACTAATCCATTCTTGTTGCTTCTTTCTCGTAGATATATATATATATATATATATATTTTTGTGTGTGTGTGTATGTGTGTGTACATATTAGGTATGTATTTTTATTTATGTGTGTATATTGTCTTATATAGTCAAATATATATACATATGTAGTATTTTTATGTATGTATATGTATAGATATTTGTAATATATATATATTATAATATATATTATATATATATATATATATATATATATAATAAAAGCAATTAAGATTCAAGTCAATTCTAATGAATTTACTTGAGTGCGGTACTTAACTTAGATGCACCAGAAAACTATATGGTGTTGGGACACTTTTATCTGCTGCAATTTTGCAAATTTAATAAAGCCTGTCTTTGATGAAACAATTGTACTAAAAACTAATCCATTCTTGTTGCTTCTTTCTCGTATATATATATTATATATATATATATTGGTGTGTGTGTGTGTATGGGTGTGTACATATATAGTTATGTATTTTTATTTATGTGTGTATATATATATGTCAATATTATACATATGTATGTATGTTTTTTATGTATGTATATGTATAGATAATTGTTGTATATATATATATATATATATATATATATATATATATATATATATATATATATATAATAAAAGCAATTAAGATTCAAGTCAATTCTAATGAATTGACTTGAGTGCGGTACTTAACTTAGATGCACCAGAAAGAAAACTATATGTTGTGGGACACTTTTATCTGCTGCAATTTTTGCACTTTTAATAAAGCCTGTCTTTGTATGAAACAATTGTACTAAAAACTAATCCATTCTTGTTGCTTCTTCTCGTATATATATATATATATATTTGTGGTGTGTGTATGTGTGTGTACATATATAGTTATGTATTTTTATTTATGTGTGTATATATATATGTCAATATATATACATATGTATGTATTTTTATGTATGTATATGTTAGATATTTGTATATATATATATATATATAATAAAAGCAATTAAGATCAAGTCAATTCTAATGAATTACTTGAGTGCGGTACTTAAGTTAGATGCACCAGAAAACTATATGGTGTTGGAGACACTTTTATCTGCTGCAATTTTTGCAACTTTTAATAAAGCCTGTCTTTGTATGAAACAATGTACTAAAAACTAATCCATTCTTGTTGCTTCTTTCTCGTATATAATTATATATATATATGTGTGTGGTGTGTGTGTATGTGTGTGTACATATATAGTTATGTATTTTTATTTATGTGTGTATATATATATGTCAATATATATACATATGTATGTATTTTTATGTATGTATGTATAGATATTTGTATATATATATATATATATATATATATATATATATATAATAAAAGCAATTAAGATTCAAGTCAATTCTAATGAATTACTTGAGTGCGGTACTTAAGTTAGATGCACCAGAAAACTATATGGTGTTGGGACACTTTTATCTGCTGCAATTTTTGCAACTTTTAATAAAGCCTGTCTTTGTATGAAACAATTGTACTAAAAACTAATCCATTCTTGTTGCTTCTTTCTCGTATATATATATATATATATATTTGTGTGTGTGTGTATGTGTGTGTACATATATAGTTATGTATTTTTATTTATGTGTGTATATATATATGTCAATATATATACATATGTATGTATTTTTATGTATGTATATGTATAGATATTTGTATATATATATATATATTATATATATATATATATATATATAATAAAAGCAATTAAGATTCAAGTCAATTCTAATGAATTTACTTGAGTGCGGTACTTAACTTAGATGCACCAGAAAACTATATGGTGTTGGGACACTTTTATCTGCTGCAATTTTTGCAACTTTTAATAAAGCCTGTCTTTGTATGAAACAATTGTACTAAAAACTAATCCATTCTTGTTGCTTCTTTCTCGTATATATATATATATATTTGTGTGTGTGTGTATGTGTGTGTACATATATAGTTATGTATTTTTATTTATGTGTGTATATATATATGTCAATATATATACATATGTATGTATTTTTATGTATGTATATGTATAGATATTTGTATATATATATATATATAATAAAAGCAATTAAGATTCAAGTCAATTCTAATGAATTTACTTGAATGCGGTACTTAACTTAGATGCACCAGAAAACTATATGGTGCTAACCATACAGTAATGTCGGGTGATTATAAACGAGAAAGAAGCAACAAGAATGGATTAGTTTTTAGTACAATTGTTTCATACAAAGACAGGCTTTATTAAAAGTTGCAAAAATTGCAGCAGATAAATTTTTGCAACTTTTAATAAAGCCTGTCTTTGTATGAAACAATTGTACTAAAAACTGATCCATTCTTGTTGCTTCTTTCTCGTATATATATATATTTGTGTGTGTGTGGTGTGTGTGTGTGTGTATGTGTGTGTACATATATAGTTATGTATTTTTATTTATGTGTGTATATATATATGTCAATATATATACATATGTATGTATTTTATGTATGTATATGTATAGATATTTGTATATATATATATATATATATATATGTTTATATACATATGTGTAAGTACGTATATATATATGTATGTATGTATGTATATGCATATATGTATGTATGTATGTATATGCATATATATATATGTATATGCATATATATATATATACGTACGTATGTATTTGCATATATATATGTATGTATGTATTTGCATATATATATGTATGTATGTATATGCATATATATATATATATACTTACATATGTATATACATATAGACATACATGTGGTGGTTGTCTACTCCTTATACAGAGTTTAACCACCTCCTGTACCTACACCTTAGCACCATCATGGCATCTGATGTGGCTTTTTAAACTAGACAATGTTCTGAAAAAACACCCACATAGATTGCACCCCCGATGTGGACCACAAAGAGCTGCAGATAAGTTCTGCTTTTTGTGGATCTTAAAATGTCTCTTGAGGCCTCCGTTGGATTTGCTTACCTTCTGACATACACTGCATTCAAAGGTGTGCACAGACATAAAGGCAGAATAGTTGGTGGATTTCTTTTCACATGCGTTCACAGATGAGATTTGTAGGCCAGTAAAAGACAGGTATGGTCTGTCACAGACTGTGCACGTAAAAAGGTCATTGTCATTCACCTTCTCGATCGTTACATTCTTCCTTAGATCAATTTTGAGTCTAACTTGTGTTATCCTGGCCCCTTCAAATGCTTGCACTCCACTCCAAACCTTTGTTCCCCATCCAACTCGATCCGAAGCAAGGGTTTCTATATCTTCTGGAACCATTCCCAGTGACTTCATAATAGTCCTTATGCCGTCCTTAAACCTTTTTTTTAGGTTTACGCCAATAGTGTTTCCTCTCTGTATGCTCACCATAAAACAATCGTTGCGGTATGCGTTCATCTGCCATTCGAACAATATGGCCACACCATCTGAAATGGTTCCGCAAAATCATAGCTTTAACTGAAGTGATGCCTGCAGATGAGTAAAGCAACTCCATTTAATTTTTTAAATGCGATGAAGGTATTTTTGGTGGAATTGTTCTAACAATTTAAAATGCCTTTCATAACATGTTCAAGTTTCACAGGAATATAACAGGGATGGTAAGAGAAATGATTTGCAAAGAGCCAGCTTTGTATTATTATTTATATGTCGCTGGCACTAACACGTGACTGGCTGGCTAAGAATGGCAAAACTTTCAATGAAATTTTTGTGACTAAATAAAGGCATATGTCAGACTGGTAACTCTCTGAACACCGGCTGCAAGAGGCGACCATCCTTGCCTCATATGTGCATTAAGTTTGTAGATCTAGCAGGACTGAAAAGCCACATCCATATTGCCAAAAGTTAACCCTTTTGCTACCAACAAGCCTGAGTTCACCCTTGGTTCTATGATAAAAATTTCTTGCTTTAAATTGAGCGAAATTAAAACTTTCCTTCAATAGTTTATGCTTAATTTGTTCTCAACACCCGCTTAGTAATAAAATTATTTAAAAACATGGTCACAAAAGGGGTCGGGATAATCGAGCGATGGAATTGCTCGAAATCCAGTTTTAACCAGTGTGTGCATATATATATATATATATATATATATACTTATATTATTTTACTTGTTTCAGTCATTTAACTGAGGACTGAGGCCACTGAAGTACCGCCTTAAAGGGCTTTAGGCGAAGAAATCGACCCCCAAGACTTATTGTTTGTAAGCCTAGTACTTGTTCTATCGGTATCTTTTGCCGAACCGTTAAGTTATGAGGATGTAAACACGCCAACACCTGTTGTCAAGCGCAATGTTGGGGACAAACATACACTGACACAAACACACACATACACACATATATATATATATTACCACGGGCTTCTTTCAGTTTCCATCTACCATTTCCTCTCACAAGGCCTTGGTCGACCTGAGGCTATAGTAGAGAACACTAACTCAAGGTGCCGCGCAATGGGACTGAACTCGAAACCATGTGGTCAGGAAGCAAGCTTCTTACCACAAAGCCATACATTCGCCTCTGTGTGTGAGTATGTGTGTGTGTTTTGGAGTGTTTGTGCGAATATGAAATGGTGTACCATATATTACCATAATTCAAGATGGAATAAGACTATACATAATTATGTAGAATGTAGAATCGAAAAGCCCTACAGAGTACCATCTGGTACAGTTTCATAGAACTGGATGATACATTAACAAGATTCGGATCACTGGGGATGAATTGTGAACGCATAAGTACATATGTTTTACGTGAGGATGTGAGCATGTGTGCGTGCGTGTGCATGCGTGCGTGCGTGTGCATGCGTGCGTGCGTGTGCATGCGTGCGCGCGTGCGTATGTGTTGCCTGCGTGCGCGTGTGTGTGTGTGTGTAAGTCTTTGTAAGGCTCATTCATATTAGTGTGATGTAGTGTCTTCGCGATGGTTCATTTTACACCACGCTGCTCGAATGTGTGCATCTGTGTATGTGTTGTGTCTATGCGTATGTGCGTGTGTATGTTCGTGCCTGTGTGTACATGTACGTTAGAGTGGCTATGTGGTAAGTAGCTTGATTACCAACCACATGGTTCCGGGTTCAGTCCCACTGCGTGGCACCTTGGGCAAGTGACTTCTACTATAGCCTCGGGCCGACCAAAGCCTTGTGAGTGGACTTGGTAGACGGAAACTGTATATATATATGGGTGTGTGTTTGTGTGTCTGTGTTTTTCCGTCCCCCCAACATCGCTTGACAACCGATACTGGTGTGTTTACATCCCCGTAACTTAGCGGTTCGGCAAAAGTGACCGATATAGAATAACTACTAGGCTTACAAAGAATAAGTCCGGGAGTTGTTTTGCTCGACTAAAGGCGGTGCTCCAACATGGCTGCAGTCAAATGACTGAAACAAGTAAAAGAGTAACCATATAAAGTATGCATGTGTATATATACGTGTATATACATTCACATATATGTAATATATGTGAGTATGAATATGTGTATTTATATCTACATTCACATGTATACGTACATATTCGTGCATGTACATGTGCAAATAAGAAGCATAAATAGATATTGAATATATATAGGTAGATAAGTAGTTAAATAGACACAGTGGGTCAGAGTGCTGAAGTTGATAAGTATAATCTTGTGATGTGTTTTGTAATATATATATACATCCGCACACACACACACATATATATATATATATATATATATATATATATATATATACATATAGAGAGAGAAATAATGAGAGAGTTAAATATATGTGTGTATTTATACGTGTGTGTGTATGTGTTGTGTGTATGTGAAACTATGTGTGCAAGACATGTTTTCATACGTATGCCGATGTATTTATCTACATGTGTGAGTGAATGCGAAAGGACACGCCCGCGCGTCACAGACGCACTATCTCAGATGTAAGTTGTATATGCTCCATAAACAATTGGCTGCTGTTCGGAGATGATGTATTTTCTTCCTTTACAGAAGAAAGCTAGTCTTTGTAATATATAGTACTGGTATGTGAAGTATTCGCTATCACTAGGAAAATATATGTATATATTTTTAAAACCATACTGAGGTCGGCTTCGCTTTCCGTATTTCCAACGTCATAGATTAAATGCCAATCATTTTTGTTCCTAGTCATCTTAGTATTGTTGTTGTTTTTTAGCCCGCGGTCAGCTCTCGTCTAGCAGACCTATGATCAAATGCATTCAAACTGTGACCACCCTAACTTTTTTACTTGCATAGTATTGAGTTGCCCGGAAAGTTCGTGCCGATTTATAGTAGCTTACCTTTCGAATTATTTTAGAACATGGTTGAGACCATAAAATAGGATTTGACTACACCTCCAATTAAAGCACAGTTTAAGCTATCTTTTCACGGAAGATGGTTTATGTTCCTATAACCTGTGTTAATTCTGTAACCCTTTTAAATGGAAGATAAGAAAGTTTATTTTCGGCACTTGATGCTTTGGGAACCAGACAAAAATTGCTGCAGCTCGGCTGGGATGTGTTACCCCACCCTCCATATTCACTAGATATTACTCCTTCGGATTTCCACTTATTCAGGTCTGTACAGAATAGTCTTAATGGTAAAAATTTCAATTCTTTGGATGACGTAAAAAGATACCTTGATGAATCTTTTCCATGAAACCACCTTAATTCTGAGAAGAGGGTATTTTCAAGTTAAAGGAAATATGGAGATGTATTATGCAACAAAATGGTTCATATTTGGTTGATTAAAAATGTAATGGCAAGTATTTATTGACCTTTTTCTTTCTCTTAAAAATCGGCACGAACTTTCCGGACAACCCAATATATTTAAGAATAAGTGTAGCGGTGTGACGAAATCATTAAGAGCATTGGGCGAAGGAAGTGCCTTAGTGTGTTCTGGATCTTTATGGAGAGTTCAAATGCCACCATTTCACATCAAACCTCACTTTTCGATCGGGATTTAAATCCCAAAAACAAGAAACAAAAGCATTTCAGCGAAAACTGGGAGATGGGAAGAAATGCTTTTGAGCATACACAAACACCAACCCCCAGCAACAACTAGACATGTATTATCAATACCTTCATCAAAGATAGATCCCCACAACCACCACCACCACTATCACTGGCACCACCATTATAAACACACGCAGAGCCTAATTCACACACACATACACAGAGTTAGAATACGAACAAAAAGAATTAACTGCACTACCATAAATACAAGCAATAAGGAGCTAATGGATCACATACACCAATATTAATATATATCAATATATAAATGATCAATTATAAAAATAGAAAAGAATAAAAACTAACTAGAAGTTAATTTTTTAAAAAGTTATCTTATACACAAATAGCCAATTCTATCTGTCGATCTAACTGTTACCATGTTACTGCCTACACCAGTGAACCAATCTTGACGAAACTTTGCACACATGTTAAACTAAGATCCAGTTCAATTATCAACTAATTGTATTTCAATAAAACTCTATAATGGGCCTCACTAGAAGGGTTGGCTATTATATGATAAAATAAGAAGGGTGCAAACAGTCTTAGTGCGAGGGAAATGTAGTAGCATAGGGAATGTGACTGATATCAGGCACAACGTTGTGTGACAAATATGGAGTGGCAATGAGATGTTAACGTTAATACAGCAGTCATATACACGTGACACTGCATACATACTTTCTTAAATACATACATACATACATGCATACACACACACATATACACATACACATGCACATTAGTATCTTTTAAAACGCCGAGGGAAGGAAAGAAAGGTTGGTGTGAGAAATACGTAGCTTTAAAGAAAGAGGAGGTAAGTGGCTTTTCTGCTGTCCATCGCTAATAAACACACACACTCACACATCCATACATATTCATGCATACGTACAAACATACATACATACATGTGCCTACTATACACCACTTTAAACTCATGATTACCTATGTGTTCGCTTGTAAATGTGTGTGTGTTTGTGTGTGTGTCACATTCTATAACTGTCTGTCTCTCTATTTATAAAGGGTCTTCCCTGTTGCTGTCACACATTGTGAAATTTCAAAATTACGTCAAAATTTTCAAAGTTGGTATATTGAAATAATCTATCACGTTAAATCTGATTTTGTTATTTATTTGTTCCAGAAAAATTGCAAAAAAAAATGTTACTGAGGTTTAACGTTTAATTCATTTTACCTAATCAGAAAACAGGATTTGGAAGCTGGCATTTTCTGCATGATAGCTGTCTAATCACAAAATGAAAGCAAATTCACTGCGAAAAGGAATTTTTATTAAACAAACGTAAGCAAATCATTATGACGACCCAAGTTGGAGGAAAGTCTAAAGTTTTAATAAGTTTTAACGAATAAAATCAGTGGAAACGTCAAACAGTCATGCAAATAACTTACAATGAAAAGAAATCCTCATCGAAGTTTTTTGCGAAAAATTACACAAATTTTTCCTGACCAAGAGGCCTATCTGTCGGGGAAGGCCTGACATGGAATAAATAAAAATTTATACAAGGCATTTTAGTGTAAAAATTGCCCGGCAACGACGGGCTATTCAGCTAGTTTTTAATAAAGGAAATTAAAATTCTTTAAATGTGCGTGTGAACAATGAAGTTCCACGCAATAGTGCCATAGAGGAAAGTCCAGATTTCATCCAATAGTCGCCTTGAAATAAATAATTGAATAGCAAATTCAGTATTGTGAAAGTAAAAATAATTTTCGACGATAAAATTTTTTGCTTAATATTATATGTCCGATCTCTAAAAAGACATACCGTTACGGAGATCCGAAGATCAATTTGAGAAACAATATTAAACTAAATAAACCAAAGTCCATCCGCCGTCATTTTTAAAATAGCGCAACAGAAAATTCAGATTTGTTACGATCAAAGGTTTTTGAATATAATAACTTTGCTTATACTTGACTCGATATTTTTAGGAAGCTGCCTAATGCTCAAACAGTGCAATAGTATTTTAGAAAGCAACCCAAAGGTCATTTACCAAGCGTTTTAGAATAACTCCACAAAGAATTCCGATTTATATCGTTGATTTCTTTAGAGTTGTTTCGTTCTTTATTTTTTTATGTGTCCTATTTTCGATAACTAAAGAAATATTACTACAAGACTGTCTAAGGCAGTGAGGAGGCAGGATCGTTACCGCGCTGGGCTAAATGCTTAGCGTATTTACGTTCTGAGTTCAAATGCCGCCAAGGCCGACTTTGCCTTTCATCTTTTCGGGGTCGTTAAAAGAAGTATCATTCGAACATTGGGGTCGAAGAAATCGACTTACTCCCTCTCCTCATATTGCTGGCCTTGTGCCAAAATTGGAAACCATTATTATAAGACTGTCTGTGATTCATTCTTATGCTTTGAATATCGCAGTAAAAATCTTGATGTCTGTCGACAAACCACGTGTTCTGAATAGGTATTTAAGATAGAATTACAAAGTAAAGACTACAACCGTCATTACCCTGTTAAAAGTTTCTCCTTCTTCCGTATCTTCTAAATAATTATGTAGTCTATTGTATTATTTCTTAAAAGTTAGGTTGACATTGACAAACTTGTTTCTCGCAGTCTTTCGGATTTTCTGAATCAATATCGATGTTGTCTAAATCTTAACTTGAAAGGATTCTCAGTCATGCCAATATAGTCTTTAGAAACAGAATTATCAGAGTGGTTAGTACTTTACATAATACTTTTATTTTGAAGTACATGAATTATGTAATGCGTAATTTATGGAATTAAAGCAATTACATATATGCAGAGGGACATAAACTATACCTCTATTGTATGGTGAAGTTATATGTACAGCTAAAGTTTAAATATTATTTTTATTAAATATTATATAATATAGTTAAATTGACAGTGTACAACCATTCTATCGCCCCACCACCGTATATATCTCTATGAGATATTTAGAAATTTAATATTTCTGATTATATAATATTTGTTATCTCGGAAAATATTTACTTAATAAATTTTCTAAAAAGTGGTACTTGTTCTCACATTAAGACTTAATGGGACATTGACCGAAGTAAGCTTGCGGTTTCTATTTTTTTTTAGGCTGTTGTGATTTTTTATCATCATTATCCTATTTTACGTAAAATAGCCAATCTGAAAGAAGCGGCCCAGGATAGAACTGACTGGAGGACACTGATCCAACGAGTGACCGAGAGTCGACTTCGACTGAGCGGATAGATAGATAGATAGATAGATAGATAGATAGATAGATAGATAGATAGATAGATAGATAGATAGATAGATAGACGTAAATAACTCTTTCTATAAAGCTTCCGTATTTCAGCACTTATATAATAATAACCGATTTCTTAAAGGAAAACATACCAAACGAAATTTTGTCTACCAATACCTTTCAATGAATCATTAATAATATCAAGAGTGCTTTGAAGAGATGCAGATATATTGTAACTTTCATTGGCTTCCTTATAAGTGAGGATTTATTTGTTTAAGATAATAATCCCTCTCATATATAAAGTTAAGTAAAAAAAAAAAAAAAGTATGAAGGAGTGAATACACTCCTCCTCGCATTTTTTAATTACCTTCTTAATACATTTAGGGGTTCATTGCTTCCTTTTCAGAGATCTTCCACTCCTCTTTGACTTCCATCGGCTTCCTATCCTCACAAGTGGATAAAGGGATGGTTATTCATGTCATCACTATCCACCTGTTGTTATTGTTTTTGTACAGCAATGACTTAAGGAAGACAACTTCTTAAAAACCCGGTTAATTTCTGGAGATGAAGGCGCAGTGATTTTTTCAAAGCCTTCAGAGTTGCACCCAGTGTCACCTTAGAATCAGAAGTCTTCCAGTCTTGCTGCTTTTATAGCTGGTTTCCTTACCTCAAACCCTTTAATTACATTTACTGCCACATGTGTAGCATGAATTTTTAACCTTGTATCATTGATCTTGAAGATCTCTTCTTGGGACACACCACAGATCACAACTCTGGAATTTGCAATATCATGAGAACTTGTCTATAGTGAGCACACAAAACTACATTTAACTAAAAATTATATTAGCACTGACTACACATGCATATTGCATCACGGTAATGACCACAATCAAGAAGTTAGTATCGTCCTTGATGGCGAGCTTCGTGTTTCTCAATCCAAAATTATTATATAATCATTTTATGGACAGCTGTGTGTCTCGGGCTATTTGAGCTTGTGCTTTCGCTCCGGTACTAGTTTTGAAAATGATGCCTATCGTCCCAAATCTGTCTCTGCCAACGAAAGAGATCTCATTCCATCTAACTTAGACGACTGTCTCTATTTGCGCCTAAAAGACTTTCAGGAAAGTTTTTTCTGGTCTTAGCAAAAAGGGTTATGATATTTTCTCTTCTTATGTGCATGGGAAATAGGACCAGGAAGAGAAGTTTACGTTTTCGTTATAAAACGCTTTCATGCATTTATCCTCTCCGTGCAATGATTCGTGTCCAGGTTTCTCGGCTTTAAGAGAATAGTTGCGAACGATGTTACCAGATTTGAATTCGCAACAGTTTCGTCTTAGAAAATACATGTATATTTGCGAATGATATTTCTTTTGCTGTTGTCAAAAGACTTGCTTGTAATTTTATGTTTTCTCTTCTTTTTTATTATTTGCACAGCAGTCATATTTTTTTTCTTTAAAATTAGTAATTTTTCAGACACTTATATTTGTTTTAGCTTTTGACTGTTTGTTTACGAGTTACTTTATTCTATTCTGTGGTGTTCTCCCATGTAACGGATGCCATATTTGACAAAAATGTTTGAGGTGTGAGAAAAACGGAGTATTTTTTAAAGAATAACTATGTTGTAATATCCCATACGAGGTAGACTTCCAGATAGTCCAGTAGAAAATATTTGTATGAAATCAATTTGAAAATTCTTCTTTTCGTGCTACGTGAGCTTGCTAGAATCCAGGATATCGAGAACTGATTTGAAAAATACGCCTGAACAGCGAGCTCAATATCGAATAATAATAATAATAATAATAATATAATAATAATAATAATAATAATAATAATAATAATAATAATGACAATAATATTACAGTTGAATGGCTCTGCAGCCTGAAGCAAACAGCTTCTTATCCCCAGCAAGAGGCTATCCACTTCACAGAAGACAGTATCAGAAATATGAGTAAAAAGATAAGCAAATGGAAAGAAGCAGGACCTGATGGTATACAGGGATTTTGGATAAAAACAAGTTCAGTAGGTGCAATAAATTGATCGCAGAGCAATTTAATGCCTTGATCAATGGAGAAGAAGAAATCCCGGGTTGGTTGACAAAAGGATGGACGGTGTTGTGTCTGGAGGATGCACCAAATTACAGGCCAATTTCTTGCCTCCCGTTAATGTGGAAGTTACTGGTAGGAGAAATAGCAGAACTGTACAAATTTCTTGATGAGAACGATATATTACCGACGGAACAAAAAGACCGTGGAAGGAGATGCAGAGGTACGTAAAGGGCAGATAAAAATGTCACGAAACATTCTGACCGACGCGCAAATCATTCTGCCAACTTACAGATTATATGATAATAATGCTAATATTAGTTTCAGATTGTGGTACATGGACATCAGTTTTAAAAGGGAGTTTAGTCGGTTATATTGACCCCTATACTTGACTGACACTTATTTTAACGACCCTGAAGTATAAGCAGTAAAGTCAACCTCGATAGAATTTGAGCTCAGAACGTAAAGGGCTGGTAGAAAAGCCGCAAAACATTCTGTTCGTCGCACAACAGATTCTGTTAAATCGTCGCTTTTATGAAATAATACTAATAATGGTTCCAGATATTGGTACGTGATCATTTGAGGAGAGGAAGCTGATGCCATCGATCGCAGTATTTAACCAGCGCTTTATTTTATCAACTTCGAAAAGATAAAAAGATAAAAGTTCACCGTAGGAGAATTTGAACTCAGAACGGAAAAATACAGGAATGCATTTTGTCGTACGCGGTACCAATTCTGCCGCCTGCTGCCAACCAT
>NC_043001.1:31863769-31868769 GCF_006345805.1 Octopus sinensis | reverse complement strand
AGAAGATACTTGCCCAAGGTGCCACGCGGTGGGAATGAACCCGGAACCATGTGGTTGGTACGCAAGCTACTTACCACACAGACACTCCTGTGCCTATATATATATAATACTCATGTATGTGTGTACGTGCATATATATATATATATATATATATATATAATATATATATATATATTATATATATACTAGGACTTTTGAATGGAAATTCACAAATCCTCCAATGCATTGCTACATACGTTTCCATGAATGGGGAACACAGCAACAGAAATATGTGGTTTGTGGATACGTACGTAGCAATGAATTAAATTTCCGTTCAAAAATTCTTGTTATAGTCATCCTTCGCTATAGCGGCACCAGACGAATTACCATCCCATAAAATTACTCTGGAAGATGGGAATAATAGGCAGTAACCGAAATAAATAGCACAGGAGCTTTTTATGAGCACACTCAAAAACGTTTCACATAATTGAAATTTAAGGATATATATACATATACACACACACACGTACATATATATATATAATATATAATATATATATATATATATATATATATATTATATATATATATATGTGTGTGTGTGTATGTATGTATGTATGTATATATGTATGTATGTAAGTGTGGACCTCACTTGAGGTTGGAGCCTCAGCTGCTGTTGGAGGGTGAGATATTTTCTGGTCCTGAAGAGTGGAGCTAGCCTTTCAGATGCTAACCTAGTTTTCTAGGATGTTGGATGTTACTCTAATCAAAAAATGATGTTTATTTAATTTTGAAAATGTCATTATGTAGCATTTTTCCATAAATATTGTTTTTTGATAGTTTGTAAGTCATTTTTGAGGACTTCAAAACTAGAGAATTCTGAAATTCTAGTCTGATAGAAGGGAAGTTTGTTTGTTTATTTTTGATTTTGTTTTAAACAAACCTTGATAAAAGTTTCAAGTATATTCAGTGTTTACTATTTGCATCATTGACTAAACATTATCTCCGAAGTAATAAAGTGTGTAACATCGTTTCTGATGATCTACTGGAGTTCCAACAACTTACAATAGTTTCTAATATCTTTGGAGAGGCAATATGCCTTATTTCCCAGTTCACTTTGCTCTATAAGCAGCATGAGTAGCTAATGAAATCAATACACATAGTTAATAATTTAAAGGACTAACTCTACCATGTTTCATCATAAATGACAGTAAGCTCCATTTGAATTGAATTCACAATGTATTTTCTGTTTCACTTATGTCTTTACTGCACAGCAAAAACTGTGGACGTCACACAATTTCATCTCTTTACATGTAATTGTGAAAGCTATGTTTTTATATAAGAAATCTTTATTAATTTTGTTCATTTGTTATTTGTATATTTTAGTCTGCGGAGAAAGAGCAATGCTCATGGCTTCTGAAGGTCTTTCTTGAAGATATAGGAAGATTTGGGTAAGTTAATTCGCTTGATTTTCAGAATGTGCTTTTAAGGGTTGGAAGGTGGAAGAAATGCACTGAGGGATATTATTCGTGGAAAGGGCGTGTATGAGAAATATTTTACTTCTTAATGTAGGACATAAGGATAAGAGAGTGAGGTTAACGGAAAACACAAAGGGTTGTATTAAAGTAGCTGGTTTTGATTTAAGTTGAATAATGTTAGTAATTTCAAAGAAGAATATATGCCATTGTAATAAATATAGGTGCTGAAGAGAGCGAAATAAGTTTTGTGGCGGAAATGCAACTCTAGCTTATTGTTGAATATTTTTTTTACTCATCTACAAAATGATGTTTTGAGAGGATACAAACTTCACTTGGAATATATCATCATCATCATCATCATTGTTCGACCGTGGTCAAGACAATGGAATTTACCATGTTACGCCAGACCTCACGGTCCATCATAGGATTACGGAAGTCCTGTTGCTGGATGCCTGTATCCCTTGAGATTACATCAGGGTAGGAGAGTGTGCGCCCTCTGGTATCGCGAGCAGATGGCTTCCAGAGGAGAATAGTAGAAATTACCTCGTTTTCAGCTCTGCAACAATGTCCAACAAACTGGACTCTTCTACAAGAAATGATACAGGTGGTAATTTCCCATATATTTGTACTTTGGTTGGTTGACGCTTCCACGAGAGATTTTGAGCTCTCATAAGGAGGCGAGTATAAGTTCCATCCAACCGCCTCTCAAGCTTCTTTGATAACGTCAAGGTTTCTGGACTAGTTCTCCACTATTGAGTGAACATTATTATATAAAAATATGCAGCAGCAGTTTGGCGTAGGTGAAGATAAGATATTTTATAACCTTCATGATACAGCCTTAGCTATACAGCCAGGATTTCGATCACCAAAGATAGTAAGTCCTAGAATTCAATAGTACGAAAGTTTATCTAGGCGTTTTTCATAAGCAAAACTTTCCTACTTTGGACGGAAGGAATACCAAAGTATATAACATATTGGACTACTAAATAATGAGTCAGTTATTTCATTATATCTCTGAGCGGAACACTTTATTGTACATGAATCACTTTTCTCTTTCTTTCCGCTCTTTTATACTAATAAACATTGGAAGGCAAATAACATATATTCTCGTTATCCACCCAAACATACAATGTTCGTGTGTGTGTGTGTGTGTGTGTGTATGTGTGCGCGTGCGTGCGTGTATGAGTGTATGTGTTTGCACGTGCTCGGGCGTATACTCGCAACTCGGATGCTTTTTAATACAACCCATGGTATCTCGATGCAAATACATAAAGAAAGCACAAGAGTGATGGAAATGATGCAATAGCCTACTCTAAAGATCCAATGACATGCAAGATTTGACCAGTACAAGACAAAATACACATTGTCAAGTAAATGCGGTAAGAAAATCATATCAATTAAAGATGATAAAGATAATAAAGGTAATAATTACAAGCTTATGCACAAATATATCAATAAAAAGAAAAAAAAGGATCAAAGGTCCATCCTGGCGTATGTATTCTCCCACTCATTCTGGACGGGACGCCATTACATCTACAGTATTATTCATTTTTGCCGACTGAGGAAACTGCAGCAACGTGAAATGATGTGTTTTGCTCAAGAGCACAAGTTATCAAGGGGTTCAGGAATCGAAGCCACAATATTACGATTGTGAGTGCAAACAGCATTAAGCACTAAGCAACGTGCCTCCATTCGTATACACATACATACAAACATACATGCATACATACATACATATATATATATTATATATATATATATATATATATATAATATATATATATATATATATATATATATATATATCGTCATGTGATTCGCTAGCTTCTGCACGCATGTTTTTTCTCTCCTTGTTTCTCTCCGTGTTTCTTTTCTGTGTATCTTTCTGTTGAAGAGCGTAGGCTCGAAACGTAAAAGACTTGTTTTATTTATATTCCTGAGCGCCATACTAATACAATTGTTTGTTTGTATTCCACCTGCCTTCGTCTTTTGTTTATTTTCATAAAGCTTCCCGTTATATATATATATATATATATATATATATTATATATATATATATATATACACAAACATGAATACACATACATACATACAAACAAAAATACCTTATTGTTGATGTTGAAATTCCAATGAAGGAGCCTTGGATCTAGGTTAGAAACCGGTTGTTTCTCTATTGGAAAGAAATACTGAAATAAACAACAAAAAAATGATATACATACATTACAACGTGAATATAAAATTTTTTGGCTACCCATTTCAACTGTCAATAATGGGTAACCGGAATGAAAGATAAATCTATTTTTAGTCAGGAACGAAGAAGAGACGCACAACCACTTCAAGCAACGCCAAAGTTTTAACTGTGTTACGTTTCAGGTGTGTTCAGTAATAAGTTAATAGATTTAGCTTAAAAACGCTCAGATCTTTCCGGGCAACTTCATAATTTAATCTTATATACATACATTTAGAGGTAGACTTATCACCATTCCACGTTTCACATCCGCCTTCCTCTCCTTTTTTTTCCTCGTGATTTCTTCTGTACTATCGTCCTGATTTGTAACCTGTATAGGCCAGGCGCTCTGAGCTTGAAGATTACTTGGAGACCCTAGGCGAGTTATAAAAACCTGTCTAGACCACATCTCTAATGAATGAGACTATTAGCAGCTCATAACTACATTCTGTGTACATAAAACGATATTTATCTCTCACCGGATAGAATACTTTTTATCTTACCGTAACAAAAAAGTAAGCTATTGATATATACATACAAAGATATTTGTGTGTATGGGGATGTATATATATATATATATATATATATATATATATATATATTCCATTATTGTCATTCTCGTGATATACAATATACCATTCTTTTTATGATGGAAAGCTGTTGTCTGATGGAGATTTAGCTCTTATTTCTAGCAGAACATCCGACCACATAGACTTCTTTGTGACCACATAGAGGTTTCTTTTTTTCTTTCGTCTGGCCTTCGTATATTACTGGTATATATTATGCTGACTCTTGAAGGATGGAATTCGGCAGATTTTTCATCTCAGAAAGTAAGTGAACACATTGCGAAGTGCATGAAGTCATCGCCTTATCATTTCTGTCACTCATCACCATCGGTTATCTAATATATTAAATGTTAACATATGGTCACATATTTTGGTGAGTGCAAAGATGGGTTACTTCTCGAGTCCTACCGACTCATAAGGGCCGGTTTCCCGGTTTACATGGCGTATAAATTCTCCTCCTGGACGGGACGCGGTCCGTCGTAGGATTACTCATTTCTGCCATTTGAGGAGACTGGAGCAAAGTGAAATGAAGTGTTTTGCTCAAGAACACAATGCATCATGAGTCCAGCACCCTAACCAGTAATCCACGTGCCTCCACGAGTGCAATGATAGAAAATCTCGATTAAATTTACCCCTTTATTTCATCCTTGCTTTATTTTATCGCTCCACATCTGAAATTCCAACCTCAGAATCTTGGAGGGTCACCAAAGCCATAAAGTGTAAGCTACAGACATTCGTCAACAAATGTCG
>NC_043001.1:31848769-31858769 GCF_006345805.1 Octopus sinensis | reverse complement strand
CAAAGTCAGTGGAAAGTTTCGTCGCTGTTTGCAAGTAAAGGACAACTATGCTTTCTTTATTTTATTCTTTTTTTTTTCTTAAATTACAGAAGATTGGAAATGCAAGACACTGCTTATATGACAGTGGCATTCATTTACAGCTTCTCACATAATGTCATGGCAAGGACACAGAAATACACTCACACATGCTCATTCTCTTGGGATTTTTTCTTCCTTTTTTTGTTTTGTCTGGACAACTTTACAAAGTTAGACATTTACATTTGTGGAGCAAATGTAAAAAAAAAGTATGTATGTATGTATGTCTCTTCACTCTCTTTTACTTGTTTCAGTCATTTTGACTGCGGCCATGCTGGGGCACCGCCTTTAATCGAGCAACTCGACCCCGGGACTTATTCTTTTGTAAGCCCATTACTTATTCTATCGGTCTCTTTTGCCGAACCGCTAAGTAACGGGGACATAAACACACCAGCATCGGTTGTCAAGCAATGCTAGGGGGACAAACACAAACACACACACAACACACACACACACATATATATATATATATATATATACATATATATACGACGGGCTTCTTTCAGTTTCCGTCTACCAAATCCACTCACAAGGTTTTGGTCGGCCCGAGGCTATAGTAGAAGACACTTGCCCAAGGTGCCACACAATTGGACTGAACTCGGAGCCATGTGGTTGGTAAACAAGCTACTTACCACACAGCCACTCATGTGTGTATATGTTTGTGTGTCTGTGTTTGTCCCCCCAATATCGCTTGACAACCAATGCTGGTATGTTTACGTCTCCGATAGAATAAGTACTAGGCTTACAAAGAATAAGTCCTGGGGCCGATTTGTTCGACTGAAAGCGGTGCTCCAGCATGGCCACAGTCACATGACTGAAACAAGTAAAAGAGAAAAGAGTAACATGATGAGGTTGATGAAGAAAACTAACAATTTGTTCATTATATTCTTTTACCTGTTTCCGTCACCTGCTGGCCACCCGAACGGTCGCGGGCTTGTCTAAGCTTACGTATAAGGAACGTCTCCAACGTCTAGCATTACCTTCACTCGAACGACGAAGGATGCAGGGATATCTCATCCTGGCTTTCAACATCTTCAACAGGAATGTAAACCTACCATTTGCAGAGTTTTTCACCCCTGCGCCGGGTAGGGGTCTTCGTAGGCATGATCGCAAACTCTATCCCCGACACTTTCGACTCAACAGGCGGAAGGCCGCATTCTCCGTTCGTTTCGCAGCCCCGTGGAATAAGCTACCACAAAATGTCATTCAACTGCCCACCACTCCCTGTTCAAAGAGGCTCTGAACAACTGCGGCGACTATGTATAAAACTGTATATTGCAACATTTTTTTTTTCTTTTCTTACATGGCTTAAACACACTGTGCTCTCCTCCTGCCTATAAATTTGATTTGGTTTGATGTTTCGGTTTTTTAGGCCTTATCAGCATAATATAACCTAAACAAACCTGCCAAGAAGTTGAAGAAGACTTTTACGTATAAACTCAGAATTACGAATTATTTTTCTTCAATATATTTAAATGGGATGGAATGTCAGAATTTATCTAATACCAAACTTATTTTATTGAACATTGGATTAACATTTTCCAGGGTAGTATCAATAAAAATATTAATATAGTACCGGACTAATTAACCAGCAAACTTAGGGGTGGAAGTGTCCCAGATTTCTAGATTTTTCGGTTTCCTAGAGACAATCTAAATACAGAGTGTCCATAAAGTCTCTTTACAATTTTAAAATTTTATTACAAAGGCAGTTGACAAGATATCTTAACCAGATTTGTTTTATTGTAATAATTGTTTATTAAAGTTTTTTTTTAACTGTTATTTAATAGACCTCAATATGGACACCATTAGTTGCGCGAAGCACATCAAGACGGTACTCGATTTTTTTGCCATGTTCGCTGTAGGACAGTCTCATCAACGGTGGTAATGGCATTACAAATTCATTGCTTCAAGTCAGCAATGTCCCGTATCTTTGTTTGATACACGATATCTTTTACATAACTCCATAAAACGAAGTCCAAAGGAGTAATATCTGGCGAACGTGATGGCCATGGAATTGGCCCATCACTTCCAATCCATCGGTCTGTAAATGTTTGATTAAGGAACTGACGAACATGTCGTCCCCAAAGTGGTGGTGCACCATCTTGCTGGAAAAGGATGGCTAGTTGTAAATCAATCAGTTGTGGTGCCACATATTCGGTCAGAAGGTCGAGGTAAATATCTGCTGTAATTGTTACCTCGTTGAAGAAAAATGGACCTATTATTCGATTGCACATGATTCCACACCACACATTCACTTTTGGATATCCCGTTGAAGCTCCCTAGTCACATGGGGGTGTTCTGATCCCCAGATTCTCACATTGTGTCTGTTTAATTTCCCTGAAACATGAAGAGTCGCCTCGTCACTAAAACAAACTCGCTTGAGGAATGCTTCTTCCTCATTTTATACGGATTCAGTGAATCAGCTCCCTTCCATCAACAGAGTATCTGAAACACAAAAATTTAATATCAATAACAACTTTAATAAACAATTATTAAAATAAAATAAATCTGATTAACATATCTCATCAACTGCCTTTATAATAATCTTTTTAAATGGTAAAGAAACTTTATGGACACCCTGTATATTTAAAATATAAAATAAAGGCTCTGTTTGATATTTATTAATCCACATAAAATTCTTGAAATATATCTTACTGCATCATGTATACTGCATAAAGTTTTACAGGATGAAATTTAAACGAAGAAAAGTATGAGCATGATTTTCTTTAACAGATACAGGTACAAATTGACACAATTCTAAAGCAGAGAGTGTTTAATCTTTATCAGTCCACTTAAAAAATAAAGAACAAAGTTATTTTTAACAGAGCCTCTGCAAATTAACCAACTTCAAAAACAAAGTGTTTTTTTTTTCTGTACAGGAAACAGAAGTGGAGGTGCGTGGCTTAGTGGTTAGGGTGCCAGCACCGTGATTGTAAGATTGTGGTTTCGATTCCTGGACCGGTCGACGCGTTGTGTTCTTGAGCAAAACACTTCATTTCACGTTGCTCCAGTCCACTCAGCTGGCAAAAATGAGTAACGCTGCGATGGACTGGCGTCCCATCCAGCTGGGGAACACATACGCCGTAGAAACCGGGAAACCGGTCCCATGAGCCTGGCTAAGCTTTAAAAGGGCACATTTATTTCATTTTACAGGATACAGTATATAGCACAATATTGCACAGTATTCCCGGGTTTCTGGAAGCCATATAAAAGGGCTTGTACTGTATATGATAAATGATAATGCAGCAATTGGCGGTAGTACTCATAAAACAAATCGTATGAGAGTTGTTTGTTAATACATGAGAGAATTAATAAAATACTAAAAGGGACCTCGAAAACTGAGATAGGACTATAGCCCACACAACTTACCACAGAGGCACGCAGTCAATTGCCATTGATAGGTACTTAACATTTAAATATTTCGATGACCTTCTCTTTTCAGTGAAACGCCAGCATTATTTCTAGCAGAATTCACTGAGCATACATTTTACATCTTATCAATAAATATAGTCTTTCTGGTGTCTGTTAGGCCTATGTGCTGCATGCACTTAAGAGCATATGAGTATATGAGTGTGTGCGCATGTGTTTTGCAGACATTCGTGCTACAGAGGCACCAGTATATCACATTAGAAGCAAGAGCTTTTCATTATTCTGACCATTGCCGATTATTTAAACGATATTATTTAACGCAGTTCTAAAATCTAACGGGAAAAAAATCCGTGTGTAGGTTGGTGTAATCGGTTAGCTCACTTAATGCGGATATACGAGGTGTGTCTTCCTTTCCCACGTGTACTACGTGTACTAATACCCACATTGTTTTCTGTCATGGGCTCATATATCTCAACATTAGACTACTTTCTTTAGTCAATACACTGTGAACATTTAAAGCTTATTATTTTTAACATATAGAATAAGCTTTAAGAGTATAAGCGTTCATAGTGTATTGACTAAAGAAAATAGTCTAATATTGGGGTATATAAGCCCTTGACAAAAAAAAAATGGCGGTAAACTAGCAGAATTGTTAAAGTGCCGAGCAAAATGCTTAGCGGCATTTGGTCTGCCATTTTGGTGTAATAGTCTACTGGTGTTTTGCAGGACTATCAGCTCTTTTATTTTGAGTTTATACCACAACCATTACTGGAACCAGAGACTATACATCCGCTTGTTTTGAACAAAGTATGACTAAACTGGGATGCTTGTTGGAGGAAGAAACTTCCTAAAGAAACATTCCGAAGAGTGCAGGTATGATTGTATGTTTAAGAATTTTACTTTACTACCAAGATCTTCCTTTACTACAGTTTTGGGGCGACCTGAGCTTTGTGAATGAAATTTTGAAGAGAAAAAATGTAAGCGAGAAGGTCAGGTGGTACATGACACATTATGGTTACTGTTACTATTCTGTTTCCATCAATCAGTTTAGAACCAGCACACGAGACCGTGCATGGAGACTCATAGAGACCCATAACTGAGTTCACTCGGTTGTCAGTATTGTAAGCAAGTGTACAGTCTATATTAACCTATGAATTACAGTTCTTTCTTTGTAATACCAGCCTTGAAAGCCCTGAAAATGGTCTTGGGTGCTTCATTCTTTCTCTGTTTGATTTCATTCATGGTGGTCGTCCCTCGATTGTACAAATGTACTTTCTTAACTAATCATCTAGATTTTCTTTAATTTCGCCCCATCACCATAATATTAAAACGGCGACCTGGTAGAACCGTTTATACGCTGGGCAAAATGTCTAAGCGGCATTTCATCCACTGTTACGTACTGAATTTATATTCCGCCAAGGTAGACTTTACCTTTTATCCTTTCGGGGTCTATAACGTAAATATCAGTTGAGCTCAAGGGTCATTGTAATTGACTTAGTCCTTCAGCCTAAATTACTGCTCTTGTGCCAAAATTTGAAACCATTATTAGCAAAGCTTGTAACAAACATAATTCGTTAACGTATCACATTCAATTCCACGTTCTGTTTCGATTCCTTACATTTCCTTTGAGAAAAACGAATAACCATTTTGATACGGAATCTCACTAGAGATCGAGTGTTTAGTAGCTTATATTAATGTTTCTGTACATTAAAGTATGGCGGCGAGCTGGCTATATGGCGGCGAGCTAGCAGAAACGTTAGCACGCCGGGCGAAATGCGTAGCCGTATTTCGTCTGTCGTTACGTTCCGAGTTCAAATTCCGCCGAGGTCGACTTTGCCTTTCATCCTTCCGGGGTCGATAAATTAAGTACCAGTTACGCACTGGGGTTGATGTAATCGACTTAATCCCTTTGTCTGTCCTTGTTTGTCCCCTCTGTGTTTAGCCCCTTGTGGGTAGTAAAGAAATATATATTAATGTTTCTGACATTATTGTGTTCTTATACCCAAAATGCTGTCCTCAACAACCGTATTTACATAGCTCTAAATAGCTACTGCAATATCTATAAAGAACAGTGCAACTGCCTTGATGGTTTTCCAAGAAATTAACAAGTGCTTCGTTGTTTTAACATGTAGCGCTGGTACTATACATGCATGTATTAATGTATGGTTACATGCAAATGTGCGCGAACGCATGTGTATACTCTCTCATTTTTACTTGTTTCAGTCATTTGACTGTGGTCATGTGGAGCTCCGCCTTTAGTCGACCCCAGGACTTCTTCTTTGTAAGGCTAGTACTTATTCTATCGGACTCTTTTGTCGAACCGCTAAGTTACGGGGTTGTAAACACACCAGCGTCGGCTGTCAAGCGATGTTGGGGGTACAAACACACACACACAAATATATACACACATACATATATATATATATATATATATACATATACACACATATATACATATACACGACGGGCTTCTTTCAGTTTCCGTCTACCAAATTCATCACAAGGCTTTGGTCAGCTCGAGGCTATAGTAGAAGACACTTGCCCAAGGCACCATGCAGAGGCACTGAACCCGGAACCATGTGGTTGGTAAGCAAGCTACTTAACACAGAGCCACTCCTACGCCTACGTGTATAGGTATATTTGTATATGCATGTATGTGCATATGTGAGTGTGTATCTGCAGATGTGGGGCTCCATGTATGCAATGTGTGTGTGAGAAAGAAAGAAAGAAAGAAAGAAAGAAAGAAAGAAAGAAACTGTGGGAGTGTGTGCGTATCTGTATGTACATAATTCAAGTTGCTACAAATTATGAGGCAGTATCTTCTCCCAATCAGTAAAAGCGAACGGCAAGAATAAATTCCTGAAAGCTCAGCCCATTATCGATCTAGCTATCTATCTCTCTGTTTGTGTATATATATGTATATATATATCAGAAATCTGTGAGTTCAATGCCCTATATCTATATATAGTCTGTGTCTATATATATATAGATAGGTTGTTGAACTTAGACAGAAATATGGGAAAACGCACACGCACACATATTTATTTACGTATATATACATATATACATACATATATATATTATATATTTCTTTACTACCCACAAGGGGCTAAACACAGAGGGGACAAACAAGGACAGACAAAGGGATTAAGTCGACTACATCGACCCCATTGCGTAAGGTACTTAATTTATCGACCCCGAAGGATGAAAGGCAAAGTCGACCTCGGCGAATTTGAACTCGGAACGTAACGACAGACGAAATACGGCTACGAATTTCGCCGGCGTGCTAACGTTTCTACCAGCTCGCCGCCTATATATAATATATACATGTGTGTGTGTGTGTGTGTGTGTGTATGTATGTATGTATGTATGTATCTATCTATCTATGATGGATGTATGAACTAATATTGATATAACTGTGTTTGAAAAGACTTTCCGTAATTATATGTTGCTTCCACTTTATACATATACACAGGGTACTTATTCGATCGATCTTTTTTACCGGACCGTTAAGTTGCGGTTACGTAAACACAGCAGAATATGACTGTCAAGCAGTAGGTGGGGGTGGGGAGAACAAATGGAGAGATATAGGCACATACATACACACACAAACACACACATAAACACACACATGCACAATTTAAGCAGCACAAACTTTGTGCTATTCATGTGGCGGCATCTATGTAAATTCACATTTTTCTGTATTCTTCTGAAGCTAGGCCTTTGCTTCCGAAATGCAAAAGTCAATTTTACTTTTCTGCATTGTTAGAAGCTCTTCTTATTTCTCATTTCATTCCGTGTTCCACCTGTGTCTGTGTGTACATACATACATACATACATGTGGAGGCACATGGCCTAGTGGTTAGAGAAGAGGACTCGCGGTCGAGGGATCGCGGGTTCGAAATCTCAGACCGGGCGATGTGTGCGTTTATGAGCGAAACACCTAAGCTCCACGTGGGGTCCGGCAGAAGGTAATGGCGAAACTTCTGCTGGCTCTTTCGCCACAACTTTCTCTCACTCTTTCCTCCTGCATCTTGCAGCTCTCCTGCGACGGACCGGCGTCCCGTCCAGGTGGAGAACCTATACGCTAAGGAAACCGGGAAACCGGCCCTAATGAGCCAGGCATGGCTCGAGAAGGAACAAACAAACAAACAAACATGCATGCATACATACATACATACATACATACATACATACATACATACATGCATACATATATGCATACATATATACATACATACATACATGCGTACATATATACATGCATACATACATGCATACATGCATACATGCATGCATACATGCATACATGCATGCATACATACATACATACATACATACATACATACGTACGTACGTACGTACGTACGTACGTACATAATGATATGGGACAGAGAAAAGAAATTGTGTACAGTTGTAGAAATTAGCTGCCCAGCAGATGTTAATATAAAGCTGAAGATCAGTGAAAAAGTGAACATCTATGCTGAACTATTGAGAAATCTGCAGTTACTCTATCTAGATTACAAGTTTAGGTTTATACTAGTAATTGTTAGGGCCCTGTGATATGTAACACACTGCCTAAATACCAATCTTGAAAAATTAGGCTTCTCAAAATTAGAAAGGACTAGATATGCAACTATATGCATGAGAATACATACATAAAACATACAAATCTGTACATATACATATATACATGCATACATACATATTCTGTTGATGAAGTTGAAATTCCAATAAAGGAGCCTTGAATCTAGGTTAGAAACCGGCTCTTTCTCTATTGGCAAGATATCTTGAAATGAAGCTGAACAACGACATACAGATTAGAAGCGCTAAGTAGTGAGTGATGTGTACAAATTATAAGCTTGTTCTTAATTCGAATATGCATGAGGCATATTCGAACCCGTAGGAAACCCTCCCACTGTATTTTGTCATGGCGGAAACATTTTCGCTGTAGGCAGATAGCTGTAAATATATATTGGGTCATCCCATAAATAATGCGGTTTTTTTTTTTTTTCAATTGCATGAACTAAAAGTCGGAGGGGAACGGGATAAACTACCTGCATCAACCTGATATAAAAACAGGTAGTAATTTTACATTGTATTTATTTTCAGTGCAAGTTTTGAAGAATACTGTCCGATTTTAACAGTTATTTTTTCAAAGCTATAATGGAAGTGACAAAGGAGCATATTCGGCACATTTTGCTTTATGAGTTCAATAAAGGCAACAATGCAACAGAAAGTGCGTGGAATATTAGTGCATTATATGGGGATCGGATAATAAGCGTAAGCCAGTGTCAACGGTGGTTCCAGAAATTCCGATCCGATAACTACAGCCTAGAAGACGAGCTTCGTCCTGGAAAATCTGTAGAGCTTGACGAGGACATCCTGCAAATCCTGCACAGCACTAAACCAACTTTCTAGCGCAATCATCTATGAAACCAGTGGCACGGCAGGGGTTTATAAGACCAAAACCCAACTGCACTTCAGGTTTTTGGTTGGTTGGTTTGATTTTTGTCTTGTTTTTTTTTTTTGTATTTTATGCGTTTACCTTCTCGAAGAAGGAAGTTCTGATGAGAACAAGGAATCTCGAACCCTTCACTCACAATGATTCATGTGGGAGTTAACCCATAACTGTGACCGTAACAGGTGCTACAACTCTGGCTCAGAGTAGACATGGGGGCAATAGTAGCTAAGTAGTGGTTCCGCATTCTTTAAAACTCTGGAACTTCCGAACCAGTCCCTCCACGGATGCAATTTAATCATACCCAGGACACAGGATATATATACACATATATACATACATACGTACGTACGTACATACATACATACATACATACATACATACATACATACATACATACATACATACATGCATACATACATACATGCATACATACATACATACAAGCAAAAACACCCTGTTGCTGAGGTTCAAATTCTATTGAAGGAGCCTTGGATCTAAGTTAAAAACAGGTTCTTTCTCTATTGGCAAGAAATCTTGAAATAAACTAAATAATGACATACATACACACACACACACACAAAATATATATATACGTCTGTATATATGTATGTATATCTATGCATCTATATACACATATACACGTATTATATATATATATATATATATAAATATATGTATATGTATATATAATACATATATGCATGTATATTTGTGTATATGTGCATATGTATTTATATATGCATATGTACGTGTATGCATATACATGTATCTATATACATGTATGTATGTATGAACGTGTGTATGTATGTTTGTATGTAGGTAAGTACACATGTATTGGGTCAGGGTCCGTAAACGGACCAGACATGTATATATATAAGAATGCTTTGCAAGTGTACACGCCTGTGCGAGATTGCCTTTATATGCGGTGTGCATATATGTGTACTCCTGTGCATACACTTATAAATTTTGAAACTCCTTTTCTATTCTGACAAGCTAATCTAGCTATATCATTCGATATCAGTTTATGCATTTGAAGTTTCTACGCCTCTTTCCTTCTTTTCTCTTCTTATCCCCGTCGACTCCTTCATCTTC
>NC_043001.1:31835351-31848669 GCF_006345805.1 Octopus sinensis | reverse complement strand
ATAGATCTATATATGTATATATATATGTTAGATATATATATATATAATATATAGATATATATATATATATATATATATATAATATATATATATAATGTATATGTTCATCCAAACAAGAAGCACCAAAACAAAACACAACAACGTGAGGACGTGGAACAATATAGTATTATTGGACGCTCAGGAAAGAAGGAGGGCTTAACGTTTCGAGCGGAGCTCTTCGTCGGAAACATAGGAGAAGGAAAGATCCAGAGAAGAGAAGACAGAGGAAAAAAATTCGCCAACGGTACACACGAGGTCACATTCGGACTAAATATTTGCTTTTCTTGGTTAGCGTCAATATAGTTATGACTTTGACTAAGAGCTTCTCATGAGAAAGCAGCTATTAAATCATGCCACATGCTCGGTATATACTGCTCTATTATTGCAAAACTTAAATGAATATAATTGACATTGTATATGTACAGCTGAGGAACAAATTTGTGAAAATCAGAAGAAAAATTATGAATTTTATTTACATAAAGATAATCGATTATGCTATAGACATTAAAATATGTTTAATATTGGTATATATATATGCATGTCTTTCTGTGTGCGTGTGAATGTGTAAATCGGACTTCCAATCTTGTCATAAAAAATATTCGCAGCACACAACAATCCATATATCTATCTGTCGTATTATATGTCTATCTGTCTAGTCAATTGGCGTGTATTTTATGCACATTTTATATTGCACATACATGCATATATTTATATACACACACACACGTATATATATATATATATATATATATATATATATATATGTATGTTATGCTTGTAATATCTGTGTGTATGTATGTATATATATAATATTATATATTAGATATATATATATATATATATATTATCTATATATATCTATATATATATATATATATATATATATATATATATATATATACACATACATATATATTTCCATATATACAAAATATGCACGTCTTTACAACTTACATACATATGAATACATACATATATATATTATATCATATATATATATTATATTATATATCACCGTGATCACCGTGACCGACTAGGCTTTCAGATGTTGCTACACATCGCTGGTCACAATGCGCTTCGCATTGTTTTAGCCTACAAATGACGCCAGCCCGCTGGCTAAGCGAGCAGGCCAACAGAAAGAAGAATGAGAGAAAGTTATGGCGAAAGAGTACAGCAGGGATCACCACCACCCACTGCCGGAGCCTTGTGGAGCTTTTTAGGTGTTTTCGCTCAATAAACACTCACAACGCCCGGTCTGGGAATCGAAACCACGATCCTACGACCGCGAGTCCGCCGCCCTAATCACTGGGCCATTGCGCCTCCACACACACACACACATACATACACACACACACACACATACATACACATACACACACACACACACACACATATATATATATATATATATATATATATATATATAAAGTTAATCCAAACAAGAAAACACAAAAAAAACACAACAACGCGAGGACGTGGAACAAATATAGTATTATTGGACGCTCAGGATAGAAGGGAAGAAGGAGGGTTTAACGTTTCGAGCGGAGCTCTTCGTCGGAAACATAGGAGAAGGAAAGATCTAGAGAAGGGAAGACAGAGGGAAAAAAATCGTCAACGGTACACACGAGGTCACATTTTGAGGGGTGTTGGAAAGTTTCTGGCTTTGGGTAAAAAAATACAGGAGGATCAGTTAATTATTATTTTATTCAACTTATTCCCCTCTCAGATTCACACACTTATTGCAGCGGTCTTTCAGTTTTCTACGCCTTGTAAAAGAACTCGAAAGTTTAGGTCTCTAACCAGGCCTTTCTAGATAACCTTCAACCCAGGAACTTTTCAGCACTTTCTCGTGTATATATGCATATATATATATATATATATATATATATATATATATATATATATATGTTGTGTGTGTGTGTTTTCGACGAAGAGCTCCGCTCGAAACGTTAAACCCTCCTTCTTTCCTTCCTTCCTGAGCGTCCAATAATACTATATTTATTCCACGTCCTCGCGTTGTTGTTTTTTTGTGTTTTCTTGTTTGGATTAACTATATATATATATATATATTAATACAAAATAAGAAAATGGAGAAATACATCTAAATCATTTATCAACTACCAGATAATACCCAATCACATACTTTATTAAACCACTACATAAAAATATATAACAAAACCCCTATCTCAATTTGTATATATATACTCTTTTACTATTTTACTTGTTTCAGTTATTTGAGCGCGGCCATGCTGGAGCACCGCTTTTAGTCGTGCAAATCGACCCCAGGACTTAGTCTTTATAAGCCTAGTACATATTCTATCGGGTTCTTTTTGCCGAACCACTAAGTTACGGGGACGTAAACACACCAGCATCGGTTTTCAAAAGATGTTGTCGGGAGTGGACAAACACAGACACACTAACATACACACACACACACATACGTATATATATATATATATAATATATATATATACATATATACGATGGTTTTTTTCAGTTTCCGTCTACCGAGACTATAGTGGAAGACTCTTGCCTAAGGTGCCACGTAGTGTCACTGAGCCCGGAACCATGTGGTGGTAACCAAGCTAGTTAACACACAACTACTCCTGCGCTCATATATATATATATATATATATATATATATATATATATATATATATATATATATATATATATATAGTTAATCCAAACATGAAATCGCAAAGAGAAAACACAACAACGCGAGAACGTGGAACAAGTATAGTATTATTGGACGCTCTGGAAAGGAAAGAAAGGAGGAGGATTTAACGTTTCGAGCGGAGCTCTTCGTCAGAAACATAGAAAAAGGAAAGGTCCAAGGTAGGGAAGACGGAGGAAGAAAATCGCCAACGATACACACGCGGTCATATATAATCAAGATATCATTGGACAAGCTTGCGATATACTTCTCGTTTTGGATAATTACTATTTCCTGTGAAACATATCTAGCCCGGATTTTATCTACTTTATTCCTTAATTTTTTCTCTCTTTTTTTCTCTCCTTGTTTCTCTCCTTTTTCTGTGTCCCTTTCTGTAGAAGGTCGTAGGCTCGAAACGTAAAAGACTTTGTTCTATTCCTGAACGTTATACTAATACAGCTGTTTGTTTTGTACACCACCTGTCTTCGTCTTTTGTTGTTTTTTTCGTAAATTCTCCATATATATATAATATATATATATATATAGATATATATATATATATATATATAACTTCTTTGCCTTCAAAGACAACTTCTACCGACAAAAATCGGGGACTGCTATAGGTACGCGAATGACCCCTCCTTTGCCAACCTAGTCATGGGCTATTTAGAAATCAGTCTGTATCGTAAGGTTCTAGAAAGATATGGCAGCCCTTTCTCCCTCTACATAGAAAACAACTGGAAGAGATACCTAGATGACTGTTTCATCCTTTGGCATGAAAATATAGAGAAACTCAAAGAATTCCAAGCAATTTTAAATGGACTGGACGTAAACATCCAATTCACGATAAAATATAGCCAGCAACAACTCCCCTTCCTCGATATCCTTATTAAGAAATTTAATAATGTAATAGAAACAGATATATACTATAAGCCTACAGATTCTAAGCAATATCTTCCTTTCAATTCATGCCATCCCAGACACACCAGAATGAACATCCCCTTCAATCTAGCAAAAAGGATATGCCCTATAGTTTCTAATACAAACACCAGAGACACACGACTACAAGAACTAAAAGATACTCTCATTACCAGGAACTACCCACCTTCCCTTTTTGACATATGCATTCCACGTGCCCTCCAACTCAACATCCAAGAACTCAGACATCTCAAATCAAAGAAAAATTTACGACCAAAACCCTTACTATACATCTCCACACACAACCCTCTCAACAATGAGGCCTTCGACACCATCCTCCAAAACATACCCCTGCTAAAAAAAGACCACAGAATGAACACAATTCTCCAAACACACATGATCATAAAAAGCAAGAGACAGCCTAAATCTATGAAAAGTCTCCTAACACAAGCCCGAAAACACTCTACAACACAGAAGCCGACAGTAAAAAAATGTGGAAGACCAAATTGCGGGATATGCGATTATCTAATTGAAGGATCATAGTTCTCCTTCAAACAGGGACAACGGTTTGCAGTGAAAAGCAACTTCACATGTGCTTCGGAGAACCTGATATAAACACTAACTTGCTCTAGGTGTCAAGAGCAATACATAGGCCAAACGAAAAATAGTTTGTGTAAAAGAATGGCCCTGTACAGATCCAGATAAAAATTCCCCAAAACAGAAAAATAACTTTCAGCCAACACATAGATACTTGCGCCGACAACAAAACACCAAACTTCAGGATTTTCCCCCTCTACCAATTCAGAGACAATACAACCTCGAGCCAACGAATAAGTAAAGAAACTCTCTTTATTACAAAATATAAGCCCCTTCTGAACGGGTTTACGACAAAGGATATATACCCCTCTGCCTTAGAATAGCACAAATACACACGCAAATATTACATTCTTAAGAATCCACTACAAATCAGCCCCAATCACAGCTATAACCCATAGCGTGCCAACTTTAAGTCATGCAACACCTCACTACTGCCACTCATTCATATTCTCCCTCCTCTTTCTTCTTCTTCTTCTTCATCATCATCATTATCATCATCATCATCATCTTCTACCTCCTCTTCTTCTTCTTCTTCTTCTCCTTCTTCTTCTTCTTCTTCTTCTTCTTCTCCCCCTTCTACTTCCTAACTTTATCGCTAATGCTTTTTAGTATAACACCTACGCAAATTCTATAGACAAACCTTTCAATAGAAATACTGTCATGAACTGCTAGCGGCCACTGACCATTCAAAATACAACAATCAAGGCACTCCCAAAAGAATTCACAACGACCTCGAACCCACAAGTGTGAACAAGAGAGACAGAGCAAGGCAGAAACAAGGAAAATGCCACTTATATTTGAACACTATACAAATATTCTTTTAAAAAAACATTTCTTTTAATTTTTCTAAATTTAATTATTTAATCGTTACAGTTGAAAAGGTCTCAAAATGACTGAAACCGGTACTGAAATGTTCTTTATAAAATTATTTTAGCATTTTCTATTTTGACTTATTTTTTCATATATATATATATATATATATATTAGTGTATAAAGGTAAGATCCAAGGACCAAGGGGGTATAGAAAATTAGTGAGCTTCAAGCAATCCGTAGAAGGTATTTTTAAAAAGCATAGTGGTTTATTGGCACAGTTGTTTGTGAATTTTTCCCGTATCGAAGTACGATAAGCTGAAAAAAAAGTTATTTCTTAGGTCATGATTTGCAACTGGGATTGCTGAGTATGCGAATATAAATCCAAAATTGAGAAATGGAGTGGATAAAATCCGGGCTACATATGTTTCACAGCAAGCGAAACAACGGACGTAGTAATTATCTGAAAGAAAGGAAAATGAATTTTATTTACATAAAGATAATCGATTATACTATTGACATTAAAAAATATATTTATTATTGGTATATGTATATATGCCTTTCTGTGTGCGTGTGAATGTGTACATCGGTCTTTCATGTAATCAAGATATCACTGGACTGAAGACAAGCTTGCGATATACTCCTCGTTTTGGATAATTACTATTTCCGAGGTTCCGCTTCCTGTGAAACATATCTAGCCCAGATTTTTATCTACTCCATTCCTTAATTTTGATATATATAGATATAGATAGATAGATATGTTTCTTTATTAGTCACACAGGGTTGCACACAGACGGGACAGATTACAAAGTCGAGCTTTTCTTTTTGGGGTAGGTTTTCGATCAAAAGGGATCGTAAAAGGGAAAGAAAAAAAGGGAAAGAAAAAAACGATCTATAGGGATCGAGTATCACAGAAATGTCATGATGTAAAGTGTAAAGCGGGGAGCAGATAAGGTTTATCCGTGGAAAGAAAAGCCTACGGAAAATACCACGGTAACCTCGGTCAATAATGTTACATGTTACCACATTTGTTTGCAAGTAGACAGACAGACACACAGACAGACAGACAGATAGATAGATAGATAGATAGATAGATAGATAGATAGATAGATAGATAGATAGATAGATAGATAGATAGATAGATAGATAGATAGATAGATAGATAGATAACTTACTTTCTTTATTGGTCACACAGGGCTGAACACAGAGGGAGGAAATATAAATGTAGCACTTTTCTTTTCGAAAATGAAAAAGAAAAAATGTAGTGAAATCTTTATGATAAAACTTGAATGTTCAAGTAACGGTTTCATATTTGTAAAGATAGTCTTTGGCTTTGTAATGAACCATGCTATAATTTCAAGGCTAGATATTATTAAATGCAATAGGGAAATATATAAATGACTACTGTTAACAGTAATAGCAGCGATAATGAATGAAGTATTAGAGGTTCTTCGATAAATTATAATTAATTAATATTAATATTAATTCATTAAATATTAATCAATTATACTTAAACCTGGTTGAAAGTTTTTTCAGTTAATGAAAGCTCTTTATTCCCTTGCTTTTGTTCATATGTCCAATAACTTCAGTGTTGGGAATAATTTTTTCAAATTTAGTTAACTATTAGTAGCATATGTATCAATATATGTTCACTAAAAGATATATGCATGTACCTGGGAAATTGAATTTGTTCTCTTTGTAACGCCATTCCTTTTCTTAAGGTCATTCTCATTGATCATTAATGGGCACTTATTATTCTTTTTGATGATTTTGGTTATCTTTTGTCTTTTAAAATAATATGTATCAGTAAAACCTATTTATTCTGGCAACCATTTTTTCATTTTTCAGCATCGTCACATTTTGCTTTTGTTTCTGGGTTTTTTTGGGTCTTTTCTAGGATTGTGAGTATGGTAGCATTCACAATTTATCCAGTTGCAAAGAAAAGCTAGTGGATAAAGTCTTTCAAAAAGAGTAACTTTTAGTCGTTGAAGCTCTATATCACGAGTAATTTTATTGGATACAAATATGCATAAATTAAATTTTTCGTATATTTCGGGCGAATTGAAATAAAGATTAGATATTGTTTTGAGTATGTAGGTTTTTTAACATATGTCTGTTCCAATTATATTGTTGACTTTCACTACTTAAATATCTAAAACTGACAATGTTTCTTGACTGTATTTCATTGTAAATTAAATAGTATTATTTGTTACTTTACTTAATAGTTTAAAGTTAATTTTTCTATGCTTTCATTCTCTAAATTAAGGCAATAGTCCAGAATCTTTTTCCAATGTCATATTGATAGAAAACTTGTGTGTTTGCGTTGCGAATCTTAATACATTGTACCTTCCGTTTACCCCATGCATAAAGCTTCGTAATTTGTGGTTGCTTTGATTCCAGTCGCAGTTCCGGATTTTTGTCGGTAATAAGGCTGTAAGATTATTTATAATTTTCTGCAGGCTGTATTTTTAGCCTTGTAATATTTTCCAGGGAAGATATAAAAATATTTTTATGATATTCATTAACTACTAATATAACTGTACTCCATTTATCGGCTTTTTAAATTGTCATGTAACTATAATTTTTTCAATTCAATTATATTTTCGTATTCATTAGTGATAAAATTTGACTTAATTCCTTGTTGGTGTAAGATATCACATTGAAAGTAGAAAACATTCACTTTTGGTGAAGAATATAAGCTACATTTGTTTAAACAAGCAATTCGTCAGTGTTATTCTTATCAAATAATTCTTTCGTGAGCCGCACTTTTTCAACATAATTCTGAAACATGGCCTTAAATTTCATTGTAATCAAAATCTCCAAGGGTTCGTGGTAAATTTTAGTCTTTTTTTGTTAGTATTAGTGTATATTGTTAATGTCTTTGATGATTTTATTATTAATTATTTTGGTTAGTTCATTTGTTTGGTTCTACTGGGTATTTTTGTTCCTCTGTACAGGGCCTAGAAACGGTTACTTTAACTTGCCTTGAATTATCAGTATTTCTGGTTCTATTTGTGTTCTTCGCAGCAAAGTTAACCGCCTGAAGTTGTTAAATGGAGATTCGGATTCTGTGCACCTTGGACAAGTTTCAAAGCTATCTATTTGATTACTTTTCATTGTTGAAGAAAACTTGATACTTCTATCTTGAAAATCATTTCTTGTTATTGACCTATTCGGGTGTTACTTATGTCTTTTTAACGATTGACATAAAATTTTGAAGATGGCCATTTTCTTTTACCTTTTTTTTTCTGCACTGTTCCAAACCCTTATAATTTGATCTTTCTAAAAGCTGCTTGACCGCTTCTGCACAGGTTTATTCCCATTTATTTTCTTCAGATCTTCAAGAACAGGTTTTTGAAATTGTGCTGCTTTTGAATTCAGCTTCATAATTGTGAAACCAGATATTTCTCAGCGTTGAAACAAGTCAAATTCTTCAGGTTTATATTCCCCCAGTTTTTAAACTTTGTCTGTAAGTAATTCATCTGCTTTTTTTCTTGTTTTCTATTTTATTGAATTCAGCATATATTTGTTCATCGATGGTTCTGAATTATTATCTATTCCTTGATGCTCTCAATTTTAGCACTTCTATTTCCATCTTTGTTTGGTTTAATGAGGTTTCTCCTTAGACATTTTTGCCATCCTGGTTCATTCCAAATCAATTTTATCTGTAGTGTTCGTAAAAAAAAAAACTATGGTGAAGTCATCGAACGTTCATCTATTTCTGCTTTGCTATTGTGTTTTAACCATGTTCTAAAAAGCAAAATTTTCTGGTAACCAAGTATTTTGTTCCATTGTTGGCCATTTTTGGCTTTTAATTAAATACACTAATCTTGCTATATCTTCATCATTTCTGTTGTTTCTTTGATATCCATTTTGCTCGGATTTACTTAAGAATACTAAACGTATTGTTCTGTATAATTGTTCTAGAATTTCCATTGACCTGATATGTAAAGTTTTTTTTCGTTCCTCCATTTCCTTCAGTTTTCACGTAAAATGATGCAATTCATCAAATTTGTCAATTATTACGAGATTTGAACTGATTTACTTTAATCCCTTTATAAATAGTTGGCATTCGTTTAAAAATATCGACCACATTAAAATATCTATAATTAATCAATGAGTAGGCATTCAATTGTATCCATATTTATTGTTGTCGCTGTTGTTGTTGTTGTTGTTGTTATTGGTGGTGGTGGTGTTGGTGGTGGTGGTGCTACTGCTGCTGATGATGATGAAGATGATGAAGATGATGATGAGGAGGAGGAGGATGATGATGATGTGGCGAGCTGGCTGAAACGTTAGCACGCCGGGCGAAATGCGTAGCCGTATTTCGTCTGCCGTTACGTTTTGAGTTCAAATTCCGCCGAGGTCGACCTTGCCTTTCATCCTTTCGGGGTCGATAAATTAAGCACCAGTTACGCACGGGGGTCAATGTAATCGACTTAATCCGTTTGTCAGTCCTTGTTTGTCCCCTCTGTGTTTAGTCCCTTGTGGGTAGTAAAGAAATAGAAATAGATGATGATGATGATGATGATGTGGTGGTTAAAGCAATATGTTCGCTTCGAGTCGATCGGATGTCTCGTTTTATATTCAAAAATATTGCTCCATGTATCGCATAAAGCGCCAAAGATTGTGAGGAACACCGTATCTCCGTTATATTTTTGCCCTTCAAGGCGGAATTTGTGATTAGTTCTGTAAATTCACTCATTTCCTCAATTATTTTGAGTAAACAAAGCGTCGAATTTTTTACCAATTAAAGGTTGGGAGAGCCGTTTTGACGCTACAGTCTCCAACTTTAAAACAAAGTGTCACCACAGTAGCCACCACAAATGGTTCAGTTCTTCTTGAAAGGAGTGTTTGTACAATATAGTATGTCAAAGGTTTCTATTATAATAGTTCCTGAGAGACAAACAGTCAACTGAAATTTTGAACGGGTCACATTCTGTCTCTGATGCAGATTTGAGCTCTTTAGCAAGGCATTTAACACACTAGCCCATTATACCTAACTGTATAGAAATACCTCAGTACTGCAAGGAATGATACTACGTACAGTTAAACAGTGTTTCGTAATCTTGAGGTGTTCAGTTCAAGAGACACTGAAATCGGTTGGCTTTCGCGAAGAATTATCTTTTTGTGGTCTATTTCCTCATTTAAGAAGAAAAAATGTAGGCTTAATGACCGCGCATGCGCGGAACAAGTCAGTTTACACGCGGGTGATAATCAAATTTTTTCTATTATAACAATTCCATTATGTCTTTTAGATAACATATTTAATTTTATTTGCATAGCAAGAGACTAGCTAATATGTCTTCGAGGTTTGACCTAGTGTTTTATCCAAGGGATATAGATTTGTTTCTCAACCACTTAATATTACCAGATTCAGAATTAAATAGTTTGGTCCGTAAAATTGATGCTTTAATACATAAATGATGCTCATTTTATTGACTCTCGGAAGAAAAACATAAAAGTAATAATGATTCCGACTAAGTTCGAAAGTGGGAGTGAGATGCAAAAGAGAAGCGGCTGTAATGCAATGTATGGTATGATGGTTTATTAGGCAAGCACTAAGCCTCGTAATTGTGAAGTGATGAGCACTTGAGATTCAATGACGTTCATTCTTTTCTGTATAATATTAACTATATTAGTAAGGTGATAAAAAAAACGGAAATTGAAAGCAGAGTGCAGGGTTTGCTGGCTAAGAGGCTGCATTTCATAATACGACGTTCATCGGTGTCGTGAAATAATACACTATAACTATGCAGACTTATCGACTGGCAAAGTACATGCAAATGCTATGAACGATCTTCTGATATATATCTCTGTTGTCATAGAGAGGAAGAAAGAAAATAGAGAGGAAAGAGAAGAAGAAAGAAAGAATGATGAGCATGAAAGAAAGAGAGAAGGTTGGAAAAGGAAGACGAAAAGATGTATTCGTAGAAACGAACATTTGTTGGAGATAACTTGATATACAGAACAACACTTATTCTAGAAATTTAGTTGTGATTGGTGTTAAGTATAAGAGACATTAGTAAAGTGTTTAGTTATATCAGCTGAACGACTAAAATAACAGCATACCTAAGTATTTATTCAATGCTGATGATCAATGGTTGATAGCAACTTCATTGTAAAATGCTACTTCAATGAAATAACTACTTAATGTATCTAGGTATTTATATGTAGGTAGGTATCCATGTATGTATATACCTGTGTGTTTCTGTGCGATATAGTCAGTCATCACTGTGCATTAGCTACAGAGACAGTCAAAGTCTATTGAATAATATAAAAAAGAATTTACATTTCGATCTGTACCATCTTATATTAAGGTTTCCAGTAACACACACGCACACGTACACACACACACATACACACATAGGCACGCATACATATGTATAGACACAGAGATGCGTGTATGTGTCTTTATGCATACATATTACGAAAATATATATGTATATAAATATACAGATAAATTATATACATGCCTATACTTAGATAACTTAGATATGTTTCGACCAAAGACTGGACCAGGCCATGCCTAACTTAATAGCACCATCTGATAGGATTTGCTAAGTCGTTTTTTAGTGTATATGTATATATATATATATATATAAATGTTTTCAGAATGAGATAAAAAGCCAAAGCTGCGAAGATTTTAGAACATTTATAAATAGGTCTTACAGCTGTTTCCAGGATATTTATTATATCCCTTCATCGGAGAAGGGTTTTATTTAAATAAAACCCTTCATCGAAGTTTGACAAAATTTCTGTCAAATGTAATCCTAACAGGTCGGATATTGTTGTTTGGGACAGAGGGACAAAGGTATGTACCATCATAGAGATCAGCTGTCCTACAGATATAAATATCTCTTTGAAAATCAAAGAAAAAGAGGATATCTATGGACAACTGCTTCGAAACCTCCAGCTTCTATATATATATCCAAACTATGAATTTAGATTCATGCCAATAATAATTGGAAGACTAGGTTTTTTAGTAAACGCTTAAAGGAAAATTTGGATAAATTGGGATTTTCAGTAAGAGAAACCGACCGGCTAATTCGTACATTATAAGTGCAATATGTGAGTGGAACAGTAAAAATATACAAGACTTTTCTCAAGTTCCGAATGTGAATTTGTCTGTGTTAACTACATCCCAAAGATGCAGCTGTGTATCTTTATTGGAAACCGGCTCCCTCTTCAATGGAAGATTTATAATAATCAAAAAATAGAAGAGACGTACATACATACATACATACATACATACATACATACATACATACATACATACATACATACATACATGCATACATCTACTCTTAACTGATTAGAAGTGCTAATATATGTTTTATTTTGGTCTAAAAGAGCTACAGCAAATATTCTCCTCAGTACCACAGATTACCTTGTCAGTTGCTTGATAATAACCCGTTGAGTATGTCCCTTGGTGGATGACGGTTTGTGCATCTCTGATCAAGAACAAGAGTAGAGTGGGAGCATCATAGTCATGTGTTTAGAAAGATTCTTTAAGGGTTGAATAATTCAACACCGAAAACATGAGTGTTTCATTCATTTTCCTTAGACAAACTTTATTCAGGGACATTTTTGGTGGCATAGGCTATTCGACCTGAAAAAAATTCTAACTGGGTCTCAGCTACAAGGTCATGCTCTGTTTATCTTGGTATGAGATCTCCATGTCGCGCGCATATGGTTGGGATGTATGTACCTGGGGTGTAACTTTATCAGACGAATTTATTGGATTTCGTATAGTTATAGCCCAGCGTCACTTTGATGGCACATGCTGCTCTTCCATACATACATACATACATACATACATACATACATACATACATACATACATACATACATACATACATGTATACGATGGTGCATAAGTAGAGTCATCAAGCCGCCAGGTAAAAGGAATTGCTATATTTGTTACGGTTAGTATTTTTATATCCACAGTTCAAATTTCATTGATTTTACTTTTAATGTCGGGGGTTGATAAAATAATGTATCAGCCAAGGAATGGAATTGTTATAGCGTTGGACAAATGCCATGTCTCTTTCGAATCTTTACATTGCGAGGTTGCCTGCAACGACACGGTTGTTACCTACTGTCAGCTTTTACCTTTCTCTTGGTACAATGAAGGGAAACGTGTCACATGGACAACTCATGATTTCCACACAAAAAAAAAAACTACATTGCCCAAGTTGGTATCCAGGAATGGGTTTCAGAATTGAAAGGACAGTTCAAATCTGAGAAATATATACAAAGTATTTAAGACTTGAGGCAGACAATGACTATTTAATA
>NC_043001.1:31807851-31830351 GCF_006345805.1 Octopus sinensis | reverse complement strand
GTTGCTCCAGTCCACTCAGATGGCATAAAAACAAGCACGTTGCTTCCAGTCCACTCAGAGGCATAAAAACAAGCACGTTGCTCCAGTCCACTCAGCTGGCATAAAAACAAGCACATTGCTCCAGTCCACTCAGATGGCATAAAAACAAGCACGTTGCTCCAGTCCACTCAGCTGGCATAAAAAAAGCACGTTGCTCCAGTCCACTCAGCTGGCATAAAAACAAGCACGTTGCTCCAGTCCACTCAGCTGGCATAAAAACAAGCACGTTGCTGCAGTCCACTCAGCTGGCATAAAAAACAAGCACGTTGCTCCAGTCCACTCGCTGGCATAAAAACAAGCACGTTGCTCCAGTCCACTCAGCTGGCATAAAAACAAGCACGTTGCTCCGTCCACTCAGCTGGCATAAAACCAAGCACGTTGCTCCAGTCCACTCAGCTGGCATAAAAACAAGCACGTTGCTCCAGTCCACTCAGATGGCATAAAAACAAGCACGTTGCTCCAGTCCACTCAGCTGGCATAAAAAAACAAGCACGTTGCTCCAGTCCACTCAGCTGGCATAAAAACAAGCACGTTGCTCCAGTCCACTCAGCTGGCATAAAAACAAGCACGTTGCTCCAGTCCACTCAGCTGGCATAAAAACAAGCACATTGCTCCAGTCCACTCAGCTGGCATAAAAACAAGCACATTGCTCCAGTCCACTCAGTGGCATAAAAAAACAAAGCACGTCGTTGCTCCAGTCACTCAGATGGCATAAAAACAAGCACGTTGCTCCAGTCCACTCAGCATGGCCAAAAAAAATAAAACAAGCACGTTGCTCCAGTCCACTCAGATGGCATACATAAAAACAAGGCACGTTGCTCCAGTCCACTCAGCTGGCATAAAAACAAGCACGTTGCTCCAGTCCACTCAGCTGGCATAAAAACAAGCACGTTGTCCAGTCCACTCAGCTGGCATAAAAACAAGCACGTTGCTCCAGTCCACTCAGCTGGCATAAAAACAAGCACGTTGCTCCAGTCCACTCAGATGGCATAAAAAACAAGCACGTTGCTCCAGTCCACTCAGCTGGCATAAAAACAAGCACGTTGCTCAGTCCACTCAGATGGCATAAAAACAAGCACGTTGCTCCCTCCAACTCAGATGGCATAAAAACAAGCACGTTGCTCCAGTCCACTCAGCTGGCATGCATAAAAAACAAGCACGTTGCTCCAGTCCACTCAGCTGGCATAAAAACAAGCACGTTGCTCCAGTCCACTCAGATGGCATAAAATAACAAACAGATGGCAAAAACAAGTTGCTCCAGTCCACTCAGATGGCATAAAACAAGCACGTTGCTCCAGTCCACTCAGCTGGCATAAAAAACAAGCACATTGCTCCAGTCCACTCAGATGGCATAAAAAACAAGCACGTTGCTCCAGTCCACTCAGATGGCATAAAAACAAGCACGTTGCTCCAGTCCACTCAGATGGCATAAAAACAAGCACGTTGCTTCCAGTCCACTCAGATGGCAAAAAACAAGCACATTGCTCCAGTCCACTCAGATGGCATAAAAACAAGCACGTTGCTCCAGTCCACTCAGCTGGCATAAAAAAAGCACATGCTCCAGTCCACTCATGGATGGCATCAGATGGCATAAAAAAAAGCACGTTGCTCCAGTCCACTCAGATGGCAAAAACAAGCACGTTGCTCCAGTCCATCAGCAGATGGCATAAAAACAAGCACGTTGCTCCAGTCCACTCAGCTGGCATAAAAACAAGCACATTGCTCCAGTCCACTCAGATGGCATAAAAACAAGCACGTTGCTCCAGTCCACTCAGCTGGCATAAAAAACAAGCACATTGCTCCAGTCCACTCAGATGGCATAAAAACAAGCACGTTGCTCCAGTCCACTCAGATGGCATAAAAACAAGCACGTTGCTCCAGTCCACTCAGATGGCATAAAAACAAGCACGTTGCTCTTGCTCTCCAGGTCCACTAGCTGGCATAAACATAAAAAACAAGCACGTTGCTCCAGTCCACTCAGATGGCATAAAAACAAGCACGTTGCTCCAGTCACTCAGCTGGCATAAAAACAAGCACAAGCTCGCTCCAAACCAGTCCACTCAGAGATACACTCAGATGGCATAAAAAAAAGCACGTTGCTCCAGTCCACTCAGCTGGCATAAAAAAACAAGAAAACACAAGCACGTGCTTACCAGTCCACTTCAGAGATGGCATAAAAACAAGCACGTTGCTCCAGTCCACTCAGCTGGCATTGCATAAAAAACAAGCACGTTAGCTCACAGTCCCACTCAGTGGCATTCAGACTGCCGGCATAAAAACAAGCACGTTGCTCAGTCCACTCAGCTGGCATCATAAAAACAAGCACGTTGCTCCAGTCACACTCAGCTGGCATCAAAACAGCTGGCAAAAGCACGTTGCTCCGTTGCTCACAGTGGCCACTCAGATGGCATAAAAACAAGCACGTGCTCCAGTCCACTCAGCTGGCATAAAAACAAGCACGTGCTCCAGTCCACTCAGATGGCATAAATAAAAACAAGCACGTTGCTCCAGTCCACTCAGTGGCATAAAAACAAGCACGTTGCTCCAGTCCACTCAGATGGCATAAAAAACAAGCACGTTGCTCCAGTCCACTCAGCTGGCATAAAAACAAGCACGTTGCTCCAGTCCACTCAGATGGCATAAAAACAAGCACGTTGCTCCAGTCACTCAGCTGGCATAAAAACAAGCACATTGCTCCAGTCCACTCAGATGGCATAAAAACAAGCACGTTGCCCAGTCCACTCAGCTGGCATAAAAACAAGCACGTTGCTCCAGTCCACTCAGATGGCATAACATAAAAACAAGCACGTTGCTCCAGTCCACTCAGATGGCATAAAAACAAGCACGTTGCTCCAGTCCACTCAGCTGGCATAAAAACAAGCACGTTGCTCCAGTCCACTCAGCTGGCAAAAATGAGTAACGCTGCGATGGACTGACGTCCCGTCCAGCAGGGGAACACATACGCCATAGAAACCGGGAAAACGGGCCCATGAGCCTGGCTAGGCTTTAAAAGGGCGCATTTATTTATATTTTATATTTCATCTTGGTGCTAAGCCCAAACGTCTTGGCCTCTTTTGGCTTATAAATAAAATCACTATTATTAATTTTTCCCAATATTTTCATCCTTTTACTTGTCTGTATATATATCATGTAAAAATATCAGTATTTTATTTCTGCTACTTAAGTTTTTGATGTTTTGTTACAATTGCTGTTGTTATTGTTGTTGCTGTTACTACTACTGCTGCTGCTGTTGTTGTTGTACTTGCTGCTGTTGAGGCTATTTCATTGTGATTCGGAAGCATTTTGCTATACGTCTGTCTACATTCAATACAAGCTAACATATTTCACAGAAATATGTACTGATACAGAGATAACATTTGCTGTTTAAAGACTCCTGTCGGAAACCTATAGCAACAAGGTACATTTAGTTAATATCAGTTAAAACGTAGACGTGCAGTCTATTTTATGACGAAGTAGTATAGCCTCGCTTTCTCTACTTCAACGAGGGTAGTTGCATAACAACTTGCCTGTTAATCTATCTTTTAGTCTATCTCTGCAGCTGTCTGTCTGTCAATCTGTCTGTCAATCTGAATAGCGATTCCAGTATTATCTGTGCATCAATGTATCTGTTTAAATATCGAAGCAATCTATATATTTGCATGCATGCATGTATACGTATATACATACATATATTTATGCGTATATGCAAAATATATTATATACATCTACATGTACAAATAATGCATATATTTAGGTATGCATATGTATTTTTGTGTATATGTATATATAGATAGATAGATATAGATAAGTTTCTTTATTGGCCACACAGGGCTGCACACAGATGGGACAAGTTACAAGGTAGAGCTTTTCTTTTGGGGGATGAAAAAAACAAAAAACAAAAGAAACAAAAAAAGGGGGTGGCGTAGGTTTTCGATCAAGAGGGATCGTAAAAGGGAAGAAAAGAACAAAAAAAAATAATTAAAATAGAAAAAGAAAAAAGAAAAAGAAAAAAAGAAAAAGAAAAAAGAAAAGGAAAAGGAACAAAAGAAAAGAGAAATGAAAAAAAAGAAAAAAGGGGAGATAGATAGATAGATAGATAGATAGATAGATAGATAGATAGATAGATAGATAGATAGATAGATAGATAGATAGATAGGCAGATAAAATAGCATTCTACTGGTAACTATGTTCCCAAGCAATAAAAAAAATATGAATGTGAAAGCATGAGTGTATGTGTGTATGCGCGTATGTATACATGCGCCCATCTCATCATTTTTATACATGTAAACACGCATTCATTACGCGTGTGTGTGTGTGTGTGTGTGTGTGCGTGCGTGTGTCTGTCTGTATTACGACTTATGTATAATGCACCAGTTATACGGTCAAGATACTAGAGTCTCTGACTTACAACAGGGAGTAATATCAGCAGTATAATGAACATTTGCAATACACTTCTGTAGTGAGTACCTTTACTCTCGCTTTGAATTATACGAGCGTGGCAGAGTTTTAATAGACTTTTTTTTAAAGAAAATGAAATCTCAGTTTGCTGAATATATTTATATGAAGGAAGAATTTTTTTTAAACTAAAAATTATTCTAATTATTTTTTTAAAAGTTTTCGAAATGAGATTAACATAGACGCAGGAGTGGCTGTGTGATAAGTAGCTTGCTTACCAACCACATGGTTCCGGGTTCAGTCCCACTGCGTGGCACCTTGGGCAAGTGTATTCTACTATAGCCTCGAGCCGACCAAAGCCTTGTGAGCGGATTTGGTAGACAGAAACTGAAAGAAGCCCGTCGTATATATGTATATATGTATATATATATATATAATATATATATATATATATATATGTCTGTATGTATGTATATGTTTGTGTGTCTGTGTTTGTCCCCCCAACATCGCTTGACAACCTATGCTTGTGTGTTTACGTCCCCGTAACCTAGCGATTCGGCTAAAGAGACCGATAGAATAAGTACTAGGCTTACAAAGAATAAGTCATGGAGGGGGGCGATTTGCTCGACTTAAGGTGGTGCTCCAGTATTGCCGCAGTTAAGTGACTGAAAAAGTAAAAGAGTAAAAAAAAAAGAAAAGAGTATAAATCTTAGGGAAGGAAATTTTCATGTTTTGTTGAGGACTTTTCGCTATTTTCAACTTTCTTGTACACTTTATATAAGACAATCCATATATATTTCTTTACTACCCACAAGGGGCCAAACACAGAGGGGACAAACAAGGACAGACAAAGCGATTAAGTCGATTCCATCGACCCCAGTGCGTAACTGGTACTTAATTTATCGATCCCGAAAGGATGAAAGACAAAGTCAACCTCGGCGGGATTTGAACTCAGAACGTAACGGCAGACGAAATACGGCTACACATTTCGCCCGGCGTGCTACCGTTTCTGCCAGCTCGCCGCCTATATAAGACAATCCATATAAGGCATACTTCTTTTTTGTAGCGGCGTTGAGTTTTTCCAGTAGAGTTCCGGATTTAGAATTCTTATATTATATACTTCCTTTGCCTTTCGTAGCAGCTCATTTTCTGTCTTTATTTTTTAAAAATGGGAATACTTTCAGTTTTCTATTTAGACAAATGTGTCGATGTTAACTTCACGGAGCATTTCTATGAGATAAATATTTGATTTACTGTTTATGTGCCCGGGCCTGATCTATTAATTTTGATTCTGTTTGGTCGATATAATTCTCTTTGCGATGTGAGCATGTGATGCAGCATATGAGCTATTTTTTTTACATATGCAGTTCATGTTTGCATTAGCCTTTAATTCATTCCCATTTGTGAATATTTTTGTTTTCTCCGTATATCTATTTTCCATATCCCTCAACAAAGGTTTTCACATTTAGCTATCTGCATCTTTTTCTTTCCTTGCGTGAATTTTGCCTTTGTTGAGAATCTTTTCGATTGGGTGGCTGTCTTTGTTAATCCTTCGTGATCAACGGAACATCACAGTTCCATCTGCGATTCAACTCGTATCGTAAATGCAACTATGATGTTCCAGTTATCGTATGAGTTATCTGTATTCATTTGTGAATATATTATTGGGTTGTATAATTATGAGCATACACATTGCTGCACACATGTACGTATAATTTCGTGTACTGAAATTAGTACAACGTGAAGTTTACGAAACGGCTATCTATCTGAAATACCTATATTTTGGCATGTGTGTGTATATGTGTATGTGTGCGTGTGTGTGCGTGTGTGTGTGTAAATGTAGAACGTTGGAATGAATGCTCAATACTATAGCATTGGGACGACCAAAGCCTTGTGAGTGGATTTGCTAAAAGGAAACGGAAAGAAGCCCTTCGTATATATCTATATCTATCTATATATATATATATATATATAATATATATAATATATATATATATATATGTATACATCTATGAGTGTGTGTCTTTGTATATGTATGTATGTATGTATTTGTATTAAAAAAAATAATAATAATTTGTATCATAGAAATAAAGGTAGGCAAACATACATACATAGATAGATAGATAGATAGATAGATAGATAGATAGATAGATAGATAGATAGATAGATAGATAGAATGATGGATGGATGGATGGATAGATGGATGATTTCATGACAAATAGGAGATCGAATGTGAATCTTCAATTTACTTGCAACATCGATGATAAATAGTCTCATTGGTACGATAGCAGAAGAAAAGTATAAGATATGTCTAATATTATTTTCATTGGTAACGATGATAATCTTCGCCTAAATAATATCTAGGTTTTATTGCATGAAACCGACCGAGATTGAAGTACCACCTCGAACGAAGTTCTGATTAATCGGACATTGAAAAGTTGTCATGCTTTAGTCAATCAAGAAACATTGAAACCAACAAAAGTTTGAAAACACCTTAAACTGATGACATAGTTATGGTTAATAGGAAACGAAGTTAGCAAAGAATATTGTTTATTAGATGAAATTTCTTGGCTCGTAGCAGAACACGTAGCAGTTTAGCAGTTGTAACAGAACCAGATATCTGAAAGACGGTATTGGTCAATAGCTGCAGAATAGTGCAGTATCAGTTTGTGATATAGCCTGTTCACTCAAATTTAATAGTGTTACGATACGAGAGACCAACTAGCAGAAGAGAGCAGAACTAGAGTGTGACATTACAGCATTTTCACTCAAGTTTACCGGTCTTACTCCGAGAGTCCAGGAAGATAGCAGATCTCCTGGTACAGAAGAATATTGACTTTTCACAATGACGACTGCATTTTTGCTTCACAACGTTATCTTGACGTTACAGAAACAGTGGCTTTACAAACTACTTCATATTTAGCTAGTTTCCTCAATATACGGCACGTAGTTCAGTAAATGAATCAGTATTTCAATTCTGACAGTTCCGTGATAAAATATGTTTTCTGTACTGTTTCTACAGCGAAAACGTTAATTGTCAACGCTTTAAACTTCATACAGCCTTCTTTCTAATGTATTACTTTATGTTAAAATCATTACGTCATTCTACAAACTATTAGCTTATTTTCTGCCTTGTACTAAACTAAATTTAATGTTAACGCTGAACAGGAAGCTTGTTGAACATTTTGAATAATATTATCGTTGGTCACATTGTCTTATGGCTGTAGTAATAACTTCTTTTACGTAGTTTGTACACATTAAAATCCTAAAATCCATATTTCGTATTGACTAGAATTATTACCTGTCACTATGTTTTATCTAAGGAATCAACCCAAAATTACGACAGACTGGCCACACAGGGATGGACACAGAGGGGACAATTACAAATGTAGAGCTTTTCTTTTCAAAGATGGAAAAGGTAAAAAAAAAAGGAAACAAATGTAAAATTTCGATCAAAAGGGATCGGGGAAAAAAAACGATCAAAAGGGATCGTGTATCACAGATGGAAAAAACCTTTTTTGGGGGGAAAGTAACAAACAAGATTAGGTTTATCCGTGGGAAGAAAAGCCTACAGACCACGGTAACCTCAGGCAGGGAGGAAATAAAAATAGATGGATAGTTAGAGACAGAGAGAGATCATGCCAAACTCACACGACAGAATAATAAATACTAGTTATGTTATAATTTAAATGCTAACTAAAGATCATGTAACTTTGTCTATAATGAAGCTCATGAGACAAACAAAAGTTTTAATTTACAGGATTACTTGTTTGACTATAAGCCCTATGCTCTCTTGCCGATACAGAATAACAAGTGCGGGGACAATCTAAAATTATCATAGACTTGTTGGGTATATAACCCTAATCAAAAATTTCAATGTCCATACGTTCAGTGAGTGCTCACTAGTACGTTAAACTTGCAGTTTGTGGAGGCGCAATGGCCCAGTGGTTAGGGCAGCGGATTCGCGGTCATAGGATCGCGGTTTCGATTCCCAGACCGGGCGTTGTGAGTGTTTATTGAGCGAAAAACACCTAAAGCTCCACGAGGCTCCGGCAGGGATGGTGGTGGTCCCTGCTGTACTCTTTCACCACAACTTTCTCTCACTCTTACTTCCTGTTTCTGTTGTACCTGTATTTCAAAGGGCCGGCCTTGTCACTCTCTGTGTCACGCTGAATATTCCCGAGAACTACGTTAAGGGTGCACGTGTCTGTGGAGTGCTCAGCCACTTACACGTTAATTTCACGAGCAGGCTGTTCCGTTGATCGGATCAACCGGAACCCTCGTCGTCGCAACCGACGGAGTGCTTCCACCAAACTTGCAGTTGATCAAAAACCTAACTAATAACTGATACATCAAATATACAGGGTTGGCCAAAAGTCACCCGACAGTAAATCAAAATTCTATAAACACTATCTGTAATTCTGCATTGACTCGAATGGAAAAATGTGTCGCTCAAGGACTTCAGTTTGAACAATTTTCATGAGGCTTCATATTTAGATGCTTTTATTGAATCCGTTCAGTTGTTAAGCATAAGTAAACCTTGGAATTAAATATAGTTTTGATTTACTGTCAGGTAATTTTTGGCCAACCCAGTATTATAATATAATGTTGACATTTTTCTGACTAATTGAATATTTTATGCTGATTAATCTGTCGAAAACCGACCGAAGCTCCTGATACAAAACACAGAGATATTTATGATTGCATATTATACAGCTGGATCAAAGACAATAATTCTAGATATTACGTCAAGTAAATCTATATATATAAATCTGAAGTTGTCTGTGTATGGCAGGTTTGGTAGCCTTCAACTAACACTATTTCCTCCGAGACCCTGCGGCGCAAGTTGACTAAAATTGAGAGTATGATAGAAGAAGGCTTGCTCTTCCTTCCGTAGAAGAAAAGTTTCAAAGCGGACCATGTTAAGACCAAAAATTATTTACATCAAAAAGGTACTTTTTTTCTATAAAAATCCCTATTTTTTACGATTTTTTGACTGCTGTGTCAACATTTTTCTGTGTATTTCAACCAGAAAAATGTTCACTTAAAGAGAATATCAAGCTACATAACGCAAAATTTTCAAGAATTTCAATTCTAATGGGTCGAAACAAACCCGAGCAACGCCGGACTATACTGCTAGTATTGATGCAATGTTAACATTTCTTTTGTAAATTATGCTATCTGCTGGTACCTACAGCTTTGACTTCAACAACACAATGCGGATATCGCAGTTGACCAGTTACTTTATAGGGTTATCATATTCTTGTGGCGATGCTGCTGATTGACTGAACGTATGACTGTACCATGAAAATCCGCGGAATTTGAAAATCCAGAAGTAATGGAAAATCTTCGGGTTTTTTTACGGTTTAATACACAATTTTCATCGATGTACGCAATATTGGTATGTGTATATACGAATGTGTATGTATAAGTGTGTATGTGTGTGTGCGTGTGTGTGCATTTGTGTATGTGTGAGTGTGTGTGTGTGTGTGTGTGTGTGTGTGTTATATGTCACAATTTCATATTTCTTTATTGCCCACAAAGAGCTAAACATAGAGGGGACAAACATGGACAGACAAAGGGATTGAATCGATTACATCGACCCCACTGCGTAACTGGTACTTGATTTATCGACCCCGAAAGGATGAAAGGCAAAGTCGACCTTGACGGAATTTGAACTCAGAACGTAGCGGCATACGAAATACCTATTTCTTTATCCACAAGGGGCTAAACACAGAAGGGACAAACAAGGTCAGACAAACGGATTAAGTCGATTACATCGACCCCCGTAACTGGTACTTATTTAATCGACCCCGAAAGAATGAAAGGCAAAGTCGACCTCGGCGGAATTTGAACTCAGAACCCCGGCATTATGAGTCGTCAGTCGGGAACATTAAGCACTAGGCTACGTGCCGTCGTCATCAAGTAACGAAAATCTATAGCGTGTATGCAATTTAGCTAGATAGCACGTTGACTTGACATTATAACGAAGCTGATAAGAAATAAAAGTTGGAGAGGGTCATGTTGTACTGTGATATCAAAAAGAAATAAAATGTTAACCTCTGCTTCACTCCATTCAAAAAAATATACTTATTTTCAGTTATTATTTCCAATTGTTCTGCTGATTACACTTGTTTATAACGGAACTGATAACTATGTAGTACATATACATATGTACATACATAAATACATACATACAAACATAGATAGATAGATAGATAGATAGATAGATAGATAGATAGATAGATAGATAGATATGTAGATAGATAGATAGATAGATAGATGGTATTAATGCTTGCATATATGTCAAGTAATATATATATATATATATAAAATCAAGATTAACGTGAAGGATTACTCAATTTTTTGTACGACACATTAACTTTTGCAAGAAAAAATTTTGAAAGGAACTTCGAAATTTCGACTTGCTCACCTTCTTTATTTATATATGTGAGAGCACATGTCTATGCTTGTGTATATATGTTTGTGTGTGTGCGCACACATAAATATACACAAACACACACATAAACATATATGTGTGTGTGTATGTCCAACCCGTGTCAGCATGGAAGGATGATGTTAAACGATGATAACGATGATGATAATATATATATAGTCAACTGATGAGATCCAGAGATCCTCGAAATAGAAAACGCTTGTAGCGCTCAAATGATTCAAACTTAGATTCTGGCTGCATATTTTGATGAACTATATCAACCAACATTATGATGGATTTCCGAGCCCCTAGAAACAGCTGTTGGAGTCCCCTTTCATTTCTCCTGTCATTTGTACGGTGTGTAAGTTTGATCTAAATATCTATATATTCATACTTACATATTCGTTGTCTGAAAATCTCCGGTCTTTATTTTCTCTGTTTACATACATATATATTAACTCGTTTGTTTTCGTTCTTCATGTTGTTTACACAGTTGTTGACGTCCTATATCCATATATATATAGATATTATATATATATATATATATATAATGTATATATATATATATATATATATATAATATATATATATTCTATATATATTATATATATATTACATACATACATACATATATATTATTTATATTATTATTTAATTGAACACCACGCATCCATTTCCTAGTAAGTTTATCTTAACCTTTTCGATGCAACTCTACTCTATACTGTTTTCCGCCCCATCCTTCTCTAATTCCCCTTTTCCCCTTCACCGTCTTCTATCAGTTTCTCTCCCTCTTTCTCTTTTTCTTTCTCTCTTTGTTCACATGTGACCATCGTCCATCTTTCTTTTTCACACGTGACCATCTTTCTTTTCCTTCACATCGTTCAAAGGACTGGACGTCTTCTATCTATCTCTCTGTTCTATTTCTATCTATCTCTCTCTTCTATCGTTTTCTCTTTTCAAAGAAAATATTTCTCCCGGCGTTCACTATTTTCTTCTCGTTCTGGTCTAACGACTATCCATGTTTGTTTTCGTTTGGTTTCCTTGTATGTCTCCACTGTCCTGTTTTTGTTTCCAACTTTGACGCTCCATAAATCCAAAATTGTATTTTGGTATTTATGAAAGCAACTGTCTTCGAAGACTCATACTGTCGTTGAATGCTCGAAATGAGAAGTAGATAGGCAGTCGTTCTCTGTGTTATTTGTCCTGTTTTCCATTTTTTCTCTCGTTGTTTGCGTATTTAACTCGTTAGTTTTCGTACTTCATGTTGTTTACACAGTTGGTTACGCCCTGTACCCATATATGCATATATATATATATATATATATATATATAGTATATCAAACCGAACATGTTATATTTAATTTGTTTATCCGTATAATTAACGTTCTCTCTCCCACACTCTCTCTCTCACTTTCTTTCTCTCTCTCTCTCTCTCCCTCTCTCTCTCTCTCTCTCTCTTTATTTATATATATATATATATAGATAGATAGATAGATAATAGATAGATAGATAGATAGATAGATAGATAGATAGATAGATAGATAGATAGATAGATAGATAGATAGATAGGTGATAGATAGCTATGTACAGATATGCATACATATATGTGTGTGTAAGTGTTTGAGGTAATAAGAATTTCAAAACTTATTGGGAACAGTGAAACACGAAGCAGATAAAGCTATAACTTTGGATAGAAAAAGTTGAAAGCACCCTTCGTCTTTCTATTAAAAAGGCTTTTAAAGCTGTTTTCATACTATTTGTTATAGCTTTATCTGCTTGGTGTTCTACCGTTCTTAAAAGAGTTGCGCGCGCCCGTATGTGTGTGTGTGTATGTGTGTTTATTTATTTATGTCCTTTTTAACTTGATCATCACATCAAAATAAATTGGACTCTGCTCTCAGTATAAAGTCAACACATCAGTACATATTTCGCTGCTTTAAAATAATAAGTGTGTGTGTGTAAAGAGAGAGGAAAAGAGCAAGTGATGCACGCAGATAGATAGACAGACAGACAGATAGATAGATAGATAGATAGATAGATAGATAGATAGATAGATAGATAGATCGATAGATAGATAGATAGATAGTAAGTAGATAGGTAGGTAGATAGATAGATAGGTAAGTAGATAGGTAGGTAGTGGGTATATAATATATATATATATATATATATATATATATTATATATATATATATACATATAGATAGATGATAGATAGATAGATAGATAGATAGATAGATAGATAGATAGATAGATAGATAGATAGATAGATAGATAGACAGCCGAAGCGTACTCAGCAACCACAGCAGGAACATTTCCCGTTGGTACGAATAGGTGCAATAAGAACAAACAAAAAATAGCAGCTGCAGCATTATGAAAAGATTTGATTTCAATTTATTATGAACCCTCAACCATTCATTGCAGACCCCGCCGCTATACATCATTAATAGCCCTTTATAACACCATATTTTTTTTTACCGTCTGCACTGCATCTGCACCAGACGATACATTCATTGACGGGAAGAAGAGGCAATGGAAAAATGGCGGGTGCAATTTTTCAACGTTTGTTACTATTTGCTTAGCTCTTATTGATGACCGGTTAACTTATTGACTGTCTGAATGCGTTCATATACGTTCACATCACACTTGAAATCAAATACATACAGATATACATATATATATGCTTGTACATACACAAACACATATATATATTCATAAACACATTAAGTGTTTGTATATATATGTATGTGTGTGTGTGTGTATTTGTATATGTATATATTAGGGACAGCTTTACATTCAAACTTCTTATATTGATGTGCTTGTCTTTAATGTATTTTATTAACGATTTTATCTTTTTTGTTTTATTTTTATTTTTTTAATATTTCCTTCTCAGTTTTGTTTTTATACTTAGTTTTGACCAATAGCTTTCCGAGGTCCATTAACATTTCAAGACCTTCTTGGTCACATCATCTGAATAAAATGAGGAAAATTGTTTGTTTGTTTGTGTTGTGTTGTGGTGTCTGTATATATATATATATATATATATATTATATATATATATATATATATATATATATATATCTATATATATATGTGTGTGTGTGTGTGTGTGTGTGTGTGTCTGTGTGTGTGTGTGTGTGTGTATGTTTGTGTGTATGTGTGTGTACACATATACATCAAACCTATATGTGCATGTGGGTGTGTGCGTGTATGTATATTTATACATACATATATGCATACATACATTTACATATATCTACATATTATATATATATATATATATATATATATATATATATATATATATAGTGGCTGCCCCCTCGTTATCGAGTATGGCCATTGCACGAAGCTTAATCAATGTTGTTATCGTGCAATGCCTGTGCAAGAAGAATTTTTTTAAAGTGAGGAAAGGCTGTGCACTTGTCAATCCCACTCACTAAGTAACAGCAGCCATAATCCGAAAAGAACAAGTCAACATCATCGGTAACCACTGAGCCGCAGGTTTTATGGCTGAGTTATCCCAGTTACCTGAGTTGCCTTCTCCTAGAAGGATGCCCTAACAAAGGCTAGGAGTCCTTCACTACCAATGGTTTAACCGCGCGATCGTGTATTCAGTCCGATTATTTCTATGTTCCCGCGCATGATACAGCCTTAAGACATTTATTGGATGGCCGTTGACTCTCAAGAGTTCCTCCGCCCTTTGACGGGTTTTGTTTTTCATCCAGCAGGGTGTCCAATAAACACCCTCCTCACCAAGTAAGCTTGGTGAGGTTGCCGGTTTAGTCGCCAACGACCCGACCAGGCAACAGGTTGTACTTGGTTACATGTTACCAGTAGCACTCAAAAGTGACCTGACATAATTTATATATATATATATATATATATATATATGTATGTATGTATGTATGTGTGTGTGTGCGCGTGTGTGTGTGTGCGCGTGTGTGTGTATGTATGTATTTAAATATGTACATGCATACATACATACATGCATCCATACATACATGCATACATACATACATGCATACATACATGCATGCATGCATACATGCATACATACATGCATGCAAACATACATAAACACTTATGATCACACTCCCTTCGGTATAATACCAGATGTTGTGTAAATACGAGAGTACACAAGACCACGGGAATGTATCTTATATATCTCCATGTGTGTGGTCGTACACATTTTCGAGAGGCGCTGTGGAACGGGGTCGAAGCGAAGAAACTATACGATTAAGAACGCAAAACATCAGGACAGCTAGGTGATACAAAAGGGACAACAAAACATCCAGATAGACGATACAAAAAAAACAAGGACGAGTCTTTCGAAGTTTTCGTTCTTCAGTCAAGCACCAGATTATCCTCGCAATTTCGGCTCCTTCTACGCTAGAGAAGACAGTTAAATTCCAAACCACTAATAGGGATAAAATTTCGAAGGGGATGAAAAATAAAAACATTTACCATCTAATTCCTGGACCAATGGTTTCAGACTTTATTTAGCAAATAAAATAATTTGCTAGGCGAAGTCTTCTTCAGCAGATACACCTTAGATTAAAACCGGATACCTTAGATTTAATCTAAGGTGTACCTGGATATATTAGATTTAATTTAGTGTAGGTAGATAGAATAATATTTATTACAGATATTAAAAGTAGCAAAGTAGCATTGAAATTACATATCAGAAAATATACAAACTCCGCTAAAAAATAGTACATTCGTGTAAGCAGAATTTCTTTGCTAAAACATCAAGTCTGTAAAATAAAACAATTTACTCAGTAGTTATATTTAATTTACGAAGCGTCCGGTTTCAATTTCCTGTCTCCATCTTTGATTCAAGCATTTTTGTGTGTGTGTGTGTATTTGTGAGTGTGTGTGTGTGTGTGTGTGTGTGTTCGTGTATGTGTGTGTGTGTGTGTTTGTGTGTGTGTGTGTGTGTGGTGTGAGTGTCTGAGTGTTATTTTCATTAATATAATAGATAGATAGATAGATAGATCGATAGACACATACACAGGCAGACAAGCAGCTAGAGAGACAGACAGATAGAGAGACAGGTAGGTAGGTAGGTAGGTAGGTAGGTAGGTAGGTAGGTTGATAGGTAGGTAGGTAGGTAGGTAGGTAGGTAGGTAGGTAGGTAGATAGACAGACAGACAGACAGACAGACAGACAGATAGATGGATAGACGGATAGACACAGAGGCAGGCAAGCAGGTAGGTAGGTAGGTAGGTAGGTAGGTAGGTAGGCAGGTATGTAGACATTTTTTGATTAGCATACAAGTGTTTCTGCTATAAGAAGCTTTGCAGTTAGAGCTGAGTGCTTGTGCAATATCGTATAGCTAATGAAAGTAATTACGTAATATTTCTTTTATCATTCCTTAATTGATATTACGCTCTGTACTCACCTGACTCTTTAATCTACAGCATACTTCTGAGTTCTAACAGCTGGTTACTACAATCGCTATGCCTAAGCAAAATTAGAATACACACACACGCGCGCGCGCGCGCGCGCGCACACGCGTGTATGTATGTCTGTGTGTGTGTGTTTATGTATATATAATTATATATATATATATATATATATACATACATTTATATGCGTATGCATGTATATATATAAAATAAAAGATATATATACACACATACGTGCGTATATATATATATATATATATATATATATATATATATATATATATTATATATATATATAATTGAGTAGTTGAATGAATTATCTTATTATGGATAATTCAGCCTTCGAAACATATGTCGAAAATAAAATAAAGGAATTTTGTTAATTCGTCGTTCAACTCCATTCTTTCATTTATTTATATATATATATATATCTATATATATATATATATTAATATGTTTATATATATATAATATATTATATATATATATATATGTATGCATATTTATAATAACATACATACATACATACATGTATGCAAGTATGTATGTATGTTTGCATGAAAATGTACGTATGCATTTATTCAGCATACTTCTATACAGTTTTTGTTACCAAATTTCACTCACAAGGCTTTGATCGACTAGAGCAGTGCTTCTCAAACTATCTGATGTGGCGTACCAGCAGTTTTTTTCCCCCTACTGTCCCAAAGACCGGAAATATTTCTTAGTAATATTAATTTATACCTGAAACAATATATATAATGAATATAATAAAAGTTGATAATTTATCTTATATTTATTTTGTGGACAAATAATACAATATTACATAAGCATCTTATAAGCATTTTATAATATTTCTTTCTTCTCTGGAAAATCGCAGATGCTTGCTCGAGGACCGGCACCGGTCCATGGACCACCACTTTGAATAGTGCTGAACTAGAGGCCATAACGTATGACACTCGCACAAGGTACATGAAAGTAAAACTGAATCCAAAACCGCGCGAAGTTCTGTGCCTATAGATACATATGTAATACATACATACATACATACATACATACACACATGCATACATACATACATACATACATACCATACATACATACATACATACATATACACATGCATACATACATATACACATGCATGCATACATACATACATACATACATACATACATACACAGGAGAAAGCTAATTCGAAGACTACAGATCCTAGCAATCACTGGAGCTACAAAAATCTGTAAAACCAGAAGTTTATCATTTATGTATACATGTGCATGTCTAGATATGTAACTATACGCATGACAACACATACATAGAACAAAACATCCAAATATGGACATGTTCATACATACGTACGTACATAGATACATACATACTTTTTTATTATTGTCCACAGGGGGTTAAACATAGAGGGGACAAACAAGGACAGACAAAGGGATTAAGTCGATTATATCGACTCCAGTGCGTAACTGGTACGTATTTAATCGACCCCGAAAGGATGAAAGGCAAAGTTGACCTCGGCGGAAAATGAACTCAGAACGTAACGGCAGACGAAATACCGTTAAGCATTTCGCCCGGCATGCTAACGATTATGCCAGCACATATTCATACATACATACAAAGGGGAAAGCTGATTCGAAGACTACAGATCCAAGCCATCACTGGATCTGTAAAACTCTGTAAAATTTACCAGAAGTTTAACATTTAAGTATATCTGCGCATGTCCAGACATGCAACTTTATGCATGAGAATGTATACATAAAACAATACATACAAATCTATACATACATACATACATACATACATACATGCTAAACAACCACATGGTTCCGGGTTCAGTCCCACTGCGTGGCACCTTGTGCAAGTGTCTTCTGCTATAGCCCCGGGCCGACCAATGCCTTGTGAGTGGATTTGGTAGACGGAAACTGAAAGAAGCCTGTCGTATATATGTATATATATATATATGTATGTGTGTGTGTTTGTCCCCTTAGCATTGCTTGACAACCGATGCTGGTGTGTTTACGTCCCCGTCACTTAGCGGTTCGCCAAAAGAGACTGATAGAATAAGCACTGGGCTTACAAAGAATAAGTCCCGGGGTCGATTTGCTCGACTAAAGGCGGTGCTCCAGCATGGCCGCAGTCAAATGACTGAAACAAGTAAAAGAGTAAAAGAGTATACATACATACATACATACATACATACATACATACATACATACAAGCATGCATACAAAAATGCCCAGTTGATGTTGTTGAAATTCCAATTAAATAGCCTTGAATCTAGGTTAGAAACCGACTCTTTCTCTATTGGCAAGAAATCTTGAAATAAAATTGAATAATGACATACATACATCTGAAACTAGACACTTCTGAGGAGGCCTCAATTCGAGGCGAAAACAGTTGTTCATCATTTTTTCAATACTTTGAGAAATACTTAAATTGCCGTGTTTGTCTACTACATAGTTCTATCATAGTTTGGCACTGTTAGGATCGGAATCCACACTGACAGATCATTGGTATTAAATAAGAGTTAAACACTTATATTATGAGAATTGGTGTCTGCAATTCACTGAAACTTGTATTGCAGTGTAATATATAAATAGACAGGTTGCTTATTTTTCTGGGATTGATCAAGTGATGGAGACACCTCTGATGAGACACTAATTAGGGTCGAAAATCGATTATTACTGTCCATCACATTCTTTTTTCAGTCTACGGAGAAATATATAAATAATAGTACTTCGTAGGTATACATGCGCGCGCAGGTGTATGTTCATGCTTGTATATATGTATATATGTATATATATATATGTGTATGTACATATATATATATGTGTGTGTATATACATATATATATATATATGTATATATATGTGTGTATATATACATATATATATATATGTGTGCATATACATATATATATATGTGTGTATATATATATATATATATATATGTGTGTGTATATACATATATATATGTGTGTATACATATATATATATGTGTGTATATATATATATATATATCTATATATATATATGTGTGTGTGTGTGTGTGTGTGTATACATAAATATATGTATATAGATATATATATGTATATATATATACACACACACACGCACACACACACACATAGACATTTGTGTGGGGCAATGTACATGTGTGTCCCTGTGTGGATATAAGTTTATGTAGGAAAGATAGGCTATACGTAGGTTGACTAAAACTATAAATATTTATTAACAACGAAATGTCACTGATTTCCAGTCCATTATAAATATGATTTAATGAATGAAAGCCTGTATATACCTGTATATAATTCAGTAAATAGCTACTATTTTGATGTTAGACACGCAGAATAGCCACTGCTTTCAAGTTTAAAGTATATAGAAGACCTAACGCTGTTAATCCCACGTAGCGTGCGTTCAGCTCCATAACGCATGAAATAATGTTCTCATGAAGACAGAAGTTAAACTGCCTTCGTTAAGTGACATAACAGAGTGATAAGTATGCACGTATATGTTACATTGCATGTGTGTTTGTCTCTGATGACTGATCTAATTTTAAGAGAAATTTTATTTCGTGTGAGTGTATAAAACAATAAAAACAACGATGTATCGCTTGCATGCAGGCTAACAGTCACATACATATATGTATGTGTACAACTATGTGTATACATATTCACGCAGTATACACATGGAAATAGATTGATTGGCTGATTGAAGAAGTGATTGGCTGAGTGATTGATTCGTTGACTGATACGTACTTAAATACAATCATTTCGAAGATGTAAATATGTATATTTAATATTTCCTCTCTAATGGTGTTTATGTTTGTTAAGGTGCGAGATAGATACAACTTTTTTCCTATGGACATGTGAAAGTGTGTATGTGTGTGGTGTGTGTGTGTGTAGATAGTAGATAGATAGATAGATAGATAGATAGATAGATAGATAGATAGATAGATAGATAGAGATATAGATAGATAGATAGACAGAGAGACAAATAGATAGATAGATAGATAGACAGACACACAGACATATATATATGTGTATGTATGTATGTATGTATGTATGTATGTATGTATGTATGTGTGTATGAGTATATATATAAGCGCAGGACTGGCTGTGTGGTAAGTACCTTGCTTACCAACCGCATAGTTCCGGGTTCTGCCCCACTGCGGGGTTCCTTGGGCAAGTGTCTTCTACTAGAGCTTCGGGCCGCTCAAAGCCTTGTGTATATGTATGGTGAAATAAGTGAATCCTTTTTATTGTTAAAATACCTGTACTTTTGTTCCGGTGTCGCAGAGTCTTTTACTGACAGTATATTTCATTAATACCTACTGTTTACCGTACTATCTATTGTTATTATTAGTCCATAGTTCAATCGAATTAGCTGTCGAAACAGTAATAAAGGAACTTGAGTAGGAACAAACCTATAAATACCTAGGAATAAATGAAGGCTCTAGTATCCAGCATGCAAGCATGAAAGAGAAGGTTAGGAAGGAATGTTATAGAAAAGTTCGAGCAGCCCTGAAGTCTGAGCTGAATGCGTATAATAAGGTGTTAGCCATAAATTCCTTAGCAGTCCCAGTTGTTCTTTATAGCATCAGTGTGCTTAACTGGAATACCAATGTAATAATGAAAATTGATAGAAAAATCTGCAATCTACTGACTTGTAATAAGATGCACCATCCAAAGGCAGACGTGAATCGTCTTTACCTTCCCAGAGCTCAGGGAGGACAAGGTTTGATCCAGCTTGAACTTACGTACAAAACCACCACAATCGGACTGGCCAAATACCTTGAAACAACCAACAATTGGATGCTAAAACTTGTTGAAAAACATTGAATACCGAAAAAACTTCACTCTATTCTGAAAGAGAGCAAAAAATTCACTACTGATCTCTTAGATACCCACCAGATTGATCAGGCTGAAGGAAATGCGCCAACTGCAGCTGCAAAGAAAAGAAAATTAATTGCAAAGACAAAAGCACATGAAAAATTAGCTAGCAGATGGGAACAGAAACCTCTCTGTGGCAAGTATGTGGCCCGTAGCAAACAAGCTGATGTCGACCAGAAACACACGCATCAATGGTTACGAAGCTCAGGGCTAAAAGCAGAGAGTGAATGTTTCATATTAGCTGCTCAAGACCAAATCTTATTAACCCGGAACTACCAAGCCAATGTGATAAAAAAATGGAGCTGACCCAAAATACGGATTCTGTAACGATGAGATTGAAACAATAGACCACCTAATCTCAGGGTGTAGAGTCTTAGCACCTGTAGAATATAAAGCAAGACATGACAGAGTCTGCTGGTATATACACTGGACAATGTGTCGGCATTATAAAATCAAAACCACTGACAAATGGTATAAACACCATCCTGAAGCTGTGACTGAGGGAGACCATGTGTCGATTCTATGGGACTTCCCCGTACAGACCAACAAAACTATAAAACCTAATAAACCGGATATTATTATAAAATATCAGACCAAAAAGGTGTGTTTATTAATTGACATACGTATTCCTTGCGATCACAATATAGCGGCGAAAGAATTTGACAAGATCAGCAAATATAAAGACTTTCTAATAGAAATTGAAAAAATGTGGCATCTCAAGGCGACTACAGTATCAGTGATTGCAGGATCTCTAAAAATGATAAAAAAAAAAAAAAAGGTACTGAAACCTATTTGAAAATGATACCAGGCTTACCATCCCTACAGGAAGTGCAAAACTCTTATTAACTGGAACGACTCATGTACTGAGAAGAGCATTATCGCTGTGAAAACAACATCCATTCATTAATTTATTTATTTATTAATTTTTTTAAATACATATTTTACCTGTGAATTTGCGTGTGTATTCTGGGAATGCATACAATGCCCTTCTCTGCCCTAGGTGTATGGAAAACACTCGGCGAGAAATGGAAGATAATTTGAAGAAAGAAGGAAATAATAATAATAATAATAATAATAATAATAATAATAATAATAATAATAATAATAATAATAAATGCCCCGATGCAGTACCAGGCACTGGCTCTCATGGATTCTGATTTATCATGTATATTGTTTTGTCTTGGTATAAAAGATGGGCTACAGTAAATATTCTGCTCAATACCACAGTTGTTCGATCTTAACCAGTTGAGCATATCCTTCGGTGGTTTACGATATGTGCATCTCTGATCACGAGCAGAATTAGTGGGGGGAATTTGAATAATTTACCTCTT
>NC_043001.1:31792851-31800351 GCF_006345805.1 Octopus sinensis | reverse complement strand
CATTTCAAACTATTTCTATTTGCAATAAAATATAATAGAGTACTTACTTTTGCAGTTATGAGCGCTGTGTTGTGTAGATTACCTCTTAAATATTTTAATAAAATTTTCCATTACTTACCATTACTTACGATAGTTTTTTTATGCTTAGCTGCGATGTTTCAAACAGCTCACCCATCAGTGTCTCCGCGATGCTGTTTGGAAGTAAACAAAAAAATAAATGCTGCAGTTGTTGTTGTTGGTGTTGGTGTTGGTGTTGTTGGGGTCGGACTGTGGGTGTTTGTATTTGTTTTGCTTTCATTTTTTTTTAGCCTGATATCTTCCATAATTAAGCAAACCTGTGATCTGATATGTTCAGACGTGATCAACCCATCTTTATCCAGACGTTTTGCAAGTATGTGTATATGTACATATATATATATATATTTAAGGCATTAGGATATGATATGAGATTTTGCTGGTAATTTCTACCCCAGTACTTTACTGATACTTTATTTTATCAAGCCTTGAAAGATGAAAAGGTAAATAAAACTTCGGTAGGGTTCGAACTCTGATTGCGAAAGCCAAAAAAATACTGCATTGCTTTTTCAGATTCAAACGAATCACTGAGAAGCTTTGCCGTCTCTTTTCCAGCTACCTTCCTTAAACGTCACCTTGTGCCATGCTTTATTGGACTAAGTCAGTGGCCTTTGCCTTGGATAAATATGGTGGCAAAAAAACGAAGACTACAAGCATAAGCATTGCCCAGTCCTATGAGTTCGTGTGTACTATAAATCCTCGAATATAATCCGCATTTTTTCCCAAAATTTAAGGTCAAAATCCCTAGTGCGTAATATATACGAGGTTAAAAATGAAAAATAGTTTCTAAGCAATGTCTGAGTCTCTATTTACTGTCCAGTAATGTTTATTCAGATGCATTTTGTGATGTCGGGCGCGAAAATACATTAAGCTAAGTCTGAAAGCAATGAAGTCATAAAAGTATAATCCATAACTTGCAGTAAGCAACATTTATTAAAATAAAAGTATTCAGAACACAGAATAACATATAACAAAAACAATTTGCAAATATCTTTATATCCCCATATAACAGTTAAGAACATCACCATTATTGTATTACGCATGCACAGAAGTGTTTGTTCGACTAGGTGCTGCTGGCTTAATTACGCACGACTCAAGTTAGAGAAAGGGTGCGTATTATACACAAGGTTTAGGTTTTTCAGAGGTACAGCCCCCTAAAAATCCCCTGCGTATTATACTCAAGGGCAGACTATACTCGAGGATTTACGGTATTTATAGTCAACATTGACCAACGTTACACTACAAGCAATGAATACATTTTCTAATTTAATAGAAAGACAATGGAACATAACTTTCATATACATGGATTTTTTCGTCAGAAGTCATCAGATTTATAAAAGATGAAAAGTCAGATTCCGTGATGTTCATGACTGATTCCATTACATTAGTGATGATCTGACTACAACTTAAATACGAAACTGAGTCACTAAGTTAATTCGCTGAAAATATATCTGCCTCGCAAATATATTTTCTTGTGTAAAAGTGATATAAATTTTGCATTAAAACATTACTAGCGGGGCCCATGAATATTTCACGTATTTAATGGTATACTTATTGGGTTATTTCTGAAGACTTTTCCAAAAAACCTGAAAGCGTAGCCTGTGTTGTGTCTGTATCAAAAGATAGTCGCTTATCTGCTAATCATTCAAAAGTGAAGAAAACTGAAATATGATGATTATTTAATGCACTTTGTATATTTTATGCTCAATTTTATAGACTTAACACATAGTACTCTCCCTCTTTGCCTTACGAACTTTTTCTCTCTCGCTTTTCTTTCGCTCTTCTCCTTTCACTTTAACTGATCACGTGGAAGCGTTACGAACGGGCTAAGTAACGGAGAGAAAAAATTACTTTAAAAGATTACACATTTCACACACCACAACCTCTCCCTCCTCTATCACTCCCTTCCCTCCTCCCATCTTCCCCCACCTCTCCCATCTTCCCCTCACGCCTTCCATCTCCCCTCCCTCCTCTCCCACTTCAACTAATCACCTGGATGCGTTACAGACGGTCTAAGTAAGGGAGTGACAAGTACGACTATTATAAGATAGTTGACTGCCACAACCTCCATTATAGCTATGTTACTTTGTTTCATTCATCAGGAGGGATTTGAAATGAAAACAAAAATGGATGAAGACTTCCTATATGTCCAGTCGCTATATCCATTGATCAGGTTAAGGCGGCGAGCTGGCAGAAATAATGCTTAGCCGGAAATAAATCTTAGCGTCATTTCGTTCGACTTTACATTCAGAGTTCCAATGCCGCTGTTGTCGACTTTGCCTTTCGTCCTTTCGGGAACGATAAAATAAATAAAAGTTGATCACTAGCGAAGATTTAATCGATTTATTCCCTCCCTTGAAAGAAATATTTAGAGATTCGGTTAAGGCGGTGAGCTGGCGAAATCGTTACCACGCTGGATAAAATGCTTAATGCTTAACGATATTTCTTCCGACCTTACGTTCTGAGTCCTAATACCGTTGGGACCGACTCTGCCTTTCATCTTTTCGGAGTCGATAAAATATGTATCAGTTGACCACTGGGGTCGATGTAATCGACCTACCCGCTTCCCCGTAATTACTGGCTAAATGCCAAAATTTGGAACTAATATTTAGTCATTAGATATAAAGTTCTTCTTCTTTGATTCCTGCTGAAAACGAGAATGCGGGAGTTTCATATTCTTTTAACTTAAGTTTAAATGGTTTTAAACAAGAACAGAAACTCCATCGGAAATTTAACTAGGTAGGTAATCACATCTTAACTAATAGTGGCCATCTACCACCTATAGTGTTAGATATACGTAACGATAAACGTTGCCCTTTTCAAGTCTAGCTAGGCTCATGGGCCCGGTTTCCCGGTTTCTGTGGCGTATGTGTCCCTCCCTGCTGCACGAGACGCCAGTCCATCGCAGCGTTAGTCAAGAAACAGGAAGAGAGAGTGAGAGAAAGTTGTGGCGAAAGTGTACAACAAGGGTCGCCACCACCCCTGCCGGGGCCCGTGGAGCTTTTAGGTGTTTTCGCTCAATAAACACACACAACGTCCGGTCTGGGAATCGAAACCGCGATCCTACGACCGCGAGTCCGCTGCCCTAACCACTGGGCCACTGCGCTTCTACTAGTGTTAGATATACTTTTTCATAATTAGCGAATAAGCTAAGGCGGCGAGCTAGCGAAATCTTTACCAAGCCGGACAAAATGCTTAGTGGAATTTCTTCCAGCATTACATTTTCAGTTCAGATTCCGCTGAAATCGACCTTGCGTTATACCCTTTCGGGATCGATGTAATAAGAACCAGTCAAGTACTGAATTAGATGTAACTAACCAATCCCTTCCTCGTAAAATGTTTGGCCTTGTGCCTGTATTAGAGAGGCTAATTAAAGAAGAAATTCAAACATTCAGTTCAAATATACAGTCGATGATAGGGTGGCGAGCTGGCAGAATCGTTAGCGCGCCGGGTGAAATGCTTGGCGGTATTTCGTCTGCCGCTACGTTCTCAGTTCAAATTCCGCCGAGGTCGACTTTGCCTTTCATCCTTTCGGGGTCGATAAATTAAGTACCAGTTACGCACTGGGGTCGATGTAATCGACTTAATCCGTTTGTCTGTCCTTGTTTGTCCCCTCTATGTTTAGCCCTTTGTGGGTAGTAAAGAAATAGATATTTCGTCTGCCACTACGTTCTGAGTTCAAATTCCGCTGAGGTTGACTCTGCCTTTCATCCTTTCGGGGTCGATTAATCGACTTAACCCCTTTGTCTGTTCTTTTTGTCCCCTCAATGTTTAGCCTCCTAGGGGTGGGGGACTACATTATCAATCATTAACCATAATTAGATGCAGTGTAGCTGAATATTTATGATGTTCGTTTCGCAATCATGTGACCTCGATTTCGATCTCACTGTTGATAACTTGGGCAAACGTATTTTATTAAAGCATCGTATTTACCCGTTTTCAAAGAAGCTTGAGAAGCGGTTGGATGGAACTTACACTCGCCTCCTTATGAGAGCTCAAGATCTCTCGTGGAAGCGTCATCCAACCAAAGTACAAATATATGGGAAATTACCACCTGTATCATCTCTTGTGAAAGGTAGAAGAGTCCAGTTTGCTGGACATTGTTGCAGAGCTAAAAACGAGGTAATTTCTACTCTTCTCCTCTGGAAGTCATCTGCTCACGATACCAGAGGGCGCACAATCTCCTACTCTGATGTAATCTCCAGGGATACAGGCATCCAGCAACAGGACCTCCGTCCTGCTATGATGGACCGTGAAGTCTGGCGTAGCACAGTAAATTCCATTGTCTCGATCATTGGTCGAACAATGATGAGGATTTACCCAAACTTCGTAAGGGAAAATGAAAAGGCTCAGTGGGAGCTATGTGGATGCTCGTCGGATGGAATGTATCAGCATTTCAAAGATCCTTGGCACACATTATGTCTCACTGATCGTCTCTCAAGATTTCAGTTAAGAGTGCATGTGTCTGTGGAATACTTACACGCTAATTCAATGACCATATGTAGTTCAGCCAATAAAACAACTTAACAATTTATGGACGGAAATTCTGACCGAGATCTGTATATTTTATTTAACAATATGTTCTCGTTCTAAAGCTTCTGATAGAAATAAGAAGTTGCTGCTATGTTATATGTCATTTTGTAAGAATAGGAAATTAGACCAATCAAATAGAATTTCATTTTGATTCCAATTTAGCCAGACCAGATGAACGTAAGAATGTTTGATTATTTTCGCTTGTTTTTTCTTCTTGTTTGTTTTACATTATTTAAAACGGATCGGTTATTTCTTCTCTTTAATATTCATTATAAACAGAAAGTTAACAAATTCTGGATGGTTTGGAAGAAAGATATTAAAAATAAATGAAGTTCTTATAATAGTCGATGCATCTGATATATAATATGGTTTGGAGGAAGGATATTATTTCATTCATATTATAATAGACAAAGACGGCAAGCTGGCAGAAAAGTAGTTAAGATGCCAGGAAAAATGTTTAGCGGTATTCCTTCTGGTTTTACGTTCTGAGTTCGAATGCCACCAAGGTTGACTTTGGCTTTCATCTTTTCGGGGTCGATAAAGTAAATACCAATTGAGCACTGGGGTCGATTTAATCAATTCATTCCTTTCCACGAATGTATTGGCCTTATGCTGTAATTTGAAACCAATATTATAATAAACAAATAAGAGGTGAGCTGGCAGAATCGTCAGCATACCGAGCTAAATACTTAGCAACATTTCGTCCGTCTTTACATTCTGAGTTCAAATTGCGCAGAGGTTGGCTTCGCTTTTCATCCTTTCGGGGTCGATAAAATAAGTATCAGTTGAGCACTGAGGACATTGTAATTCACAAGCCTTTCCCCCGAAATTGCAGACCTTGTGCCAAAATTGAAAATCTGTATTATAATAGTAAAATAAGGCGGCAAGCTAGCATGCCTGGCAAACAGCTTAGCAGCATTTTGACCGTCTTTATGTTCTGAGTTCCAGTTTCGCCGAGGTCGACTTTTTCATCCTTTCGGGGTCGATAAAATAAATTGATCATTAGGGTCGTTGTAATTGATTTATCCCTTCGCCCGAAATTGCTGGCCTTGTGCCAAAATTTGAAACCGATATAACGATGGACAAAGACGGCAGGCTGACAGAATAGTTACCATGCCGGACAAAATGTTTAGCGGCGTTTCTTCTGGTTTTACGTTCTAAGCTCAAATTTTGCTGAGGTTGACATTACCTTCCGTTTTTTTAGGATTGGAAAAATAAGCACCAGTTGAACGCTGGAGTTGATGTTATCGAATTACCCATTCTTCAAAAATTTCAGACCATCTTAACAACATGGTCTTGGGTTCAGTTCCACTGCATGACACCTTGGGCAAGCGTCTTCTACTATAGCCTCGGGCCGACCAAACTCTTATGAGCAGATTTGGTAGATGGAAGCTGAAAGATGATCGTTGTGTGTATATATATATATATATATATATATATATATATATAATACAATTGGGATAAGAACGCAAAACATCCAAATAGACGATACAAAATACACGGACGGGTCATTCGAAGCCTTTAATCTTCAGTCAAGAACCGGATCCTCCTCTTGCTCTCTCTCTCTCTCTCTCTCTCTCTCTCTATTTATATATATATATATGTGTGTGTGTGTGTGTGTGTGTGTGCGCGCCTTTGTGTCAGTGTTCGTCCCTACCACCGCTTGACAACTGGTGTTGGTATGTTTATGTCCTCTTAGGTAAGCAGTTGGCAAAAGGAAGCCGATGCTATAAACATCAGGCTAAAATAAGAAAGCAATGAATGCTGGGGTCGATTCGATTCCACTAAAATACTTCAAGGCGGTACCCACCCAACCCCCCAGCATGGCTGCAGTCACCAAGTGATAGAAAAGATAAAAGGCAACTCGGATTTAAAAAAGAAAATAGCACTCCATCGGTTACGACGAGTTCTGCAGTTGACCCGTCAATGGAACACCCTGCTCGTGAAATTAACTTGCAAGTGATTGAGCACTCCACTGACACGCGTAACCTTAATGTAGTTCTCGGTGAGATTCAGCGTGACACAGAAAGCGACAAAGCTGGCCTTTTGAATTTCAGGTACTACCCGTTTTTGCCAGGTGAATGGACTGGAGTAACGTGAAATAAAGTGTCTTGCTCAAGGATACAACCCACCGCAGGGAGTCGAACTCACGGCCTTACAATCGCGAACCGAATACCCTAAGCACTAAGCCATGTACCGTCACTCAGTTGGTTATAAACAGGATTCATAAACTATGACGAAGACATTTTATACGACTTAAGTAGCTACTGATCTCGAAACAGCAACAATTTAAATGATATGCTATTCCTTAGAACACAATATTGTTATCCTATTTAGGATGGCGAGCTGGCAGAATCGTTAGCACGCCGGGCGAAATGCTTAGCGGTAATTCGTCTGCCGTTACGTTCTGAGTTCAAATTCCACTGAGGTCGATTTTGCCTTTCATCATTTCGGGGTCGATTAAATAAGTACTAGTTACGCACTAGGGTCGATGTAATCGATTTAATTCCTTTGTCTGTCCTTGTTTGCCCCTTCTACGTTTAGCCCCCTGTGGGCAATAAAGAAATAAATATATTTATCCTATTTAAAATAGTACTTAAGATAACTGAATATGTTTCGACTCACCAGGGTCGGTCGGGAACAACTCATCGTAAATGGGTAGGATATCTATCTGTGCTAGATTTCTGTGAATGATTATTTTAATGTAGATTAAGAACCCTGGTGTCTTGACTTTTTTACTTTCAGTCATTGGACTACGGCCATGCTAGGTCACCGCCTGGAAAAACAGAGTTTTAGTCCAATAAATTGACCCCCAGCACTTATCTTTTAACTCTTGTACTTATTCTATCGGTCTCTTTTGCCGAACTGCTATTTTATGGGGATGTAAATAAA
>NC_043001.1:31767851-31790351 GCF_006345805.1 Octopus sinensis | reverse complement strand
CGATTTTATTCACACAAATATGCAACCGAAGAGTTTAAGAAACGGTTTAAACAGTTCTTTTCATTAAAAAATAATTAAGCATGCCTTTATTTCAATAAAATTTTTGGTTTTGTTAAACGAAGTTAAAGCAAAAAAAACTTCTTGAGAAACCAAATAGTCTTCCTTCCTTCATGCCAAGTTTGAAGAAAATATCTCTTTTGCATCTTACTTTTTTGGTCTCTTAAATATACTGCATTTTGTGGCATTATTTCAAGCCAGCCTTCTTTTTTTGCGCAAACTGCACGTGCATTTTTCTCTCGTACGCGTAGTATCGATCGCAACAGATGATGTACTTGCGCGTACAAATGCACGTTCCCACGGCTTTATCAATCGCATTCACACCTGGAATCGATTTTTGTAATTTTTTCAAGACTTATACACGCCCTGATACCGTCAGTATCTACAAATCAAATTTGAGCGAAATCGGATGGAGGATGCCCGAAATCCTAGAAGACACACACAGAGACAGACAGAACGGATTTTATATAATAGATATATCATATTATATAATATTATAATATATCATATTATATTATGTCATATGTTACCATATCATATTATATTACCGTATATGCAGGTGTATAAGACGCGCCTTTTTTATTTTAAAATGTAACAATATAATTTCCATGCGCCTAACGCGACTGCAAAATAAATTTTCTCCACAAAAATGTAGGAGTGCGTCTTATATGAGACTGTGTCTTGTACAACGGCAAATACAGTATATATTATATTATATTCTTTATTATTGTAATGCTTAGCGGCATTTCGTCCGTTTTTACGCACTGTAGTTCGAATTCCACCGATGTCGAATTTGTCTTTCGTCTTTTTGGAGTCGATGAAATAAGAACCAGTTTCGTGCTGGAATCGATGTAATTGACTCAACCTTCTCCCATAATTTCAGGCCTTGTGATTCGAGTAGAAAAGTAGAAAGGATTCGAGTAGAATGACGGCTGCTTTTGGTAGGACCCTCGGGTACCTGAAGATTCCCCACCACCACCACCACGACTCTCCCAGGAATAATGGGTAGAATATACGGGTGGACGGATATTATTGTACGTGATTAATTATTGCTAAGGAAGATTGACCAACTGACATTGTGATTATCTGCTGCCCCTTCGTGCGTAGGATAGATGAATATCCTATTTGCATATATTTTCACCTGCAAATATTTGAACAATATCTCGCAAATGTATTACTTTTGTTATCAATTAGGTCACGGTGACCTTCAACGGTTACACTTATGTCATTATAACCTACTTTAAAATATTTGAGAGGATTCGATTGAAAACTTAGTTTATTCGTCTGTGTCTATTAATATCATTAACCTACTTTTGACAATCAGCTTTGATTTATGAAAATCCTGACTATTTGATATAGGCTATACTTTTTTTAATATTTTTTGAAATTCTATTTCGCTTATTTTGATTTTGTTTCGTTTTTTCTTTGCTTTTTTTCCAGATTTCATAACCGTTTGTCGTTGAATGATGTCAGCATGATTTCGTCGATAAAGCATAATCTATAAACACTGAGAAGACATAGAGAAAACAAACATTTAAGAGGCTCAATCAATCCCAATTGACAACTCGGATTTCATTTATTCAACCATCGGATATATGCTGGTGAGGTTTGTTGTAGTTGTTGAAGTTATTGTTATTGTTGTTTTTGCTACCATTACTATTGCTATTCTTGTCCTTGTTGTTGCAAACAGTTATATTCTTAAGCTAATACTTTCCATATCACTAGGAATCATAGGGTCATTTTCAACAGCGATATCAGTATAGCGTTAAGCGGATTAAAGCCAAATCCCCTCCTTGCGGGTTAGGATTCCAGTCTGTCGCTGGTGAATTTCTTTTTCTTTTATTTATTTTGTCCTTCTTGTGAAATGAATTGAACTCAATACTGTGTGGTCATAAAATATTCACTTCCACGGTGTCACCTCAGGTTACAGCTATGAATGATATCCACCTAAAATATCTACTTAAAGTTAAGTGGACTTTGTCGTTCACAGCTAAGCGTCTTGACCAGCGCCTGTAACAAGCCACGAACCGTTCAGCCTTGGGCTATATTTCCAGCTACTTATCAACTCAACAATCTCTGGCTCTCAGCCACAGACTTATAGAATGTGAGTGAATGTTTATATGTATATGTGTGTGTGTTAATATTTTTATACGTACTTTGTGCGTGCCTATGCGTTATAAAGGAGATAGGAAAATTTCTAGCGAATTGAATTTGCGAACCAGGTTCGAATCCCTGTTGCATTCATTCCTTGAAAAATGCTGAAACCTTACAATCACTGTTCGCTATCCCCAAAATCTGTAGAAGTAATCACCTGCTGGTACATACCTCTAATCCAGATATGTCATGAATTGATTTATGATATAACTGTGTGCGCACTTGTGTAGTTATATATATATATATATGTATACATATATACATGTATATATACATGAGTATACACATTTATATAAGCGCTTACACACAAAAGTGAGTGTGCGTGTGTATGAATGTATGTACTTGTGTGTGAATGTGTGTGTGTGCGCGCGTGTGTGTGTCTGTGTGTGTATTTATATCAGAAGTTGAGAGTTTACACGTATATACATATATACGACGGGCTTCTTTTAGTTTCCGTCTACCAAATCCACTCAAAAGGCTTTGGTCGACCCGAGGCTATAGTAGAAGACACCTGCCCAAGGTGGGACTGAACCCGGAACCATATGGTTGGTAAGCAAGCTACTTACCACACAGCCACTATACGACTTAATATATAATTCTTTAATATATTTTACTACTTTTACATTGCGACGCATACATATATAGTAATGCATATGCGCATGCGCGTGGGGATGGGGCTTTCCTGTATGAATGCGAATCATGCAATACATACGTAACATATGAATTCATTTTAATAAAAACGCTTGATTATTATGAGAAACAACTATCAAGAGGGTACGTATATACTACACGTACCTTGCTTCAATTATATGGCTTTGATTTTAAAACTGAATGCTCTAGTGTTATATAAATGTGTGTGATATATATATATATATATATATATATATATATATATATATATACCAGTTGCCATGATAGATCCGTAGCCACTTCACACATTTTTTCCTCTCCTTGTTTCTTTGTGTTCCTTTCTGCAGAAGAGCGTAGGCTCGAAACGTAAAAGACTTTTTCAATTCCCGAGCGTTATACTAATACATCAGTTTGTTGTCTACACCACCTGTCTTCGTCTTGTGTTTTTTCTTGAAATCTCTCCCTATATATATATATATATATATATATATATATATATATATATATATATATATATATATATAGATAGATAGATAGATAGATAGATAGATAGATAGATAGATAGATACATACATACATACATACATACATACATACATACATACATACATACATACATTGATAGATAGCTAGATGCATACATACATGCATCGACAGGCAGACATATAGATAGATAGGTACACTCACACACATATACACACGTCTGTGTGTGTTTGAATTATGCATGTATAAAATATCGAGTTGGCAGCCCTGGGATATTATAGACGTTTCGTATTCAACGACGTTTTGTGAAATAATGAAGTTTACTGCAGGTTAGTATCATCTGGAAATGTAAAACAGCATTGCAATGTTGTTAGTACAATTAGTGTAGAGCTTGATGTGGTGGCAATATTTTCATTCTTTATGCGGAATGCAATTTATGATTCGTGGCTGCAAGTTAAAATAATTTTGTCTTATTTCCTTCTGAATTCTCTAGCGTTCGTTGTTTACCCAAGAATTTAGTTTCTTCCATCTGGCATTAAGTAGAGGTAAATCATTGTCTGACTGGTGGAGAGAAACAGTTATGATCATTAAATAATAAATATTCATTTCCGACTTGAGCACACGACCAGTTCTTGGAAGTAAGACATATAGTTGCTTCTAGTCTTCATTCTTTTAAATTACAGATATTGATTTGTTTAGACATAAAACTACTATAGTCAATTTTTATTCAGAAAGGATGATTATGACGACGCCAAATATTGTATATTATTGCTGGTACGTATTTTATTGACACAGAATAGATGAAAGGCAAAAATCTGTCTTGGTGGGATTTAAAATTAGAATATAAAGAAACAACGCTGGATATTGTACGGCGCTTTGTCTGACGATGTACTTTATTTTTGCTTTGTTTTTTGTTGTTTTTTTTTTGTTTTTTTTAGAAAAGTTGGAAAATATGCTGTTACATTGTTAATAATAATAATAATAATGATAAATGCCCTGGTGCATCTTCTGATCTTAACTGATTGGAAGTGTTATGTACATTGTTTTGTCTTGGTATAAAAGATGGGCTACAGCAAATATTCTGCTCAATACCAGAGATTTGCTTGTCAGTTGTTTGACTTCAACCAGTTGAGCATGTTCCTGAGGCGGCGGCGGTGGTGGTGGTGGTGGTGGTTCAAGCAAATCCCAGAAAAGATTCCAAAAAATGGCAAAGCAACCATGCTCTGGGTTATGTCAATACACACAGATAGGGAGATCAAGACTAATAGGCTAGATATTGTTGTCAAGGACAACCAAAAAAAACAACGTCTTCTCATCGAAGTACCAGTCCCAACAAATGACCATGTATCTCTAAAAAAGAAATGGAGAAACTCACAAAAAATAATGATCTGGAAACCGAGACAGCCCGGACATGGAGTCTGATGACAAACGTAATTCCTATAAAAACAGTATGTTCAAAAACATAGAGAAAAGTACACAACCAAAACACTAGGACTTACGAATATATATATAAGAAACAGAAGATAGCCCTACTAGGTACTGCATCCATCCTGGATAGAACACTTTCAATACACAAGAATTAGCAATAGCATAACAGCCCTAATAACAAGACAGCATACCCAAGACGCTCAGAGCTGCGCTCGGTAATGCGGTGAAAACACGTAATAAAAATAAACTAATGAATTATTATTATTATTATTATTATTATCATTATTATTATTATTATATTATTATTATTATTATATTATTATATTATTATTATAACTATGATGATGATAATAATCAAATACAGAATATGTGGTGTGAGTGGCGAAGCGGTATAGCACATCGTTAGCGAATGCCCGAAATTGGCCCGACACGAATACAAAAGACGTCATGACAATGTGGCAAGAATGATCCACTGGGAGCTCTGTGGAAATCACAGCCTACAAAGACTAAAGACGTGGTATGAGCAAATCCCAGCAAATCCCAGAAGGAGTCACCGAGCATGAGATTTGCAAAATCCTCATTTTGCAAAAATGATTCAGTGCGATCACCTGACCAGATATCGGAAACCAGACATTGTTGTGGTAGATAAAAAAGAAAGAACATGCATAGTAATCAACACAGCATGCCCCGGTGACAACAGAATCAATGCGAAAGAAGAAGAAAAAAATAAACAATTATGACGACCTGAAGTGGGAAATACGAAGGTTGTGACCAGTGAGAAGAGTGGACGTGATACCAATAGTGATTGGCACATTTGAAAGCATCAGCACTCAACTACCAGCATGGCCCTGAAAGACTGGTGCAAGTGTGAAGGTAGAACACCAACAAAAATCAGCATTGCTTGGAACTGCAAGAATTCTTCGCAAGTTTCTTGAAGCATGACCAGTAAACAAGTGTCACTTAGTCTGCTGGCTATGGACAGCTGACACTTTCCATCAGACCCAGAAAAATAAGCTGTGAGTTTTCATCACATAATAATAATAATAAAATAATAATAATAATGATAATAATAATAATAATAATACCAGGAAAGCCCAAAATGGCAGAAATTCAAAAGATAGTGCTCATGGGAACTGCTCATTTCCTACGAAAAATACTTTCTATGTAATCTCAAGTTTTAAAACAAACATAATTTTCTTATGGTTTCTTAGACATTCACTAGTACAACACTAAGTACAAAACCAAACATATGGCACCCTAGGCGTAACACCAACATGAACTTCCAACTTGTTGTCTCTTGAGGTCTCTGGGCGAGACTTGGAGCAAACTTGTACAAATGTAAAGCAAAAGTCAAACATAGAATAATAATAATAATAAACAGACCAGATATAGTTGTCAGAGATCATGAAGAAAAAAAATGCTTTCTAATTGATGTATCAATACCGGCAGATGACAACGTGTCTCTAAAAGAAATGGAGAAACTCTCAAAATACAAAGACCTGGAAATAGAGGTAACTAGAATGTGGAACCTGAAAACAGAAACAATTCCTATCATAGTAGGTGCATTAGGCATGATAAAAAAATATTCAGACAAATACATAACAAAAACACCAGGACTTACAAACACATATAACATACAGAAAATTGCACTACTAGGCACTGCACACATCCTACGCAGAACACTTTCCATACAATAACCATCAGAGCATCACAACAAATCACAGCACATACCCAAGGCACACAGAGCTGCGCTCGGTAGTGAAGTGAAAGCACGCTATAAAAATAAAACTACTAAATAATAATAATAATAATAATAATAATAATAATAATAATAACAACAATTCCAGAAGAGCAGAGGGGATGCAGGAAACAAAGTAGGGCTACAAAAGATCACTTTTTAGGTGAGTAAATGGTAAGTAGAAATTGTAGATGCAGATTGACGAGAGTGAATGTAGGATGACTAGATTACAAAAAAAGGCATATGGCACAGTTGGATAAGTAAAACAATGAGCATGTTTGGAATAGCAAAAACCATGGAGAAAATGCTACATGAAAGTATGAAACATTGGAATACTGAATTGATCGGAGGAAAACAAAGACTCGGAAAATTGATCATCAGACGTGGAATATTCCAAAGTGATAGCTTATCGCCATTCCTATTTGTATTGGCCATGACGCCGCTCACTATGATTTGGGAAAAGGAAATGGTCAGATAAACCATCTCCTTTTCATGGTTGATATAAAGGTTTATGCGAAAAAGGAGAAACAGCTTGAAAGTCTGGTACAAACTTTACTCAATTGACGTAGGTACGGAATTTAGGATAGAAAAGTGTACTATTTTGAAAATGAAACGAGCGAGATATGAAAGAAGCTAAGGAATTTAGAACTGAAAGTTATATTCTCAACCTACAGTAAAGTACCATCATATATTCTACAAGACTCTTAAAATTCTTGAGCTTTGAGGAGATTTGCTGTCACTATACATCAAGATAAAATACCTGCTAGTTGAATTAGAATGAACTAGCGTAATAATAATAATAATGATAATAATAATAATAATAATAATAATAATAATAATAATCTTTTCTACTAAAGGCACAAGGCCTGAAATTTTCGGCGAAGTGGCTACTCGATTACATTGACCCCTCAACTGGTGTTTATTTTATTAACTTCGCCGACATTTGAACTCAGAAACGTAAAGACGTACGAAATGCCGCTAAATATTTTGTCCGACTCTCTAACAATTCTGCCAGCTTGCCGTCAGTAACATTAATAATGATGATGATGGGTTTTCTGTTTTAGCTCAAGGCTACAAATTTGTCGGGGGAAAAGTGTTGTAAACTGATTCAACACAAATTAATATTATTGCAAAGCTGACAAGGTACTCTACCTTCTAAGAAGAGGAGACGAAATTAGATATCTCCTAAGAATTCCAGTGTCAAACACTACCGTTTCCAACATTCCACTGCCATTTCGAGACGGCATTTATTAAAAAGTATCACAGTTATTAGAAATATAAAAACATGTCTCATTGCTACAAAATGGGAGCAAGTAGCATGACGTGAACAGCAAACCTGATTTCACAAATAAGTAAGTTTATTGTAATTCCAACCGTAACACACTTTGGTATTATTGATTTCTTACAATGGTACAAAGCTGCATATTTGAAATGCTGATGCAGCCACTTGCTGTCTCGATACTAGTATAAGTTTAACATTTTATTTTATCGTGGCCAGAAGAGTGAATGGGAAGATCAACCTTGGCTCGTTAGGAATAGCTTTGACTAATTTTGATATAATTTCAGACAAGTCCAATTTTAGCGTAATTATATATATATATATATATATATATGTATATATATATATATGTATTTGTGCGTGAGTGTGTGTGGATGCACATATATATGTATATATATATATATACTCTTACACTTACTTGTTTCAGTCATTTGACTGCGGCCATGCTGAGCACCGCCTTTAGTCGAGCGAATCGACCTCCCCCAGGGCTTATTCTTTGTAAGACTAGTACTTATTCTATCGCACACTTTGGCCGAACCCTTAAGTTACGGGCACGTAAACACACCACTATCGGTTGTCAAGCGATGTTGGGGGGTCAAACACAGACACACAAACACACACACATATATATATATTCCGTCCACCAAATCCACTCACAAGGCTTTGGTCGGCCCGAGGCTATAGTAGAAGACACTTGCCCAAAGTGCCACGCAGTGGAACTGAACCCAGAACCATGTGGTTGGTAAGCAAGGTACTTAACACACAGCCACTCCTGCGCCTATAAATATATATATATATATATTATATTTTACCTTGTTTCAGTCATTAGACTGCGGCCATACTGGGGTATCGCCTTGAAGAACTTTTTGTTGAATGAATCGATTACAATCTTATTTTTTAAGCCTGGTACTTGTTCTATCCGTCCCTTTTGCCGAAGCGCTCGGTTAATAAACACATCAGCACCGGTAGTCAAGCGTTGGTACAAGACAAACATACACAAAACACACACACACGCATACATACATATATATATGGAAAAAAAGTCAAGATAGAAAATGCTAAAATAATTTTATAAAAAACATTTTCGTACCGGTTTCAGTCATTGAGACTTTTTCATCTGTAACAATTAAATAATTAAATTTAGAAAAATTAAAAGAAAAGTTTTTTTAAAAGAATATGTACTTAGGAGTGGCTGTGTGGTAAGTAGCTTGCTAACCAACCACATGGTTCCGGGTTCAGTCTCACTGCGTGGCATCTTGGGCAAGTGTCTTCTGCTATAGCCCCGGGCCGACCAATGCCTTGTGAGTGGATTTGGTAGACGGAAACTGAAAGAAGCCTGTCGTATATATGTATATATATATATATGTATGTGTGTATGTTTGTGTGTCTGTGTTTGTCCCCCTAGCATTGTTTGACAACCGATGCTGGTGTGTTTACGTCCCCGTCACTTAGCGGTTCGGCAAAAGAGACCGATAGAATAAGTACTGGGCTTACAAAAGTCCCAAGTTCGATTTGCTCGACTAAAGGCGGTGCTCCAGCATGGCCGCAGTCAAATGACTGAAACAAGTAAAAGAGTAAAAGAATAAAAGAGTATATATATATATGGATTAGTCATGAGTAGGTGATGATATGGCTGTTACGCTCAGTATGTAAAATGATCATGTAGAGCAGTTCTTTCCATACGGAGGAGAGTCCTGCGCAGATTGAAGAGAGAGCGAGAAAACCGCCATGTTCAACAAAACCTTAGATGGTTTTTCAGCATTTTAAACTTATCCAAACCCATGACCAAGAAGGTATAATTTCATGTTTTATGGATTCGAACTTTTTCGCATCTTGTATCTCGTCTTCACAAACAACTAAACTTGATGAGGTTTTAATGTCGTTGGGTTTACCGGTTCTGTATAAGTTGTTGAAATTGCAAAAGGTCGTAGTATTAAGAAAGAAGGGTTACTCCTTCTTTCAATAAAATATACGAGACACCAAAAGTGTTCCTAACATTTTAAAGGCATTTGGTATTAGTCAGTTTGAAACTCGCTGATTGAGAAGGTCCCTCGTTGACTGGAGACGGATTTATACGAAACTGTACGGAGGAATGTGTACTTGCAAAGAGAGTTAGAAAGTGCATAGCATAGCAGGGCATCAATGAAGGATTCATTTCTACACTATTTATGCTAATATCTTGCACTTCAAATTTGCCAGAACCACTCCATCCTGACTAATCTCTCTGGGGATGTCGATCTTGGTATTGCAAGCACACGTCACCCTTGTTAATTTTAAAATGCATGCACGTATTAACTGACTCACTGGAACTGTCAGTGCAAATGTCCAATGAACCTTTTCTTCACGAATGTGTTATCCATAAAAAAAAATGGAATAAATGAATGAAGGAAAACACAAATTGTAGTTGTAATCTAGAACCAGGCGTACTGCATGTTTCAGAAGAGCACATGTCTCGAACTAAAAAAAATCTCCGGCTCCTTACACACACACACACACACACACACACATTTTACCGAGACAATTGCAATGGTTATTACATCTGCATAGTTTTTTCTTATTTCTACAGTCCATTATACAGTATTTACGAATTCGTTTAAATTAAATATTTTGTGCAATTGACCGTAGAAATACAAACTACGCTGATGTACTCAACATCGTATTCATTGTAAATGCCAGATATATATATATCTATATATATATATATATATATATATATATATTATATGTATATATATATATGTGTGTGTGTGTGTGTGTGTGCGTGTGTGTATATATACACATACATATATATATATATATATGTATACACACACACACACACACATATATATATATATATATACATACATGTGTGAAGGCGCGTGGCTCAGTGGTTAGAGCGTCGAGCTTACGATCGTGAGGTTGTGAGTTCGAATCCCGGATCGGGCTGTGTGTTGTGTTCTTGAGCAAGACACTTTATGTCACGTTGCTCCAGTTCCCTCAGCTGTAGAAATGAGTTGTGACGTCACGGGTGCCAAGCTGTATCGGCCCTTGCCTTTCCCTTGGATAACACTGGTGGCGTGGAGAGGGGAGGCCGGTATGCATGGGCGACTGCTAGTCTTCCATAAACAACCTTGCCCGGACTCGTGCCTGGGAGGGTAACTTTCTAGGTGTAATCCCACGGTCAGTCATGACCGAAGGGGGTCTCATATATATAATATTTTTTGCTAGTCTATTTTGTCCCTCTGTCTTATCTCATGGTGCGATATGAACATTTAAGGCGGTTCTTAGAGTCAGGGAGTTGACTGCTATTTCGGCATGGTGGTGTCTCTCAGACACCCTTATTTTTAGTTGTAAAAAATTATTACTTTTGTATGGTATTTATTCCCATACTGACCACTTGATAATACCGATATTTAAATATCGATATTATCCTTATTTATAAATTTATACATACATACACATAGACACACACGCATATGCATATATATAATACACATCAAGTAGAGCGAAAAACGAGCGAAAAACACGTAAACACACGGCAAAATACCAAAAACCACACAATGAGAACAAGACATCAACAACGAGTGAAAAATACGTAAACACATAACGAGAGACAAGTACGGGACGACAAAATACCAAAAGAAGTCTAACTCTTCCTCCGTCTAACTCTTCCTCCTGTTTATTACTCCTTATTTCGAGCTTTCAACGATAAGATAGGAAAATTTCATAAGGCAGCAGCATCCAGAAATTTTTAATATATAAAATTTGTGGAGAGTTAAGGCTTCGAACGAGCAAACAGAGTGGACATACAGAGTAAATAATCAATGGAGGCAAACATTAAGGGCCGTTAGGCGAAATATATATGAAACAGAATAGCACAAAGCCAGCCTTGATTAAAATACATGCATGTACAATAAATATATACCACATTCGTGTACAATCGAATGTGAGAATTTCTTTCGCTGCAAAAACAGTCTGAGAAGAAACTGCTCCTCTTAGACATGTGTGAAAAGTATACGGGGTTATAAATAGCATCATCTGATCGTAGGAGGCAAGCGTTTCTGCATTTGTTACTGGACATGATATTGGACATGAAAGGGTTTCAATTAGTATGTGTTTGAGATGTAATGAAGTGAATTTCGATGGTTGTGGATTGCACTTAACTTAATTGTTAAGTTAAGTTAAGTTAATTTATTGGCTCAAAAAGCAAACAGCAAGGCCATGTCGGGGGACATTGAGTTATGTACAGGGTTGTGTTCATGCAAAGAGTTCAGGCCATTTCTGGTCAAGAGAGACTTTGAACCGAGCGGTCGTCGGCATCTTCACTTGTCTCGTCCGGCAGCTTATTCCACGGATCCGCAATCTGGACGGAGAAAGCCCCTCTCCTTCGATTGAGATGAAATCGTCGCAGATAAAGCTTTTCGGAGTTTCAATTAGTATATGTTGGAGATGTAATGAAATGAATTTCGATGGTTGTGGATTGCACTTAACTTAATTGTATCGTCCGTTAAAGTGTTTTTGTTTGTTTTTTTTTTTAATTATAATTGATCTGTAATTGTATAGTTAACGCTCACGCTCATAATACATAGACATTTGAATTAATTTTTACAAACCAGCCGTCCTTTATCACGGAATTTCGTGACCCTGAAGTGACTTTATATATAATGGAACTGTGATTAAGTATATCAGAAAAAAAAAAAATATATATATATATATATCGAAGCAATTTGTTGGCCTTTTATGGCTTTTATAATTATTTATGTTATGTTATATATTATATTCATAGCATTTAATATACTATTGTAATATAGTTAAATTATTAGATTGTCAATAGTATATCTCTATATTTAATTTATCTTTATAATTGAATTATACCAATATTTATATGGTATCCAACTGACGTACCAACGAATTGGATATTTAACACACCCCTTTCTTTTCCTCAGTTATATACATACATACATACATATATATATATATTATATATATATATATGAGTGTTGACGATTGAGAAATAATTGTAACACTTATAATAGAGTACAAACCAGGGATTTCACGGTTGTCATATACCATATCAATTGAGTTATTCGCAGTACACAGGTATATATATGAGTGTATGCACAATATACATGCACACTCATACACTGTGTGTGTGTGTGTGTGTGTGTGTGTGTGCGCGCGTGTGCGTGTGTGTGTGTGTGTGTGTTTGCATATCTAGACATGCTCATATATACAGTGGTTGGACAAAATAATGGAAACACCTTAAAATTTCATACAGATATATTTCAATATGGGGTAGGACAGCTTTGGCAGTAATTACACCTTGAATTCTACGAAGTATGGACTCCTACAAAGTTTGAATTGTTTCCAAAGGAATTTTTCTCCATTCTTCAGCTAAAACAGCCTCCAGTTCTTGTAGTGATGATGGTGGAGGATATCGACTCCTTACTTGTTTTTCTAAAATGCACCATAAATTTTCAATAATATTGAGATATGGGGATTGTGGTGGCCAGATAAGATGTTCAACTTCATCAGAATGTTCTGTGTGCCATTCAGTAACAACATTAGCCGTGTAAATTGGTGCATTATCATCCTGAAAGATTGCGTTTCCTTCTGGAAACAGTTCCGCAACCACAGGATGCATTTAATCAGATAAAATGCTTAAACAGTCTTGACTATTAATTCTGCCATGAAGGAAAAGCATTGAACCGGCGGATTTCCAAGATACAACCCCCTAGATCATTACAGATGTAACTGGGTCAAGGCTTTTTTTTCATCACATGCATATTCTTTGTATGTATGTATGTACGTACGTACGTATGTATGTATGTATGTACGTATGTATGTATGTATGTATGTATGTATGTATGTATGTACGTATGTACGTATGTATGTATGTATGTATGTATTTATGTATGTATGTATGTATGTATGTATGTTAGTGTGTATGTATGTTAGTGTGTGTGGGAGTTCTTCGGTTGACAATTATATGGAGGAAAAAGTGATTTAGCCATATGAAATAAGAAAAAGACGTGTTAAATTTCATTCATTTCTTAACGTGTTAAAACATTTGTCGCAATAGTTCAATCTTCTCACTGATACATCTCCACTGCAACAGTTTAAAACTTAGTTAATGGCAAATTTTATAATGGTTTCAATATATATTTCTCTCTTTTCTTTCTTTCTTCCTTTTGAGCTCACAAACATATCTGCTCGTTGTATAACATACTATTTGACCTTGATTTTTTTCAACATCGGTCCTTGTTACTTTCAGCTTGTAATCCTTTGTTCTCTAAAAATTTCATATCTATACATGATTTTTTTTTTTTTTATCTTTTACTTTCACTTTATTTCACTTTCCTCTTTGCTTTTCTCTTTCGCTTTTTTTTTTCTCTTCCGCTTTTTATTTCCTTCACATTTCATAATTTTTTTTTAAATTTATGCTACACTGTTTTTTATGTATACCTAAAAGTTATCTGAGTACATTCTTATTATGTCACTAGTCAACTGAAATTAAGTTCATGCTATATAAAGTGAATTTTATTTTAATCAAATGAAGTAAAAAAAAAAAAAAAGGTGGGAACAAATGCCAATAAAATAAACATGCCGATAAAATCACACGTATATGCATCCAGCTTTCTGAACATTTGTATTTACACAAACACGCATATATCTACACCCAGACTTATGTATACGCACATATATACATTGGGTGTGCTTATTCATATATTGCAATATACGTTCTAAAATATTTATGTATGTATAAACACGTGTGTGTGTGTGTGTGTGTGTGTGTGTGTGTGTGTGTTTATATGTGATGGGCTCTCCCGTCGAAGACGACGTACGATATTTCAGCTTCTTTTGCCGAACGACCTGCACAAATGATTTGTTGCCTGAACAGGTGCATGGTGTACCACGCGTCCAAGTGATCACAGAACAAGGTGCGATGCAGTGTTATGCTCAAGAACACAAAGCGCACTATCCAGTCTAGGAACTGAAAGCACGATCGCTAGTGCAACACCCTAACCACAAGGCCATGCGACCTCATATATATATATATATATTTCTCTATTTTTCTCTATTTCTCTACGTATATATATATATACCGGAAGAAGCATATAAATGTGAAACAAGGTGTAGAAAAGAGTACTCAAATACCAGAGGTAGAGTAATATGCTTTATTTAAAAGCAGCAGAAATATAACAAGTTTCACGTTCCCGTTCGTCGGACAATTTGTTAACAAAACTGTCCGACGAACGGGAACGGGAAACTTTGAGTAACAGCTTTTGTTATATTTCTGCTGATTTAAAATAAAGTATAGTATATATATATATATATATATATATCTATATATATTAAAAAAGGAGATGTGGAACACGAGTTGTGATATATAAAAAAAGAAATGAAGAAAATGCTGACAAAATAATTTAAGTAAGGGAGAGTGTATTTAATTAGGTGACAGTTCTTTTACCGGTTGCGCATTTGTTATGCTTATCAAAAGATATTTTTTAAGAGAGATAGAGTTCCTTTCTGATAGATTTTTTTCTCTTATCAGATAAGAGAAAAAAATCTATCAGAAAGGAACTCTATCTCTCTTAAAAAAATATCTTTTGATAAGCATAACAAATGCGCAACCGGTAAAAAGAACTGTCACCTAATTAAATACACTCTCCCTTACTTAAATTATTTTGTCAGCATTTTCTTCATTTCCTTTATATATATATATATATATATATATATATATAATATATATATTATATATATATAGGGAGAGAGAGGGGAAGAGAGGATCCACTCTCTATCTATTTATCTATCTATCTATCTAGAGAGAGAGAGAGAGAGAGAGAGAGAGAGAGAGAGAGAGAAATGATAGATGTGTGTGTGCGTGTGTGTGAAGACAAATGGCTTAGTGGTTAGGGTGTTGCACTCACGATTACGAGATCGTTAGTTCAATTCCTAGATCGGGCGTTGCGTTGTGCTCTTGAGCAAAGCACTTCATTTCACGTTGCTCTGCGATCATTTCGTCATGTGACATGTGGCACACGGTGCACCTGTACAGGTAATGACGATTTCATAGCTGGAGTGAGTTTATGTGAAAACATTTGATCACTATAAACACTATAAACAAATCGTCTGTGTGGTTGTTCAGCAAGAAATTATCAAACCGTCATACGTCCTCTAACGACCTAACAGTCCATGATATATATATATATATATATATACTAGCAGTATCGCCCGGCGTTGCTCGGGTTTGTAAAGGAAATAACTATATAAGCATTTTTAGAGATGTAAAGTATAATAACCATCTCAATATAGCTAACAACAAAAGGGGGTGGTTACTGTAGCTTTTTACGTTCTGAGATTTAATAATAAATTTTTAGAGAGTTACTTCCCTTATATATGCCAAAAATGCATTGAAAATGGGAAAAATTGATGGTAATTTTTTTTTAAATCGTAGACTCATCGTAGACGCGCGCTTATACCCAGAAGGGCTCGATATGAATCACGACTATAAGATACCCGGTTTTGGTTAAACTGCACCGCAAAATGTGGGAGTAGTTAGGAATCTAAATCGTAGGAGACAGACAGCACACAACCTCACTTTTATATATAAAGATATATATATATTATATTTCGTTTTGGGATTTGGTTTGCAAGATTCTTTATGTGAGTTCGTGTTGAAGCATATTCTGTTGTGTCTGGGGTGAGTCATTTTCTTGTTGTGCCTTATAATTTAACCCACTCACTGGTAAAATTTCCACTTATTTCTTATGCTTATTTTCATAAAGTTTTCGTTGCGTCTTGCAAGAGTCAACACTATTGAAAAGGTTGCAAGACGCAACGAAAATTTTAGGAAAATAAAAATAAAAAATAAGCGGAAATTTTACCGGTGAGTGGGTTAAATATAAGGCAGAAAAAGAAAATGACTCTCCCCAGACACAACAGTATATTATTATATATATTAATATATATATATATATATATATATATATATATATATATATATATATATATTCTCTCGCTGATCTCGATATATCAGGATCCACCGGTCGCGATGTTGGACTACCCACAGATAATTGTTTTCAAATGTAAAGGCATATGTAGGACCAGCTACGCTCATGGGAATTGCTGATAGTAGAGAGTTTGTGCTAATGTTTGATATAGATACTCAATTAGAAATATACCTCGGGCTTTTCAATTAGAACCCTTTATCTCCTAGGTTAGTTGCCTTCGCCACAACTTAGAAGGCTTTCATGCCGAAACGTCTAAGTCATTGCCACCCTTCTGAAAATGTTGTGTATATGTGATGTGCGGTGTGTGTGTGTGTGTGTGGTGTGTGTGTGTGTATGTGTGTGTGTGTTTGAACCAGTATTTGCATACATGCATGTATAACTGTTCGTTTGCTTAAAATTATTTCCTGACATCGGATACGCAACATAAAATGGACCGTTGTTTCGTTCTAGTGTTTTTTCTTTTCTTTTTCCTTTATCTCTTTACAAAAGGCCTGACCTAACTCTCACCCTCGATAGGTCAATGGTGATGTTTAAACCAGCCTCAAGGAAACTACACATTAGACCACCAATGATTTGTGTGGATGGCACTAGAAAGCAAATCATTGAAACTTTACTCACTCAGGTCATGCATTCAGCAATTTCTATTCCCTTGATGATGAAATATCTAGATATACGTCTGATAGAAGCAACAGAAGCTTTCAAGTCATTGGAGCGTCGTGTCTGGCTCAGAACGCCATCATAAAGAGAATTACACATTAGGTGTAAAAAAAAAATTCGACAAGATCACTCTAGATCTGCAGCAATCTTCTAAAAAAATTGTCGGTTGTTGGCGATATCATTCAAAGTACATTAGTTTAGCAACATGAAGGTAACAGTGAACCAGTGATGTTCATTCTAACCTTACGACTGACTAATATCTTGCGTGACTTGGTTTGTGCCTAGGTATGCCTATTTGTTCCCATGCAGTTACGTATGTAGGTATATATGTCTACGCATATGTATATATTTGTGTATACAAAAAATACTCTACTTGTGTGTATACACACGCGCACTTCTAAACTATGTCCTATACACGTATGTGTGTGTGTGTGTGTGTGCAGTTAGGATATTACACTCATGATTGCAAGACTATATATATAGGGACAAGAACGCAAAACACCCGGACAACTAGGTGATACAAAAAAAGACAACAAAACATCATGATAGACGATACATAAAAAACAAGGACGGATCATTCGAAGCTTTCTATCCTCAGTCAAGAACCGGATCATCCAAAGAATCTAATGCTTAGTTTTTTCCTTGGGGGTGGCCAGATTGGAGCAATCTCAAGATTAATCAGCCGAAATTACGAGGATGATCCAGTTCTTGACTGAGGATAGAAAGCTTCGAATGACCCGTCCTTGTATTTTTGTATCGACTATCTGGATGTTTTGCGTTCTGTCCCATTTTGTATTATATATATATAATAATATAAGGCGGACGTACGTACACTTTGTTCTCTCTCTCTCTCTCTCTCCCTATAGTCTATAGATATATCTATATAATATATATAATATATATATATATATATATATATTAAGTGTGCATATATATAGAATGTAGTAGTATATATGTATATATACATATATATATGCATATATATATATATATATATATATGTATATATGTATATATACATATATATAATGCATATATATATATCTCTTTTACACTCTTTTACTTGTTTCAGTCATTTGACTGCGGCCATGCTGGAGCAGCGCCTTTAATCGAGCAACTCGACTCCGGGACTTATTCTTTTGTAAGCCCAGTACTTATTCTATCGGTCTCTTTTGCCGAACCGCTAAGTAACGGGGACATAACACCCCAGCATCGGTTGTCAAGCAATGCTAGGGGACAAGCACAGACACACAAAACAACACACGCATATATATATAAAATAATATATATATGTATATATATATATATATATATATACATATATACGACGGGCTTCTTTCAGTTTCCGCCTACCAAATCCACTCACAAGGTTTTGGTTGGCCCGAGGCTATAGTAGAAGACACTTGCCCAAGGTGCCTCGCAGTGGGACTGAACCCGGAACCATGTGGTTGGTAGACAAGCTACTTACCACACAGCCACATACATACATATATATGAGTATATGAGTGAAAGTAGAAATACTTTGTTATGTATGTGTCAGGCTGGCTCTCTGTATATGTATGACTATGTTGGATATTTCCTTGTAAAGCTGTATTAACCATATTCGAATTCAGCTGAACAACTCATCAGACTTGTGACATGTGATACTTTTATGATATATATATTCTATCCATAGAAGGTGGGCGAGAGACTGAAGTAGAAGAGGGCCGTATTGAGTGATTTATATAACATCAAATACAGTTCATTTAGTTTCTAAATTCAGATTGTACTTATTTCAGTTTGGCCTCTCACCCCTCAGTGTTCACTACAAGTACCAGTCATGTACTATGATGATACAATTGGCTATACACCTCTCCTACAAATGTGTGACCTCGTGCCAAACTGAGAAATGATATTGTCTATCTATAGAGAATATTTAACATGAAAATAGTTTCCGTCATGATTTATAAAGATACTTTGGCACATAAATAATGGTTTGATTAAGAAGTTCATTTCGATACTATGACTCGACAGTACTTTGGTAGAGTGTGTTTTACTATAGCTTTGAGTCGACTAAATCATTATTACTTAAAATCAAGTAAGAAGGGAAATGTGCACACGAGAAATCTCCAAACAAAATTTATGCATCGAACAAAACGCATGCTGTGATAGTTCTAGATAGTTATGGAGTTATTTCCATTTATGGTAAAGTGAACTTTCGCTTCCATCCTTTAGGGGATGAAAGCCACGGTTTATAACATCAAATACAGTGAAATAGTAATATTGGAGGTACCCCAGTTTCAGCGGTGCATATTGAGGAAAAATAATTTTTCGTGTATTAAAGCGAATAATATTTGCTTATGGGAGAATCAACTTCGCATATAGGACATGAGCTGGGGTGGCGGGGGGGGAACGTCAGTGTGTGATATTTGAGGAATATATTACTTCTTATTCTTCCAAGAGTATCAAACTGATATCAGACTTGTATGTACGTACGTATGTATGAATGTATGTATGCATGCATCTATGTATGTATATATATACATATGTATATATATATATATATATACATACATTCATACATACATGCATGCATACATACATACATACATACATACATACATACATACATACATACATACATACATAGAAAAACGTCGCCCTTTTCAAGCTTAGCCAGGCTCATGGGCCCGGTTTCACGGTTTCTGTGGCGTATGTGATTCAGAGTTAGTATTGGGGAAGAGATGCGCTATTTTATTTTTAAGTTTAATGTTGGGGATATAATAGATTTTTTTCGCGGAAGCCGCTTATTTGGAGGGCCTGATTATAATAATCGTGAGTGTTAAAAATGTCTTCGTTAGCAAATAAGTTAGAGATTCTGATAGCTATACTTGTGTCTATGTTATTAAGGGTAAGTTTACGATGATTAGAGAGGACATTTATGTATTGTAAAGATTAGTTGGGTTTATGGAAAGGGTGGTATAGATTTGTGTTTAAGTCGAGAGTAATATCTAAGAAATTGGTCAACTTAGAGTCAATTTCGAATGAAATACTTAGGCTGTGGTTTTTAAAGAATTTGCATTGGGCTTTCTTGGTGCGTTCCACTGTCGATCGAGATAATCCAGTTACTGAAAGAAGTGCGTCATCCCTGTTTAATTTGGGAGAGAAGGAATTACTCCCACAATGTCGGTGACCTGGGCTGAGTCCAATGAGCCCATGGTTATATCGAAGTAATCCGTAAATGAGTTGCGAGTCCATTTATTATCCTTAAAGTGAATCAGCGTTTCCCTCGCAGCCAGGATGATATTGATATCTGATTGGGAGATGGGAACATATTTTCGGGGAAAGATTAACGCTTTATTTAAAAGAACTGGTGATATTTATGAATAATAATTCGAGATGTCAAACTGAAGGAAATGGGTGTGTTGTTTATCATGAAGAGAGTGAAACCAAGTGATGACATCTCTAGAGCAATCCCAGTGTATGAGCTTAAAGTTAGTTCTAACAAGGGTAGAATGGTCGATAATGTATTTACTAATTCGACCTAAGTCAGATTTTGATGATAACATAATATACATATACATAGAGTATAACACACACACACACACACACACCACACACACACATATATATAGATATTATATATATATATATATATATATATTATATATATATATATATATCATATATATATATATATATCATAAATATATATATATATCATAAATATATATATATATATTATATATCATGAACATATATATATATATCATAAACAACGACAGTGCTTTTCCTTGGACGTTTTTTTCCTTCTCCAGACCTTACCTCTCTCCTCTTCCTGACGAAGAACCATGCTCGAAACGTTAAACACCCACTTTCTTTTTCCATCTTATACTGAGCGTCAACCTAATACATTCTGTGTGGACGTCCTTTTGACTTTCCTTGTGTTATTTTTAATTTTTTATTTGACTATGTATATATAGAGAGAGATTAAGAGAAGGCCCAGAAAGAAGGAACCTGTGGAAAATGAAGGAGTGTTGCTTTTTATGTGTGTGATTTGTGGGAGGAAATGCTTGAGTCATGCAGGCCTGGTCAGCCATCAGAGAACTCATAGGAACCAACCCATTGTAAATTGTGATATGGCTGTTGTTCACAACAGAATATGTGCAACCTGTGGAAATGTGTACCTTGTAGTTGGAGGATTGAAAAGGCATGTTAGAAGAGTTCATACTGTAACACCTGTTCCTTCTGCCATCCAGCACAGCTGTACATTATTCAATAGAATGTGAAAATCTTTCACCGGGCTCAAGAGTCATACAAGGGCTTCATATTGCATCATCAATGACTCATTTCTGTGATTCTTTCTAGCAATGGCTTTGCTCGTATACGAGAAAGCAACTGTTCATTCATCTTTGCTAAACATTTTCGTTATCGGTCAACTGAGTTCCGATAACGGACAGAGCCAACGACTATTGAAAAGGTTGCAAGACGGAACGAAAATTTTAGTAAAAATAATAAGTAAATGAGTGGAAATCAGACCTGTGAGTGTGTTAAATTAATAAGGCACTAAAATAGAATGACTCTCCACAGACACAATAAACTATGCTTCAATTCATGAATTCAAATAGAGAATCTTGCAAACCAAATACAAAAACGATATATATATTATATTATATTGTATTATATTATATTATATTATATTATATTATATTATATTATATTATATTATATTGTATTATATTATATTAGAAGTAAAATCAAAATTAAGGCAGAACGAATATCTCAATCATTTAATGTAATTTAATTTGAAGATACTCGTTTTTAATGACTTGAGATACACGTTCTGCCTTGGTTTTGATTTTCCTCTACTATAGTATATACCAGCTATAACGGAACACTAACACACGGATCCTTAGATCCAGCCTTTAGCTGTGATCTTGGAACCTAACGGTCAACCAACTATAGCACTTACCCAGTGTACCTATTCGTTTAGATCACAAGTGAACTAAGTCCTTCACATTGTGTATGTGTATCTATTATATATATATATATATAGGCGCAGGAGTGGCTGTGTGGTAAGTAGCTTGCTAACCAACCAC
>NC_043001.1:31735351-31765351 GCF_006345805.1 Octopus sinensis | reverse complement strand
TCAGCTTCATCAAGTGGAGGCGCAATGGCCCAATGGTTAGGGCAGCGGACTCGCGGTCGGAGGATCGCGGTTTCGTTTCCCAGACCGGGCGTTGTGTGGGTTTATTGAGCAAAACACCTAAAGCTCCACGAGGCTCCGGCAGGGGATGGTGGCGACCCGTGTTGTACTCTTTCGTTCCAACTTTCTCTCACTCTTTCTTCCTGTTTCTTGTCCCCCGACTTCCTACGCAAGCGCTGAGCCTGGATGCGCATTCATCCATCCGTCGTATGCTCTGGTGTCGCGGGTTGACCTGCTTTCTCTTCTGCAGGTCTTACGAATAGCAAAAGACCACGTTTCGGACTTCTAGGACGAAGACCGCTTCGCTCAACAAACAAACAATCAAACAAACAAACAAATCAGCTTCATCAAGAACCACAATGAGTACAGCATCGAGTACAGACGGACAGAAAAAAAACCCCCCAAAAATACATTTCTAAACGCCAATGAAGAAATGACAGGGGGCGAATTGCAATCAGTAACCGATAAAGCATTTTCCCAATAACAAAAGATATCTTAGAATAGGTGTCATATACACCATCATAATAATGGCCTGTTCAGTTGCACAGTGTTTACCAGCAGTTCTTTTAACAGATGTCTGTATTAATGCAACTATTTGATTGGTCACTGTCGAATGCAACCGAGGTTGATAGATAGTATGGAAACTAGCGATGGTACGCATCGATGCTGTGAGAAGGACTGCATTCCGTTGTTTGGTGCAGATTTTAGCTTAGAAAGAGGAAAAAAAAATATGTGGAGTTGAGAAGAAAGAATGGCTAAAGAGAGAACTGAAGGGGGAGAGAGGGAGACGTAGAAAAAGAAAGCAGCAGAGAGACGGTGATGAAGAGAAAACTAGAGATAGATAGATAGATAGACAGAGAGAGAGAGAGGAGAGAGAGAGAGAGAGAGAGAGAGAGACAAATAGATAGACAAATAGACAGATAGATGGACAGATAGATAGACAGATAGATAGAGAGATAGAGAGGGATAGACAAATAGACAGACAAATAGATAGACAGATAGACAGACATATAGATAGATAGATAGATACATAGATAGATAGATAGATAGATAGATAGATAGATAGATAGATAGATAGATAGATAGACAAAGAGATAGATAGATAGACAAAGAGGTAGATAGATAGACAAAGAGATAGATAGATAGACAAAGAGATAGATAGCTAGACAAATAGATAGATAGATAGACAAAGAGATAGATAGAAAGACAAATAGATAGATAGATAGATAGATAGATAGATAGATAGATAGATAGATAGATAGATAGATAGATAGATAGATAGATAGATAGACAGATAGATAGATAGATAGATAGATAGATAGATAGATAGATAGATAGATAGATAGATAGATAGTAACTTTATACATACAGATATAACAACGGAGAGGAAAAAAATTACGAAACCTTCTCACTCATTGAACGAAACAATACTGGTAAAACTTTTTCGGAAAAATGGTTTTAGTAGTCACTATTTGAGCAAGGAGTGGCTATAGTAATCGATAAGTCTCAATAAACCAATAAATTGATTGACCACAACTACTTGGTAACAGTTTGATGTACAACAAACTGCTAGCTTCACATAGTCAGACGCTTGAGGCTAGGCTTTTGAATTTTCGCTTCGGTTTTTAGTACGAATATTAATGATTTTTCTCATTATTTCTTATCTCTCACCATTCTCCTTATCTCCATGTTTCTCTCGCTCTCTCTCGCTCTCTCTCGCGCTCCTCTCTCTCTCTCTCTCTCTCTCTCTCTCTGTCGCTCCCCCACTCTCTCTCTCTCTTTTTCTTCTCTCTCTCTCTCCCCTCTCTCTCTCTGTATCTTTCTCTCTGTTTATCTTCTGTCTATCTATTTCACTTTATGTATATATATATATATATATATATATATATTATATGCATCTAATTTGAGACATGCAGGTATATATATATATACATACATGCACACACACATACATTCATACATAGGTATGCACATACACATACATATATACTATATATATATACTATTATATACTATTATAGATAGATAGATGGACGGACGGACGGACAGACAGACCGACAGACAGACAGACAGGCAGTCAGGCACACAGACAGACAGACAGACAGTCAGACAGACAGATAGATACTTCCTGATTGCATGTGTGTGTATGTGTGTGTATGTGTGTGTGTATATATATATATATATGTGTGTGTGTGTGTGTATTTATATGTATAGTGCATGTACAGTCGATCAAAGTACCAACAACAACAACAACAAAATAAGAACGCAAAAACTAAGACTGCACAAAAAAAATTTCAACAGTTGCTTCTTGTCGACAACGTCTTCCAACTCACAACATCCAGTTTTCAATTATTGTTACCGTCATACACATGTACATGTACATCAATCAATGTTTATATACGTGTGTACGCGTGTATGTGTGATATATATATGTATATATATATATATATATATATATATATATATATATTATTATATATATACTCTTTTACTTGTTTCAGTCATTTTGACTGCGGCCATGCTGGAGCACCGCCTTTAATCGAGAAACTCGACCCCAGGACTTATTCTTTATAAGCCCAGTATTTATACAATCGGTCTCTTTGCCGAACAGCTAAGTGACGGGGACATAAGCACACCAGCATCGGCTGTCAAGCAATGTTGGGGGGACAAACACAGAATACAAACTCTCACACACACACACATACACACACAACACACACAATACACACACACCACACACACATATAATATATATATATATATATTATATATATATATATATATATATTATATATATACGACGGGCTTATTTCAGTTACGTCTACCAAATCCACACAACAAGGCTTTGGTCGGCCCGAGGCTATAGTAGAAGACTGAACCACACAGCCACTCCTGCACCTATATGTATATGTATATATATATATATATATATTATATATATATCACGTGATCACGTGACCGACAGGCCATCAGATGTTGCTACACACATCGCTGGTCACAATGCGCTTCGCATTGTCTTAGCCTTCAATGACGCCACCCCGCTGGCTAAGCGGGCAGGCCAATATATATATATAGACATATATGTGTGTATGTATACACTCTTAGACTTTTATTTGTTTCAGTCATTTGACTGCGGCCATGCTGGGGCACCGCCTTCAGTCGAACAAATCGACCCCAGAATTTATTCTTTGTAAGCCTACTACTTATTCTCTCGGACCATTTTACTGAACCGCTAGGTAACGGGGAGGTAAACACACCAACATCGGCTGTCAAGCGATGGTAGGGAAACAGACACAGACACACAAGCATATATATATATGTATATATATATATATATATATATATATATATTATATATATATAATATACGACGGGCTTCTTTCAGTTTCCGTCGACCAAATCCACTCACAAGGCTTTTGTTGGCCCGAGGCAAGGTGCCACGTACTGGGGACTGAATCCGAAACCACGTGGTTGGTAAGCAAGTTACTTACCACAGAGCCCTATATATACATATACATATTATATATATATATATATAATATATATATATAGATATATATATATATAGAGATATATATATATATATATATATATATACATTATATACACACATATATTATATATACACACACACATATATATATACATATATATACACGCATGTATATATGTATACACACACACACATATATATATATACACATATATGTTATATATACACACACATATATATATATAGACATTATATATACAACACATATATATATATACACACATATATATATACATATATATATATATATACATATATATATACACTATATATATATATACACACAATATATATACATATATATTATATATATACATATATATATATATATATACTATATTATATATATACGCACACACATATATATATACAATATAATATATATACATATATATAACACACATATATATTATATATACACATATATATATACATATATATACCACACATATATATACATATATAATATACTATATATATATATACATATATATACAATATATATATACACATATATATATATATACACATATATATATATATACACACACACACGCATATATATATATATATATATATACCACACACGCACATTACATGTAAATACGCCATTATGAGCATATATGTGTATGTGTTTGTGTGTGTGCTCGCGCGTATGGAAATGATTATATGTTCGTACGTATGGATTCCCATACATACAAACTTACACGCACTAACACATACATATAAAGTAATAATAATAACAGACAATATTAAAAGAAATATTAAAGCGGTGTAATAATCGGCGAGAAGAAATATTTATTTATTTTAGTGATTCGTTACTACGAACTGCAGCATGCTTCGATCTGCTGCTCTCATCAGAGGAAAAGGTCAGCAGATCGAAACATGCGGCAGTTTGTCACAAATCATTAAAATATATTCGTAAACAATGTATATGTGTATGTGTATGTATATACATATATATTTATGTATGAACATACATATACATGCATAAAAATACATGCATTTATATATATATATATGCAGAAAGAGATCGAGTGAAACAAAGAGATAGACAGAGAATGCACACACACACACACACACACACACATATAATATATATATATATATATAGAGAGAGAGAGAGAGAGAGAGAGAATACATATACATATATAAATTGTTTTAAATATATAAATATGTACATATACTACTCTCTCTATCTCTATGTGTGTGTGTGTGTGTGTGTGTGTGTGTGTGTGTGTGAGAGAGAGAGAGTGAGAGAGTGTGTGACCGCGTGTGTATCGTTGGCGATTTTCTTTCTCCGTCTTCCCTTCCTTGAACCTTTCCTTTTTCTATGTTTCTGACGAAGAGCTTCGCTCGAAACGTTAAATCCTCCTTCTTTCTTTCCTTTCCTGAGCGTCCAATAACACTATACTTGTTCCACGTCCTCGCATTGTTGTGTTTTCTCTTTGTTCATGTTTGGATTAACTATTAACATATATATATATATATATATATAATATATATATATATATATAATAGAGAGAGAGAGAGAGAGAGAGAGAGTGAGAGACAGACAGACAGACAGACAGACAGACAGAAAATGCACATACAGGCGCGTGAAGACGCGTGGCCTAGTGGTTAAGGAGTTGCACTCATGATTAGTAAATCATTTCACGACGCTCGCTCTGCGTCGATAGAAATGCTTTACAGTTTCCTACATTCTGAGTTCAAATCCCACGAGAAATCACTCAAGAGTTCATCTCAAATTTAGTTATGGTGGCCAAATTTCCAGCAAACTAATTAAACGGTGACAGCGGAAGGTACGGGTGTCCCCAGGTCGTATAGAGTGTGCTGGAGGAGGTTCACATGCACAGGATCTGCTCAAAAGCAGACCAACCCTAGATTAGACGATGTGTGTTTGTGTGTGAGTGTATGTGTGTGCGTAACATGTGTGTGGATGTCTGTGTGTTGTTGCACGCGCTTTTCAGTCGGAGTGCACAGAAACTATTGATGGTCTTTGCTGGCAAAAATTAATCTACGAAGTCTTCGTTGGAAAATTTGAAAAAGATTGATTCGCTGTGACAAGTGAAGAAGCTGAATACATGAAACCAAATCTCTTTTTGCTGAGAGCCAGTTTAGAAGACATTGCTTTCGTCACAATTTTCCGGATCCGAAAATGAAATTTGTGAAGAAGTGATGTGGAGTCGTTGATGCGGAGAGAGAGAAGGAGGTTATAATGAGAGACAGTTTATAATGATGATGAGAGAAAGCTTATCGAAGATGGGGGTGAAAATAGAAGGGGAACTTTGTGAGGGAAGGAAGATAAGTGCGTCAGCGACGCTGTCAAAATTTGTTGCAAGATCAAGGTCAGTTAAAATAACAGAAGTCATTTTAAGAGGTAGGTTAATGACAATGCATGAGAAAAGAGTCGATAAACAAAACGACACATACACGAATAACATGATAGATCGTTAGCCACTACACACATTTTTGTCTCTCCTTGTTTCTCTCCTTGTTTTTTCTGTGTCCCTTTCTGTAGAAGTGCGTAGGCTCGAAACGTAAAAGACTTTTTCTATTCCTGAGCGTTATACTAATACATCTGTTTGTTTTGTACACCACCTGACTTCGTCTTTTGTTGGTTTTTTTTCGTAAACCCCCCATACACAATAACAAAGCGGCTAACACTCAGAAGGTGGAAGGGGAGAAAAGGAATAGCATGAATTAGCAAAGAACTGACGTCAGTAAGCGTTGAAATCGGCTGGAGACAAAGAATTAAGCTAGCGATGGTACGCATCGATGCTATATACTACACCTTCCACTGATTTCAAAAGACGGTCCGTAGTTCATGCCACTTTATTTGCTAACATCATGCACAAATCTTTCACCACGTTAGCAGATTGTATCCATTATCTCAAGGCTAATAACATTTCCTATAATGTTAACTGTTCAATTATTAGAACTGGGAGATCTTACCAAGGTGGTTGCATTGTATGCAATCTGTTCAGCAGGGAATGTCTGGAAATTACATCGGAAAAGGGGTCTGCTCTTTAATAAACAGTATGATGCAATTACACTCTGCCGGCATCGATTTTTAAAACGTTTACTTTTTACCATACATCAGTATATTCCAACTATCTTGAATAACTATAAACCTGTTTTTCAATCTGACATCCTCGACCTAGTATTTATATGTCACCCTTGATCTATTTACATAGATCAACTGGACCTAATTAGAATTATGACATACCTTTTCTTATAATACTTTAAAGTCTTTAAATTTTTGTTCATAGGTATATAATGATCGTTTTTATTGTACTTTCTTATACATTTACGAATTCACTTTTTATTCTTTTTGATCCTATTCGCTTATTTTCTCATTCCCCGTTTTTATATTTTGTTACATTTTCTCGCGGCTCCAGTTTTGACCACACGCTTGGATGCTTATGCTATATTACAGCCGCCGAAAGGTCATTTGCCTCTCGCATAGCAGGAGGTTCTTAGCTTGCTTGCTCCTTCTTTTCTTTCTTTCTTTTACTGAATTCTTTTTGATCTTACTTCTGTACTCTATTTTTCACAAAGTTAGATTTATGATATGTTTTTACAAGTCTAAATCTAACCGACTATGTGACCCTTTCATCTATTCTCTGCTCTCTTTCCTTTCTTTTTTTCCTATACTTGTTTCTATACACATACTTATCTCTCCCCTATTCTCTCTTCCTCACTTTTACTCACATGTTCTCGCTTTTGATCTCATAGCCTTTCTTCCTCATGATTTCATGCTAATCCCTCGCTTCCTTCGTTTCTTTATCGATGTTTCTATGTTCTTAAATATCGGTTTACTACTATAAAATTTGCATTTTGCAACGCATCCTTCAGAAGAAAAAATTTGGTGCTTCAATGCTCCCAGCTCAAACATATTTAAGTATCAAGTTTAAGCATTGATAATAATTTCTATTTATTTGATGTGTATTATTGCATCAGCATGTACAACTGCTTGCGCAATCCCTATTATTGCATCGACTAACAACCAAACTTTTAAAACAGCTGTAAAGACCAAACGAGGTCTGCATTTTTTTCATAATATATGCGTTCGTTTACACAGCATCTTTTTTATAAATGACGTAATACCAATTATGAGTGTTTGACCATCTTTTGTTTATGTTTGTGAATGGCCGTGTGCTACTGACATATTTCTATTTTTAATATTATATGTCTACAAGAGATGCTTTTCCGAGACGAATATCGCAGTTTAGCAGGCTTTCAACAATATATCTGCTTTAAGTATGAGATACAGGTTGCCATTTTTAGCTAATACTGCTTCCGTCGCTAAAATGAATTTGTATTGAGCCTTTTTACTATATCAGTAGCGGTCGAAGGCGGCGAGCTGGCAGAAACGTTAGCACGCCGGGCGAAATGCGTAGCCGTATTTCGTCTGTCGTTACGTTCTGAGTTCAAATTCCGCCGAGGTCGACTTTGCCTTTCATCCTTTCGGGGTCGATAAAATTAAGTACCAGTTACGCACTGGAGTCGATGTAATCGACTTAATCCCTTTGTCTGTCCTTGTTTGTCCTTCATTGTCCTCGTGGATTAGGTGTTAAGTGTGTTCGGCTCATGGTCGTATGGTCGTACGATCTATTCTTGGCGGTGTATTGCGTTCTTGAGCGTGACACTTTATTTCACTTTGCTCCAGTCCACTCAGCTGACAAAAAGGAGTTGTATTTGTAATTTAAAGAGGTCAACCGTGTCACATTGTGTGTTAAGCTGAATATCCATAAGAACTACAGTAAGAGCACACGTGTCTGTGGAGTGCTCAGCCACTTGCACATTAATTTCACGAGTAGGCTATTCCGTTGATCAGATCACCTGGAACCTTCGCTGTTGTAATAAACAGAGTGCAGGTTAATTGTATAACTGGTGTTGCTTTCATCCTTACGAAGGAAAACCTCATTTGTTTAATGAGAAGCAGTGCTGGAAACTGTATATCCACCCCGTGATACGGAGGAGGACTTTGTGGTCTTCTTCCATAAAGGAGGGACAGTGGGGCGCTTTGTCAAGAAGCTCAAAACAGAGGACCCTGACAAATCTTCGCAGGAGGCTGCGAAGGTCATGAGGGAGAACGACCTGTTTAGGATAATGGACTCCTTCCCCAACGATACCAATAGATTTATGGTAAATTGGCCCGACTTGGAGCCGTCCAGGTGTTTAGCTGAGGCGAGAAGTCTGGTTGGGCAGGAATATTGTTTCATTGATTCATAAAAGGACTTGTGTAAGAGGTTTATTGCCTCACAATGGCTTTGTGTGTCGTAAATGTAAGAGCTCTATTACCTCCTTAATGTGTTATGTATGTATGTATGTATGTATGTATGTATGTATGTATGTATGTGTGTGTGTGTGTGTATGTATGTGTGTGTATGTGTGTATGTATGTATGTATGTATGTATGTATGTATGTATGTGTATATGTATGTATGTGTGTATGTATGTATGTATGTGTGTATGTATGTATGTGTGAATGTATGTATGTGTGTATGTATGTGTGTATGTGTGTATGTGTGTATGTGTGTATGTATGTATGTGTGTATGTATGTATGTGTGTATGTATGTATGTGTGTATGTATGTATGTGTGTATGTATGTGTGTATGTATGTATGTGTGTATGTATGTATGTTTGTATGTATGTATGTATGTGTGTATGTATGTATGTATGTAGTATGTATGTATATATGTATGTCATTTAGTTTTGTTTCAAGATTTCTTGCCAATACATACATACATACATACACACATACATTCATGCATGCATGCATTTTGCCACACAAGCAGGAGAACCCAGTCGTGGCTGTCAGACAATGTCTGCGACCACATCACCCCTAAAATCTGGCCACCTAACTCCTCAGACTGCAAAACTCTTGATTACTATGTGTGGGTGCAGTTGAGTGAGAGACCATCCTAACTACTAGTAAAACCAAGTTTATCATTTAAATATATATGAGCATGTTTAGATATGTAACTATATGCATGAGAATACATACATACATACATACATACATACATACATACATACATACATACATACATACATACATACAAAAATATTTTGTTGTTGATGTTGAAATTCCAATGAGGAGCTTTGGATCTATGCTAGGAACCGGTTCTTTCTCTATAGGCAAAGAAATCTTGAAATAAACTGAATAATGACATACATATGTATATATGTGAATTTGTCAGCGTACAACACAAACTTCTAACATTGCTAGAACAAAACAAATTCTATTTTATGATGTCCAGACAATTTGTGCTGTTGATTAACTAATTATCGTCAGTATTATTTTCGGATTATTCTCATGGAAATAATGTTTGTAAAGAACGACCTAGATTAGAGAGGTTCTGCTCGTTAAAGTACCAATAGCATGAATCCATAAGAACCATTAACGAGCGTACATCAAGAGATTATATACCACTGATGTTACATTGAATGCATTAACGTATACACATACATATATATTTACATACAAAATACATATACATGCATATATATATATATATACAACCCACACATACACACAAATACATACATATATATATACGTATATATATATATATATATATATATATATATATATATGTATATATGTATGTGTGTGTATGTGTGTATGTATGTATGTATGTATGTACGTATGTATGTATGTATGTATGTATGTATGTATGTATGTATGTATGTATGCATAAATATGCACCAAACATCAATTTCTAGAAAGAATAAGCGAAGTAAAGTTACGTAGCAACACCAAATGGCAATGCCCCAGCATGAGCTCATGAGCAGAGCAGAAACTAGATCAAATCAAATCAAATCAAATCAAATCACACAAGATGCGATGGGTAAATTGTCGCCATTTTTCATCTTACACACGTGCATTGTGGTTGTTTCTTTATTTTATCGACTACACAGTATAGTAGGGTCGGTTGGGCACCGTCTGTGAGAAAAACAGTATCATGACGCAATTCACTCACCAAAAATTTGGAAACGATATGCTGTACTGCTTGGCATCCGCGCCGGAAGCTCCAATACAAATATTTCAGAGTGCTTGGGTGTCAATCTGAGGATAGTGCGCATGATTCGGAAAGAGTCGGATGAGTCTAATGGTGATAACGAAGGTATGGCAGCTCGGAAAACTCACTCTGATCGTTCTGATGAGAAAAGAACTCTTAAATTTGCTGGTGAGATCCAAGCCATGATTGACAACCATCCCTCCATGTTAATCAGGTCTATCGCCAGGGACATATCCAAAAAAAATTAATCAAGTTGTTTTATATATATATATATATATATATATAAATGGCAGATTAATAAACGTACTGTAGTATTTCTTTAGTTTTTTTTTTTTTTGTTGTTTTTTTTCTTGTTTGGTCATAAGAAGAAATTACTAATTTAAAGTGAATACCATGGCACTGACTATTTTTCGGCACGCTTTCACTGTAATAGAATGTCTGATGGAGATCTTTTCGGAACGATAAATAGTTTGTGGATTTAGCTTTTGAAGACCACCCGCTTCGTCTTTTTTATATAATTCCCCGGAACAAAGGAGAACTCCACCTACTTCGCTGTAATATGTTCTATTCGTCAGTGTTACTTACTTACCTGTAATCTGTGACACTTATGCTCACATCGATGGTCTTGATGTTGTATCGCATCTATGTAGTTTTGTTGTAGAAAATAATTTTCAGGTGTGTAATATGATATCGACATTGATAGGTTTTCATTGTAGTAAGAGCCTAAGTTGAGAGCATCTATAAGAATGGATTTGTAAACAGAACAATAATAATTCCAGACATCAAACAGGAAAGTGTAGCGTTCTTATTCATTGTATATAGATTTAAACCATTTGGTAACAGTTATGGTATTATTTCTATTATACCATGAAGGCGGCGAGCTGGCAGAAACGTTAGCACGCGTCTGCCACTACGTTCTCAGTTCAAATTCCGCCGAGGTCGACTTTGCCTTTCATCCTTTCGGGGTCGATTAAATAAGTAGCAGTTACTCACTGGGGTCGATATAATCGACTTAATCCGTTTGTCGGTCCTTGTTTGTCCTCTCTGTGTTTAGCCCCTTGTGGGTAGTAAAGAAATAGGTATTTCGTCTGCCGCTACGTACTGAGTTCAAATTCCGCCGAGGTCGACTTTGCCTTTCATCCATACGGGGTCGATTAAATAAGTAGCAGTTACTCACTGGGGTCGATATAATCGACTTAATCCGTTTGTCTGTCCTTGTTTGTCCCCTCTATGTTTGGCCCCTTGTGGGTAGTAAAAGAAATAGGTATTATTTCTATTATACCATGATCACACTTTGTCTATGTATGTGTTTCTACATTCAATTACAGAACGAAATATAAACTATATAAAAATTTATTTAGATATTTAACACAAAGTACCTAAGCATTCGAAGTATTGCTCGATAAAATAAAATTTCAATTATTTAACATTTGAGGAGAAGAAAAGTCATTAAAGAATATAAAAGTTTAAATTAGTAATATCACCCGTTGTAAAGTTATAAATAATTAGTAATATCACAGCTGTAAGCCAATAGAATGTGATTATATGACGTCTGTTCTTTTGTCATCTGTTTATTAATTAATATTACACTATGCACTTCTGGTTTATGTGGGAATCGAGAGGTGTGGACGTCAATGAATTCGCGCTATCTCGCCGCCGGAGCTTAGATATATCATGCATTATAAGTTATTATATGAGTTCTAACAACTGGTTATGAATCTTGCTAGTGCTAAGCAGAAATATACATATTGTATTAGTGCGTATAATGTATATATAAGCGTATATACACATATATATATATATATTCATTTACATATATATACATACATGTGTGTGTGTCTGTGTGTATGTTAGTGTGTGTGGTGGGGTTTCAGTCCCACTGCATGGCACCTTGGGCAAGTGTTTTCTACACTATAACCTCCGGCCGACCAAAGCCTTGTGGGTGGATTTGGCAGACGGAAACTGAAAGAAGACCGCCATGTGTGTGTGTGTGTGTGTGTGTGTGTGTGTCTGTGTTTGTCCCCCCACCATCGCTCGATAACCGGTGCGTGTGTGTCTGTGTTTGTCCCCCCACCACCGCTCGATAACCGGTGTGTATATGTCCCCGTTACTTAGCGGTTGGGCAAAAGAGACCCATAGACGAAGTATTAGATTTATAAATATAAGTCCTGGGGTCGATTTGTTCGACTACAACCCTTCAAGGTGGTGCTCCAGCATGGCCGCAGTCAAATGATTGAAACAAGTAAAAGGAAAAAATAGGAAAAAAATGCATATGCATATATCGAGATGACAGTGTATTCTTGGATGTTTACAACAGATGTGAACATCTAAGGGTGAAACTCAGGAGTAGATAGTCCGCTCAAACCGATGTAGTGAGTTGTATGTCAGATAATGTTTTACAGTACATAAACTTTTATATAGTATATAATTCGTGCTGTAATTGAATGTAGAAGCATATACATAGACAAAGTAGGATCATGGTATGATAGAAATAATACCATAACTGCTACCAAATGGTTTAAATCTATATACAATGAATAAGAACGCTACATTTTCCTGTTTGATGTCTGGAATTATTATTGTTCTGTTTACAAATCCATTCTTATAGATGCTCTCAACTTAGGCTCTTACTACAATGAAACTTATCAACGTCGATATCATATTACACGCCTGAAAATTATCTTCTGCAACAAAACTACATAGATGCGATACAACATCAAGACCGCCGATGTGAGCATAGGTGTCACAGATTACAGGTAAGTAAGTAACACTGACGGATAGAACATATTACAGCGAAGTACGCGGAGTTCTCCTTTGTTTCCAGAGAATTATGTAAAAACTGCGAAGCGGATGGTCTTAGAAAGCTAAATCCACAAACTATTTATCGTTCCGAAAAGATTTCCATCGGACTTTCTATTACAGTGAAACCGTGCCGAAAGGTAGTCAGTGCCATGGTATTCACTTTAAATTAGTAATTTCTTCTTCTGACCATACAAGAAAAAACCCTAAAGAAACACTACAGTTTTCTGTTAATCCGCTATATATAGGCGCAGGAGTGGCTATAGGCGTAGGAGTGGCTGTGTGGTAAGTAGCTTGCTAACCAACCACATGGTTCCGGGTTCAGTCCCACTGCGTGGCATCTTGGGCAAGTGTCTTCTGCTATAGCCCCGGGCCGACCAATGCCTTGTGAGTGGAAACTGAAAGAAGCCTGTCGTATATATGTATATATATATATATATATATATATATATGTGTGTGTTTGTGTGTCTGTGTTTGTCCCCCTAGCATCGCTTGACAACAGATGCTGGTGTGTTTACGTCCCCGTCACTTAGCGGTTCGGCAAAAAAGAGACCGATAGAATAAGTACTGGGCTTACAAAGAATAAGTCCCGGGGTCGAGTTGCTCGATTAAAGGCGGTGCTCCAGCATGGCCGCAGTCAAATGACTGAAAGAAGTAAAAAGAGAAAAGAGAAAGATATATATATATATAAAAACTTGATTAATGTTTTTTTTTGATAAGTGAAGGCATGGCTGAGTGGTAAGATGTTTGCTTCCCCATAATATGGCTCCAGGTTCAGTCCCACAGCATGCAGACTTGAGTAGGTGTCTTCTTCTATAGCCTCGAGATGACCAAAGTCTTTTGAGTGGATTTGGTAGACGGACACCGAAAGAAGCCGGTCGCATGTAGGCGTAGGAGTGGCTGTGTGGTAAGTAGCTTGCTTACCAACCACATGGTTCCGGGTTCAGTGGTACCTTGGGCAAGTGTCTTCTACTATACCCTCGGGCCGACCAAAGCCTTGTGAGTGGATTTAGTAGACGGAAACTGAAAAAAATCCCGTCGTATATATATATATATATATATATATATATATATTATATATATATATATATATATGTGTGTGTTTGTGTGTCTGTGTTTGTCCCCCTAGCATCGCTTGACAACAGATGCTGGTGTGTTTACGTCCCCGTCACTTAGCGGTTCGGCAAAAAAGAGACCGATAGAATAAGTACTGGGCTTACAAAGAATAAGTCCCGGGGTCGAGTTGCTCGATTAAAGGCGGTGCTCCAGCATGGCCGCAGTCAAATGACTGAAAGAAGTAAAAAGAGAAAAGAGAAAGATATATATATATATATATAAAAACTTGATTAATGTTTTTTTTTGATAAGTGAAGGCATGGCTGAGTGGTAAGATGTTTGCTTCCCCATAATATGGCTCCAGGTTCAGTCCCACAGCATGCAGACTTGAGTAGGTGTCTTCTTCTATAGCCTCGAGATGACCAAAGTCTTTTGAGTGGATTTGGTAGACGGACACCGAAAGAAGCCGGTCGCATGTAGGCGTAGGAGTGGCTGTGTGGTAAGTAGCTTGCTTACCAACCACATGGTTCCGGGTTCAGTGGTACCTTGGGCAAGTGTCTTCTACTATACCCTCGGGCCGACCAAAGCCTTGTGAGTGGATTTAGTAGACGGAAACTGAAAAAAATCCCGTCGTATATATATATATATATATATATATATATATATTATATATATATATATATATATGTGTGTGTTTGTGTGTCTGTGTTTGTCCCCCTAGCATCGCTTGACAACAGATGCTGGTGTGTTTACGTCCCCGTCACTTAGCGGTTCGGCAAAAAAGAGACCGATAGAATAAGTACTGGGCTTACAAAGAATAAGTCCCGGGGTCGAGTTGCTCGATTAAAGGCGGTGCTCCAGCATGGCCGCAGTCAAATGACTGAAAGAAGTAAAAAGAGAAAAGAGAAAGATATATATATATATATAAAAACTTGATTAATGTTTTTTTTGATAAGTGAAGGCATGGCTGAGTGGTAAGATGTTTGCTTCCCCATAATATGGCTCCAGGTTCAGTCCCACAGCATGCAGACTGAGTAGGTGTCTTCTTCTATAGCCTCGAGATGACCAAAGTCTTTTGAGTGGATTTGGTAGACGGACACCGAAAGAAGCCGGTCGCATGTAGGCGTAGGAGTGGCTGTGTGGTAAGTAGCTTGCTTACCAACCACATGGTTCCGGGTTCAGTGGTACCTTGGGCAAGTGTCTTCTACTATACCCTCGGCCGACCAAAGCCTTGTGAGTGGATTTAGTAGACGGAAACTGAAAAAAATCCCGTCGTATATATATATATATATATATATATATATATATATATATATATATATATATATGTATGTATGTATGTGTGTGTATATGTTTGTGTGTCTGTGTTTGTCCCCCACCAAACATCGCTTGACAACCGACGCGAGTGTGTTACGTCCCCGTAACTTAGTGGTTCGGCAAAAGAGACCGATAGAATAAGTACTAGGCTTACAAAGAATAAGTCCTGGGGTCGATTTGCTCGACTAAAGGCGGTGCTCCAGCATGGCCACAGTCAAATGACTGAAACAAGTAAAAGAGTATACCTTACAACATTTTCATTACTATATATATATATATATATATATATATATATATACGCGTGCGCACGCGTGTATGTATGAATGTATATTTGATGTTGGCGTGGAAAGAATAAATATACCTTTGCTGTTCGTTCCTTACCAGATTAATGAATTAGGTATTCGATAAAACATTGGGATTAATTTAATCTATAAATGACAATAATCCTTCTAAGGTGTTTCAAGTACTAAAATTGAAAAAGGAAAAATTGTTTTGCAATCAAGGTTTTACATGTTTTTAGGATAAGCAATTAGACAGCGTCTTACCTCAGCAGGCGTGGCTACGTAGTAAGATGTTTGTTTCCCTACGACATGGTTCCAGGTTCAGTCCCCCTACGTGATACCGTTGACGAGTGTCTTCTGCTACAGATCCAGTCTTACCAAAGTCTTGCGAGTGGATTTGGTAGGCGGAAAGTAGCAGAAATAAGGCGGTGAGCTGGCAGAAACGTTAGCACCCCGGGCGAAATTCGTAGCCGTATTTCATTTGCCGTTACGTTCTGAGTTCAAATTTGCCTTTCATCCTTTCGAGGTCGATTAAATAAGTACCAGTTACGCACTGGGGTCGATATAATCGACTTAATCCGTTTATCTGTCCTTGTTTTCCTCTCTGTGTTTAGCCCCTTGTGGGTAGTAAAGAAATAGGTATTTTGCCCGTAGCTACGTTCTGAGTTCAAATTCTGCCGAGGTCGATTTTGCCGGTCATCTTTTCGGGGTCGATAAAATAAGTACCTGTTGAACACTGGGTTCGATATAACCTATTCATTCCCATCTCCCACAAGCTGCCCTTGTGGCAAAAATTTGAAATAATAATAATAATATTATTATTATTATTATTATTATTATTATTATTATTATGATTATTATTATTATTATTATTATTATTATTATTATTATTATTACTAATCGGCGCTTACATATATTTTTTCTAACAAACTAATGAAAATATTCTTCACATGTACTTGTTTGGCAAACTGATATGATCTCTGATGGTGTTTAACTGATAAAAATTACAACGGAATCATTTGAAATTAATAAAGACAGCTGAGTATAATTTTGAACAAATTCTAAACTAAACGACAGAATCTGATAACACAACAATTGTACTTTGCAACTAGACTCGTTAAGAATAAACTGAAAGAAAAATACTTCCTCCAGTAATTTTTGAAAGAAACTATGTATCAAAATTACTGTCAACTTTATCACCAACATAAAGATATTTCTTTTAAAGGTAAACTCTATATACTTAATTACTGTCATTTATATATCCATTTAACAACAACAACAATAATAATAATAATAATAATAATAATAATAATAATAATAATAATAATAATAATAATAATAAAACTAATAATGCCGGAAATTATGCAATAAATTCAATGATAAATAAACCTCGTAACTTTCTAGACAGTTGTCTAAGATATATTTTATATTTTACTTAGAAGTTGCCTCTGAAGCACATTTCTGTTATGTCGGTTGATCCCGATAATTTCTACATTTTCAAACTATATTGCTCCCTCAAGTGGTCTGGAGTCGTGCTGATGTCACCAGAGAATGTCCAGGTTCCACTGGCTCATATTATAGAACCTGCTTCCCCTCAGCATTCATGCACTTACCATGCCAAACCGAGTACAGATGTAAATCACTATAAGCAGTCAGAAACTCCTTTGCATTATTCCTTGCTGAGTATATGCATGATAAAGTGTTTGTGAATCACTGTCTCTGTTGTCTTCTCTAAGTTCAATGCCACGTAGTGAATTGTGGGCCTAGCAACAAACCCACAATACAAGAAGCATAATGCGCTCTCATTTTCGCGCCTCACACCATTCAATAAATCCTACATGTGTGTGTTTGTGTGCAGCGTGAAATGAAGTGTTTTGCTCAAGAACACAACGCACCGCCAGTCTTGGAATGGAAACCGCGATCCTAGGATCATGAGTGCAACACCCTAGCCACTAAGCTATGAGACTTCATATGCAAATTATAGTAGTAAATAAATAATGATTTCAAATTTTGGTACAAGGCCAGCAATTTCAGATGAGGGAGAATAGTTGATTACATCGATCCCAGTGTTTAACTGATACTTATTCTATCGACCCCGAAAGGATGAAAGGCAAAGTCGACCTCGGCAAAATTTTGAACTTAGAACATAAAGACGGACGAAATGCCGCTAAGCATTTTGCTCGGCGTGCTAACGATTCTGACAGGTCACCGCTTTATAGTTGTAAGTAAATGATAATCCATAACTGAATGAAAAAATTAATAACAAAGTTTTAATTTATGTTGTGGAGGCGCGTGGCTTAGTGGTTAGGGTGTTGAACTCATGATCGTAAGGCTGTGGTTTCGATTCCTGGACTGGGCGATTCGTTGTGTTCTTGAGCAAAACACTTCATTTCACGTTGCTCCAGTCCTCTTAGCTGACAAAAATAAGTAATCCTGCGATGGACCGGCGTCCCAACAGGTGGGGAAATTCTACACCACTGAAACCGGGAAACCGGCCCTTATGAGACTGGCATGGCTCGAGAAGGAACATTTATTTAGTGGAGGCACGTGGCTTAGTGGTTAGGGTGTCAGCATCATGGTCGTAAGATTGTGGTTTCGATTCCTGGACCGGGCGACGCGTTGTGTTCTTGAGCAAAGCACTTCATTTCACGTTTGCTCCAGTCCACTCAGCTGGCAGAAATGAGTAACGCTGCGATGGACTGGCGTCCCGTCCAGCTGGGGAACACATAAGCCATTGAAACCAGGAAACCGGGCCTATGAACCTGGCTAGGCTTAAAAAGGGCGCGTTTTTATTATTTAATTTATGTTGACTAAACCATGCAGAGCGCGTTTAGTAACTTTAGTCACTACTTCAGTCGGTTCCAGTTTACTGTGCTTGGTATGGGTCTCTGTTTTGGATTACAGACCCCTAGCAAAAAAACCTTTGAAGTACTTGATTATGTCTGGTGAGGAATAGGTATGTCACAGGAGCAGAAGATGAGCTCTTTATCGTTAGTTGGCAACTACAATGAAATAATGTCTCAAGAAAAACATTGGTCAATGGTGAACCTCATAGCACACATGTGACGTAGTAACGTTGTGATGTAATGACCTCGTGACACAGTAACGCACGTCTTTGTTTCCGTTATTTTTGGAAAAAAGAGACTTCAGACATGGCTTTGTAGTTAAGTAGCTTACCTTGCAACCACGTGGTTCTGCGTTCAGTTCCACTGCGTGGCACCATGGACAAATATCTTCTACTGTAGCCCAGGGTTGGCCAATGCCTTGTGAGAGAATTTGGTAGGTAACGGAAACTGTGGAAGCCTGTCGTGTGTGTGTGTGTGTTGTGTGTGTGTGTGTGTGGTGTGTGTGTGTGTGTGTGTGTGTGTGATGTGTGTGAGTGTGGTGTTTGTGGTGTGTACGTCTTTGCGTCTGCGTTTGTCACACGACCACCTTACCGCTTGACAAACGATATTGGTTTGTTCACGTCCCCGCAAATTAGCAGTTCGGCAAAAGAGGCTAATAGAATAAGTACCAGACTTAATATTAAAAAAAACAACAAAAGTATAAGTATTGGGGTCGATTTGTTCGACTAAAACCCTTCAAGTGGGTGCTCCAGCATGACTGCATTCCAATGACTGATACAAGTAAAATAGGAAAAAAAAAAAAAAAAAGAAAACGATTCATAATTAATTGCACCTGAATTCAAATGCTTCAGAGAACTATACTGTAATGTTGGATCGTGAGCTCTGGAAAAAGTGCTGTGGGGTTTGTCTCGACTGAGATCGCTAAATGAATGAAGGATAAATACAGCGACGATATTTATCAGTGCTGTACTTATCTGAAACTATGTTTTATAACAGACGCCGAGAAGTATGAATATGATATAAACGTGTTTTTAATGTGTAGATAAAGTTTATCAAATGCAGCAGATTGTTCATACTTCAAAGTGAAAGTATCATATCAGCAGAAAGTATTGAGAGGACCGTTAGATAATATAAATAATGGATTAACCAAATTCCAAAGCTTGAATTTAATGGCAAATGTTTTTTTAAAAATGTATTCAATATTATATATTGAAATCTACGAGACTTAAAGATTGATTGTTGATTTAGAAATATTCAAGAATATGGTTTTTAAATACGTGTAAATGTGTCTATGCGGTAAGAAGCTTGCTTCCAAACCATATGTTTCAGGGTTCAGTCCCACTGTGTGACACCTTGGAGAAGTGTGTTTTATTATAGCCATGGACCAACCAAAAGCCTTGCAAGTGGATTTGGTAGACAGAAACTGAAAGAAGCCTGTAACACATGTGTGTGTGTGTGTGTGTGTGTGTGTGTGCGTATGCGTACCTTTGTGTTTGCCCCAAGCACCGCTTGATAACGGGTATTGGTGTGTTTACACCCCTGTACATTAGCGGTTTGGCAAAAGAGACCGATAACATTAGTAACAGGCTTTAAAAATGCTGGTGTCCATTTGTTCGACTAAACCCTTCAAAGCTGTGCCCCAGCATGGCCGTAGCTTAATGACTGAAACAAGATAAAGATATAATAAATTAGGTACACAATGCATCTATATTTGTTGTATACTTAAACATATATGCATTTCTGACTGATTTTCTCGCTTATTTGTCAAATTTTTCAATACAGAAAAATCCGGTCTCCACCTCAGAAGCAAAGCTTTTTAAGTGGGACCGAACTTGGAGTCATGTGGTTGGGAAGCATACTTCTTACCACATAGCTACGCCTACTTCTGAAGTGTTTTACTTTTTCAGTTCCAATACAAGCGATGAATAGGCGGAGTGATTAGGGCGTTGGATACACTGCCTCGTAGTCTCTGTTCAGATCGCTGCACTGCGAGTTCAATAAGGTCACTTAACTTTTCATCATTTCTGGATCGATAAAAATTACTAATAGAAAGCGATGCATTGACGGAACTGTGTGAGCACCAGACAAGATGTTATGCATTTTCTGTTCCAGCTTTTTTGCGTCAGAACAACATGGGCAGGTGGAGAAAGGATACTTATATGCATGGACCACTGCTCGTCTTCCCAAGAAAAAAATTCTTGCTCAGGTCCGCGTATACAGATACAAATACATGGTGTGGAGGCACATGGCCTAGTGGTTACAGCAGCGGACTCGCGATTGAGGGATCGTGAGTTCGAATCTCAGACCGGGCGATGTGTGTGTTTATGAGCGAAACACCTAGGCTCCATGCGGCTCCGGCAGAAGGTAATGGCGAAACTTCTGCTGACTCTTTTGTCACAACTTTCTCTCACTCTTTCCTCCTGCATCTTGCAGCTCAACTGCGACGGACCGACGTCCCGTCCAAGTGGGGAACCTATACGCCAAGGAAACCAGGAAACCGGCCCTTATGAGCCAGGCGTGGCTCGAGAAGGAACAAACAACAAATAATGGTAATTCCTGGCGGACAGTACGCCTAGAACACCTAGTTGCGATATTTTTTCATTATCAATGTCATTTCTGGTTGAGGCAGATAGTTACAAGTACTCCATTAAACATAGGAATAAATCTAAAAGTTATAGTTAGAATGTAGTAGCTACGGACCTTTCATTAGTTTAGTATACATGTTCCCTTTTTCTTTTTCCGCTAAATATCGGACAACTGACTTACACTGCATAGCACACTTTCATTTCTCTGTCCGAGATCATTATATCAGGTTTTCTGTTGTGACTACATTTTTAAGCCATCTTGACAGGTATATTCCACCAGTAATCTCTCATATTATTGGTATGCTCACCACATTGCTGTAACTTCTATTTTAGAATTATTCTAATGAAGATCTTCAGTTTATCCTTTCTAGGCATTGCATTATATGGTACTTTGGCAATTACAATTTTCCTCGAAGGTAGATTGTGGTGATGGCAATTTTGTGATGACAATTTTGGACAAATGCTTAAGATGCGGGTTATATCTTCAATGTTAATTTCGCAGACCAAGCATTGGTGGTCACATCCAGACGATTTACCTGCATCAGTGTCACTTTCGTTCATCGGGTATTTTGTTGGTATTGAATCATAATGAGGCGGGATCACAAAAGATAACTCTTCAAAATGGCAGCGAATATAATGGCTGTCCGTGTAAGACAGAGTACTTTGTTATCTGTAATACTGTCACTCTCAACATTAATGACAACGTAACCATGACTTTCTGCTTATCAGCAGAAAGTCTTTCATCTGATGTTCTATAGCAGTAGACCTATGCAGCATCACTGCAATTGTATATCTAGTTTTACTCCGGGAATACTTTCTGAGAAGCTTCTTCTCAACTCTCGTGATGTTATTTGCCTCATGTGTGCAAACTTGATCAATTAATGCACTTCGATACTTGGTGGTTAGTAGATGTTCTCTAAGGGATGCAGCATTCAAATTCTGTTTGGATTGATGTTAAGTTTCTGCATCCTTCTTTTCGTTTTAGTTGGAGGCAGTCAATATCGCTATTGATGTGGAAATTTCTGGTGATGGTTAGTAGCTTTCAGGTTTTAAACATCAATGATGCAGTTTCACTCTGGCGTCCTGTCGAGTAACCCAAATGTTGATATTAGTTCTAGTACAACAAATATATTGTATGTAGGTCACTGATTTATTGCCTGCAGAGAGCTTAAATGAACATTTTTTTTTTTGTTGTAATATTCCTTGGTTACGAGTTTCTTGTTATATGTGCTTTCATGCGATATATTTTTGCCCATCCTTAAGTATCTCTAGCATTCTTCGTCAGGTGCCAAGGATTAAGCCAGGCTATAGATAGTGATGTTGCTAGAGTGACTTGTAGATTGTCCTCGTTTTACAATCAGAACCACTTTTTAGAATGTCAAAAACATATTCTAGAGCTTCTCATATTCATAGTGATCGTCCACAAAGAGGTTATGTGTCAAGTTGATGTCTCTGTCTTTCCGTAACTCATTCATACACCCTTCAAATTTCGACAACAAAAAAGATAAGGGATTCACTGCTCGCATTTATGCATATATGTATGCATGAATTAATGCATGTAGGCATGTATATATATATATATATTATATATATATATATATATATAACCCATGCTAGCATGGAAAACGGACGCTAAACGATGATGATGATGATATATATATATATATATATATATATATATATATATACGACGAGCTTCTTTCAGTTTCCGTCTACCAAATCCATTCACAAGGCTTTGGTCGGCCCGAGGCTATAATACAAGACACTTGACCAGGGTGCCACGCAGTAGGACTGAAGCCGACACCATGTGGTTGGTAAGCAAGCTAGTATCTTTTTTCCCCCTACTTAGACTTTAGTTTGGCCTGCTACATGCTCGGAGGCAAGGTAGAAAAAAGAAGCTGTTTTCTTTAAAAAGCGAATCTGGAGTCTTTTTCTCGTTATCCTTAATGCAACCATTCACCTTTTGAATTTGAGGAAAGTTTTGCAGAGTTTTTTTATTGTGCCACATAGTATGACAGCTCCGACAATAATGGGTAGAAAGCTGAAAATATACTTTGGGTAATGACTTTGTAGACTCCTTACCAAGTAAAAGATCCATAGATATTTTCTTTATCCAGTATGTTTTCTTACCACATTGATATCGACTAGACAATATAATAGAGCATGTTTTATATATTACGGTTCCAAATAATATAACTTCGGTTGTGTTTTAATTTGGTTGCTGTTTTTATACTTAGTTACCACCAATATCGAGTATGTTTTTATGTATTGCGGTTCCAAATATAAAGGTTTGGTTACGTTTGGATTTGTTTGCTGTTATTCTTAGGTTCCATCAATATTCATTTGATGCCTGAGTTTCAGTATGATCATCTTTGTTGTCGCTTTTTTTCCCTTCTTCATCTATTACAGATTGTTCTGGCTATTTACATCATGCCAAACAAAAGTAGTAACTAGAGGTACACTCTCTTACAGGTGACATATCAGGTTAATATCATTGATTTGGTCTCATATCAGCCAATGGGTTAATACGAAAACAGAAAGCAGCAGCTAATCGGTCAATACTTTCTTTTGTGCATTAGGTACTTGGTGAGGACTTCTTGCACCTGAATTACATAGCAGTAACCTTCTAGGATTGATCTTATAAACCTATCAGTACATCATGCCAGACTTCTGATTCTTCTATGCTGTTTGTTTTTCGTTTCAAGTACCCATGTACAACCTTGTTGATGAACTGGTTTCAATCGTTTTTTTTCTCTCGCAGTGTCAAGTACGATTTATCAATATCTTTGGAAAGTGATACACATCCACTTTTGTTTCATATCCCTTCAAGTTCTTTAACCTATCCTCAGTGTATATGCATTTTGGCGTCCGCAATCTTGAGCGAGATATTTATATATGTATATATACACACACGAGGAGCTTCTTTCAGTTTCCGTCTACCAAATCCACTCACAAGGCTTTGGTCGGTCCGAGGTTATAGTACAAGACACTTGACCAGGGTGCCACGCAGTGAGACTGAAGCCGGCACCATGTGGTTGTTAGCAAGCTAATATCTTTTTTTGCCCCGACTTAGACTTTAGTTTGGCCTGCCATCTGCTCGGAGGCAAGGTAGAAAAGAGTGCCATTAGAAACACTACTTCAGCGTTAGGATCCGTCTCGTAGTTCTTTGACCTTCCACTCACATGTGGAATTCACATGCAACATAGAAATGCACTTCCTCCGTGAAAAGACATCTCAAACGTTCTTCAACGAACAACCTCGTCTTTTTCTCAACGGCACGAAGACACAGGTGCGAATCATAGCAGTGGAAATGTCATGCATCTCAAAGTCTCGAATCATGAAAATCACAAAACCTTCGAAGTTTCTGGACTTCACAATCTCTAATGACCTCTCGTTCTAACCTCATTTCTATAATCTTGTCAAACTGCATCACAACGACTCGGATTCCTCCTCAATAGTTGACAATACTTCCGTTCTACTTGCTGACTTTCAGTTATAATTCCAATGATATCTACGTTGGAAAAACTGGGAAGGTATTGCTGCTTCACGCAAAAACATCCTACTCCACATCAAAAACGCCATCCGACTGATTAGCAGAAAGTGTCCCACAAATTTCGCCTCAAAAATGAGCAATTTCTTTTTTCAGATTTACACATCGTTGCTCCTCTGATCTTGATCGTTGCATCAGCCCTTCGTTCAATCAAACACTCACGTCTCGCCTTCCATCGTATGCTTGCTGTGTCTTATTTTCTAGACCCCTCTATAATCCATTTATCGTTGTCTAAAACTTCCTATTTAAAAAAGCATCTTTTTAGAATTCTCTCACCATCCATATTTGTCCTCAGATTTTGTAACTGAACAGCAGCAATAACGGCATAATTTCTTCAGTCTTTGACAACACCAAAATAATAAGAACATAATATTTGCAAAATATCGTATCATAAAATATAAGATTAACTCCTGAGTCCATGGTGCGATGTTGATTCTTGATTGAAGTTGTAACATATCACATGCTTTCCGCTATGAGAGTCCTTGTTCTCCGCCTTAGAAATAAAGAGCGTCTGAAGCATGCCAAAATAATCCAATATTGATTTCTAACACAAGAATTTAAATTTGGTGAGATAGCGAAAGAGTCGATTACATTCTTCCAAGTTTAATATTGGTGTTCACTTCATCGACCCCAAAATGATAGAAAGCAAAGTCGACTGCAGCGTGATTCGAACAGAGAATGCTTTCGTCTGGCAAACATTTCGTCCGTAACTGATTCTGTCAATCCGCCAATATAAATCAGTCATGTCCGTCTATATGTTATGAGTTCAAATTCCGCCGTGGTTGATTTTGACTTTCATCCTATCAGGATCGATAAAATAAATACCAGGCGAACACTGGGGCCGATGTAATCGATTTATCTACTTCCCCGAAATTGCTGGCCTTGTGCCGAAATTTGAAATCAATATTAGTAAATCATTTTGAACATCAGATTGCTAGCGTCAAGCCGATCCTATAACACGGTTTCAATACTTGTTTGAAGCTATTTTAATTCAATTTCTTCCCAATGCATTCCCTCTTAGACTCTCTCCGTACATCTAATACCTTGTATCATACCGAGAAACCATATTAACAGCACTACTAAATCCTAAAAGGGGATGTTCTTTTTCTGGTAATGCAAATATTAATATAACTATTATCAAAATTATAAATCTGTTAGTGAAAAATAATATAATAACAAAAAGCCTTGTACGAATAAGGAGCAACGTTTAGACAAAATTGTGAACTTTAACGGACAATGGTATTTCGGTTGAAGTGGTTTCAATACTTGAAGTGAGGTTAAGATTCTTCTCCAAAGACAGACTCAGTCATAAACTATCAACTGCGTGGCAAATGTCAACTTGTAAGTTAAAACAAGTTTCATTCAGCAACTTGGAAGTAAATGTCAAACTCATTTTATTTTTTAAATTAAGATGGTATCAAATGATGAATGAGGAGCAATGTCAGCCTATGTATAAAAGGACGGTGTCCATTTGGAGAGTTAATAATAATATCAACTAACGAATTATTAAGCTTCAGTTTATATTACATATGTAAACTAGTGCTAATGGCGAACAGCGAACGGTCAAGTAAGCTTGTACTCTTAGACGATTGACCCATATGTAAAATATTGGGTTTAGGTGCTAGCTAGGCTACATAGCTTTGAATTTATGCATGGTGAAGAAGATGTAAAATCTTGTGACTAACATACCTTTACTAAACGCATAGGTTGCGTAAGTGGTCTGAAATGGTTTGAACGAGTGTAGGAACTTCAGGCATGGGTCACCACTATATTGATTTCAAATTTTGGCACAAGGCGAGTAATTTCGAAGGAAGAGCTAAGACGATCAGACCGATTCCAGTGCTCAGCCGGTACTTATTATATCGACACTGAAAGAATGGAACACAAAGTCGGTATCGGCGGATTTTGAACTCAGGACGTAAAAACGGACGAAATGCCGCAACGCATTTTGTCCGGCATACAAACGTATTTGCCAGCTCTCCGCCTTATGGTTCACCACTATATTAAACTTAAATATTAACATGTTAGGTTATTTAGTATGAAACTGAGTAAGGGTAATCAATAAAACTGATTGTCACTGAATTAGTGTAGCGGAATTCTTATCAATATTAAAGCTAAGGTCGGCTTTTCCTTTCATCCTTACGGTGGTCGATAAAATAAGTTCCAGTCAAGTACTGGGGGTCGATATGTTCGACTGTTTCCTCCCACCACACCTCTACTCAAAAAAATGTAGCTTTATGTCTCAGTTAGACATCAATATTTACGGTTGTAGTATCATCCGTTTGTTAAGTGGACACAGTACAAACCAGAAAAACTGCAGTTGATCTTGATGTACGAGTTTAAATCAGACATCAATCACATAGAATATAGAAGTGGTTATTACTACTAATGTTTTTTATTGTAGTTGTTGTTGTTGTTGTTGATGTTGCCGATGTTGTTTATTAACTCAAATCAGCTCCGATCGAGCCAACTAATGATCAAACAGTCAAAACATTCCGATTGTGACGACCATCTCGTCTTCTTTCTAGTGTGAAGAGAATTCAGAGTCAAATGATCTAACATTGAGAGCGGGATTTGATTTGGAGGAAATTTGTTGCTACTTCTAGCAAGTCAGACGATGAGGCTCCTTCGTTGGCTTACATAGCATCTCTATATATATAAACGCAAAATGTATGTCTGTGTGTGTGTGCGTATCCTTTATACAAATCCACAATTTTTCAGTTAGAGGGCTCGCACTTTCTATGGTCATTCAAAACCGTCCAAGGGTGGTCGTGCACATCTTTACATTTCCCCAGTCACCCCTCAAAGCCATTAAAAAAATCAATAGAAGTGACTTTTTTTGTGAATTTTCTATCCAAAACCCAATCAAAATGCCCGACGCCAATTGAATGCCAGCTAGCTGAATGTGATTGGTCGGAGATTTGGACAGTACTCACGTGCATGTGCGCATGCACGCAGTTGTATATGCATGCACTAGCACTATGACCCGGCGTTATCGGGTCATAGTGTTAGTTATTATTAAGTCATAACAGCTAGACGCTGTCTTAGTTATTTCAGTTTTCTGAATTACATATATCAAGCTATAATACTGAAATTTAGTTTAGCCTCAAGGTGATTCGAACGAGTATTTCATGGGCTATATTATCTTACATGCCTCTTGAGTTTAACACAGGTCGAATATCATTTGAAGAGAGAGATTTGGCTGCTATTTCTAACAGCTGAAGCGACTAAGTACGAGTCTCCTTCGTTACGACGTAGACAGTCAACAAACATTTGAGTGGAGAATAAATTAAAGTCCGATCTTAAAGAAAGATTAATGTCTCCTGATAGAGTATCTCGAGCCCTAATCTTCGTATTTATGGAACTTACTTGCCTTCAAGTTCATACATTTGACATGAGGGGTTTTAATATTAAAATGATATGTCAGTTAAAGAATCAAGTATTTTTCTGCATTCTGTCATAGTAAATTCAAGATATAATCAAACCAACATCATATACATTACTGTCAACACATACAATTAAGAATCACAAATTAAAGGTGCGGGAGTAAAGTCGCTTACTTACCAACCACATGGTTCCGGATTCAGTCCCACTACATGGCACCTTGGGCAGACCAAAGCCTTGTGAGTGGATTTGATAGAGGAAACTGAAAGAAGCCCATCGTGTGTATATATATATATATATATAGGGGGGTTGCCTGTCTGTCTGTCTGTGTGTCTGTGTTTGTCCCCCAACATGGCTTGACAACCAATGTTGGTGTGTTTACGTCCCCGTAACTCAACGGTTTGGCAAAAGAGACCGATAGAATAAGTACTAGGCTTACAAAGAATAAGTCCTGGGGTCGATTTGTTCGACTAAAGGCGGTGCTCCAGCATGGCTGCAGTCAAATGACTGAAACAAATAAAAGGAAGGAAAAAGAAAGACTGACATATTTCCGTGTTAACAATGAATATATATTACTACAAGCCATAAGCGCACGCATGGCTATGTGTTTAAGAAGCTCACCTTGCAACCACGAAGTTTCGGTTCAATCTCGCTGTGCGACACTTTAAGCAAGTACCTTCAATTGTAGCCCCGAACTGACTAATGCTTTATGAGTGAATTTGGTTGTGGAATCCTACCATTTACATTCAAACATACATACGTACGTACGTACGTACATACATACATACATACATACATACATACATACATACATACATACATACATACATACAATGAAGGAGCCTTGCGTCTAGGTTAGAAACTAACTCTTTCTCTATTGGCAAGAAATCTTGTAATAAAACTGAACAATGACATACATACATACATATATATATATATATATATATATATATATATATATATATATATATATATATATATATATGTATGTACATATAGTAAATTTTTTTAAAAAACCAAGCACAAGCACAAAAAAGCAACGTGAGGACGTGGTACATGTAAAGTATTAGCAGACGCTGAGGGAAGGAAATAAAGGTGGTTTTACGTTTCGAGCAAAGCTCTTCTTTAGAAACAGAGGAAAGTCTAATAGAAAAGGAAGACAGAGGAAAAATCGCCAACGATTCACATGTGGTTACATTAGAACACAAGGAGATTAAAGGTTCACTACAGCTGTTTCACACACGTTAATTCGATTACATCAGGAAAAATCCATTTTCTTTAACAATTTAGAAAAAATACCACAAGATGTGGATTGAACCTCCCATTTAGGTATCTTGGAAGATATTGTGTTTTCATTCTCTTCATTGATGCCTTAATGGGAGTGTCAATCCATTTCCTGCGGTGCCTTTTTTCTCCGCACCAAATTTTTCAATTTGTAAGTCACCTGACGAAAACGGATTTTTCATGATGTAATTGAAAAAAACACCTATGAAACAGCTGTAGCGAACCTTTAATCCATTTGTGTTTTTATTTTATACAAAC
>NC_043001.1:31705351-31732851 GCF_006345805.1 Octopus sinensis | reverse complement strand
TTGTCTTTTTACTAGTTTAAAATGTCAAAGCAACTGCACATATTTTAAAAACCGAAATGAAAAAGGGGAATCTGAATTTTAGATTCCCGTTGGAATCTAAATACATTTTTTAAATGTTTTAGCTATTTAATTACAATTTTCAATGTAAATTAAAAGATTTGCTAGATTCAGATTTTATTTCCAGCACCAACATCACCAACACCAACATCACCAACACCAACATCACCAACACCACCAACACCTTATTATCATTCAATTTTCATCCGTGTCTGTATATTGAGAGGTAGGAATATTGAATCGAAGTTTAATGAATTTAAAATTTTAAATCTGTAAAATAAAATAACAAAAGTTTTGAAAACGTACTTGTCAGGCAAGTGATTTGATCTGAGACCGTGTGTGAAGCTAAATTTTCGTTGCAGCACATGGCCATGTGGAGGCACATGGCCTAGTGGTTAGAGCAGCGGACTCGCGGTCGAAGGATCGCGGGTTCGAATCTCAGACCGAGCGATGTGTATGTTTATGAGTGAAACACCTAAGCTCCACGCGGCTCGTGCAGAAGATAATGGCGAATTTTCTGCTGACTCTTTCGCCACATTTTCTCTCACTCTTTCTTCCTGCACCTTGCAGCTCACCTGCGACGGACCATGAAACCAGGAAACCGGCCCTTATGAGTCAGGCATTGCTCGAGAAGGAAGGTACTACGAAAATTTTGACACCAAACAGCAAATCTTTTAAGTGAAATTAACAATGTGTGGGCTGAGGGTGTTTCAATGGCTAATATATGTTTTCCGCGCTGCAAAACCTTAATTGCATCGAAACTCCTCTTCTGCTTACAAATTTAAAATAGTAAAGAAGAAGAGATTGAAATTTCACTGATTAAGCTAAAGTAACTTTACAATTTCCAGTGAAAATATATTCATTCACTTACCATTACAGTTAGAGTTTATAGTTCTCTCAACAATCAAGTATATTATTCCCATGACGACGTAGTGATAAGCAAATACAGTGGATTCCTTTTTTCTCTTTTTTTTTCTTTCCATTCCCCCCCCTACCCTCCAAACTGTCAATTTGACTGCAGGACTATTCAAGTCTGAAAGCACGAATAGCACAATTAACACACGTACCATTGTTCCTGAGACCATTCCATTTCAGCTATTGTTACAACAATGAAGCAGAACATCAAACGTAGACATCAAACACTGCCTTGAATGAAACAGAACCAATATGATAATTCTCACGGTGGCGAGCGCTGTAGATTAAGACAAAAGTTCCCAGAATGTCGAATTTGCAGCGTACATTCCATTGGTGCTTAAAATCATCTCCGATTTCTTATACACTGCTGCTTCTATCTCCCTTATTAGCCAATCGCACAAAATAAGGGTCTTGGCAAATTGCTTCAAATCATGTGCTTTATGTATGTATGTATGTATGTATATATGTATGTATGTATGTGTGTGCATGTATGTATATATGTGTGTGTGTGTGTGTGTGTGTGTGTGTGTGTGTGTGTGTGTGTGTGTGTGTGTATGTGTGTGTGTGTGTGGTTGTGCACCTATTCACACCGCAGATTTCCACACACTTTCCGTCTACCAATTTCACTCAGGAGGCATTGGTCGGCCTGAGGCTCTAATATGAAACACTTGCCCAAGGTACCACACAGTGGGAGTGAACCAGAAATCACTTGGTTGCACAACGAGCTTCTTAACCTTATAAATATATTCCAGGCATATTAGCAATGATTTTTTTTTTCTTTTCGTTTGCGCCAGGGTCACATTTTCTAAAAAACTTGTTGCATGTGATTTGATTCCACTATATCATTAACATGTATTTTATCTATTCCAAACATATTCAAAAGATACAATGGAAATTGAATTCGTTTCAGTGATATAATCAACAGTCTATCTTAAAATATCTCGCTTAAGTTCTCAGACATAATATTTTGAGAATATGATTTTGAGTAAAACCAAATTAATCGTAATACATTAGATAAGTCTTAAATATATATATATATAACAAGTGAATTTGCATAAAGCAGATGAATTGCATACACATAACAAATTAATTTATCACAGTTCATTTGTCATACATTTTTTAACGTTAAGAATATTCCATTGATAATTCGTAAATTATCATTCCACTGACAAAATTCCACGTACAAAATACTTATAATTATTGGCAATCCTCATTTTAACATCGCCTGGCTATTTTTCATGTCTTACCGTGTAATCGTTTCTAGGAAAACCAAACCATCTGCAATTGCCGGCTGCAATTTTTTTTTTTTTTTCGTCTATTAAAATATGTATCATGTACAGTGTGGAGGGGCAATGGCCCAGTGGTTAGGGCAGCGGACTCGTGGTCGGAGGATCACGGTTTCGATTCCCAGACTGGGCGTTGTGTGTGTTTATTGAGCGAAAACGCCTAAAGCTCCACGACGCTCCGGGAGGGGGGTGACGACCCCTGTTGTACTCTTTCGCCCCAACTTTCTCTCACTCTGTCTTCCTGTTTCTTGAGTAACGTTGCGATGGACTGGCGTCCCGTCCAGCTGGGGGGAACACATACGCCACAGAAACCGGGAAACCGGGCCCATGAGCCTGGCTAGGCTTGAAAAGGGCGCATGCATAAATAAAAAAAATAATCATGTACAGTACTATTTTAGGTGACAGAAAGTGTGTGTAACTAATAAGAAAGAAATATACAGCAATAACAAATAATACAACGACTCAATATTTGCATACGAGTATAGTTGGTGGGGGAAAGGCAACACTTTTGGGTCTATTGTATAAATCTGTACAGAATTGGGGTTCCGGGAAGGGAAATTCAGGGGTCGCCCCGAGCGGCACGCAATCAAGCTAGACCACTGCATTTGCGACGTTTCTAGATATACATATATGCAAACAAAGTTGGGGAGCATAAGATTTACGATAGTAATTTCTGTGCCAAATAATATCGCTATCCTAGAATCTACTAAGTAAATGATTTGAGAATGAATGTGTAACAAAAGAAATACGTTTAATCTTTGATCTTAATAAAATCCTATATTTTGTTATAGATGAAAATAAATCATCTTTTGCTACAATGAAAGCATTAACAAACTAATTCGTCCTTGTGAAATATCAAATTAAAGTATTAAAAATTCACATAGGTTTAGAATATGAATCGTCGGTAAATAATAAGAATCATTCATACAGCTGTGAAAAAAAAGTCTAAAGAAATTAAAGAATTCATTGAAATTATAATATTCTCAAGCTAAACTAATAAAAAAAAGATGCATAAATATAGAGGCGCAGAAGTGGTTGCCTGGTAAATGACTTACTTCCCAACCACATGGCTTTAGGTTCAGTTCCACTGCGTGGAATTTTGGGCAAATGTCTTCTACTATAACCTCGAGTCCACCAAAGCTCTGTGAATGGATTTGGTAGACAGAAACTGAAAGAAAACGGCGAGCTGGAAGAGACGTTAGCAGGCCGGGCGAAATGCTTAGCGGTATTTCGTCTGCCGTTACGTTCTGAGTTCAAATTCCGCCGAGGTCGAATTTGCCTTTCATCCTTTCGGGGTCGATAAATTAAGTACCAGTTACACACTGGGGTCGATGCAATCGACTTAATCCCTTTGTCTATCTTTGTTTGTTCCCTCTATGTTTAGCCCCTTGTGAACAATAAAGAAAAGAGAAACTGAAAGAAGACCCTTGTATTTATGTGTGTGTGTGTGTGTGTGTGTGTGTGTGTGTGGTGTGTGTGTGTGTGTGTGTGTTCCATAACCGATTGACAACCGGTGTTATTTCCCCGGTTCGGCAAAACAGATCGATAGAATAAATAGCAGGCTTACTCATTCGATTAAAAATTCTTCAAAGCAGTGCCCCAGCATGACCGCAGTCTGGTGGCTGAAACAAGTAAAAGGTAAAATGTAAAGATGAAAAAAGTGGATTTTCTTATAGATTACGTCTGTATTTCCTGCGCCATATTTTGAAAGATGCTGCAAAACCATTTAAAAACAGGAAACCTGGATACTTACTTTACAGAAAAAAAAAACAGAAGAAATCAATAAAACTTCCAAACACACATTCTTTGAATTTATTCAAGACTATAATTATTTTCAATCGATAAGAAATGTCTTGCTTCGTAAGATGTTCAATTTATTTACTGTAATTTATATCATGCTGATGATTTCTAAACAGAATGAAATGGTGCTGTACGAGATTAACTAAAACAAAAAGTTTTAAGACCTTCATAATAAGAAAGCTAAAACAGAATTTAAGTATGTATATTCTGTGTATCCTTTTCCTTATTCCTAATTCCATATTCAAACTTCTAGTCGCGCCAAATATTATAATGAAATGATTACCTTTCTTGTACTTACTGTCCACTAGGGGGCTCCATGTGTCTGAAATATATGAAGTAATACAGTTCTATATTTAAGAGATGAAGAATTATGTACATTATTTACATTATTTACATTTGACGGATATTTGTCCTCATCTTGTTTGTTGTTAACACAACGTTTCGGCTGATATACCCTCCAGCCTTCATCAGGTGTCTTGGGGAAATTTCGAACCTGGGTTCTCATTCCTAAGGTATTTTTCGAGGTTATTATTATTATTATTATTATTATGCAAGTCACTGCCTGGAATCGAACTCGGAATCTTGGGGTTAAGAGTGCGGGCTACTAACCCCAAGATTCCGAGTTCGATTCCAGGCAGTGACTTGAATAATAATAATAATAATAATAATAATAATAATAATAATAATAATAATAACATCGAAAAATACCTTAGTAATAAGAACCCAGGTTCGAAATTTCCCCAAGACACCTGAAGAAGGCTGGAGGGTATATCAGCCGAAACGTTGTGTTAACAACAAACAAGATGAGGACAAATATCCGTCAAATGTAAATAATGTAAATAATGTAAATAATGTAAATAATGTATAAGTAATATTCGGAATTTCTGTCAGCAATTGTCTTGCAAAGAAAAGCACTAAAAAAAATATTGTCTTCCTACTTTGTGGAACGTTTAGAACTCGATACTACGGTCTTAAAAAACAGTTTTCGATTATTTAGACTTCCGTTTCTTGCACCTGCCTATGGTATTTAGAAGTAAAGTAAACACAGCGCGATGATGGTGACATGACATGAATTAATGACTCTTTAGTAATTAACGCCTACACCGTCTCAATCAGCTGCTACACATTAGAAATACGAGATGGTTTTGGGGGGATTCAATGATACTTTACAAGATAATAGATTGCGATTTTGTTTCACTTGTGTTCAAACTTTCCTTTTAGGATCTATCCTCGAAGGGTAAAAGTGAATTTAGCCTAGGTTTGAACTCAAAGTAACGTGACATGAATATCATAATGCATTATTTCTCGTGGAGCATTATTTAAGATCCTAAAATCATGCATTTCCAATAAAGGTCACTCTAGTGAAACTATACTCACAGAAAGAGCTCAGCGCTGCACGCTGAGAAAGACTTATCAAAATATAGTGCTCCAACTGTTAACAGCAATGAATTACGCCCATCAGGAGTATACCAATTATATATTTCTTTACTGCCCACAAGGGGCTAAACATAGAGGGGACAAACAAGGACAGACAAACGGATGAAGTCGATTATATCGACCCCAGTGCGTAACTGGTACTTAATTTATCGACGCCGAAAGGATGAAAGGCAAAGTCGACCTCGGCGGAATTTGAACTCAGAACGTAACGGCAGACAAAATGCGGCTACGCATTTCGCCCGGGGTGCTAACGTTTCTGCCAGCTCGCCGCCTTGAGTATACCAATTATACTTACAGCGTTATAAATTTTGTAAGTGTATATGGCATGGATACAGCCTAAAGAGCGACGTACGGATTTTGGACCGTTCGATTTTGCTAGCAGAAACGCTCTAAAAAAACATTACCTACTTCCCCTACCCAGACATATCTGTTGTCAACTTGATTTTCGATTTCTTCAAAAACTAATTTTTCTTTATCCCTCGAGAATTTTTGAAGCACCTGTTTTTCATTTATACAAAACGTATCACTAATAAGCAAAATAAGTCACTAGTTGAAAGCTAACATTAAAGCTACATATTTTCCTTTCTACAGTATCTGCAAGCATTGTTAGTTTACTTTGAAAGCTTTTTCATTATTTCCTCACGTAAACAGTCTTAGCTCTGATGTTTGCTTCTTGCTGCTAGCTTAGGTTGACGCTGAAATATCTATTATGCTCTTCTAAAATGAATTATTTAATCATTACTTTGCTTTGTATTTTTGTTTTCTGGTTTTTCTTTTCGTGTCAACATCCGCGACAATATGATGTATATATTGTTGCAAGAAAAATAATCGTCTTGCCACTGCACCTACTTTTTTGACCAGCCGTTATAATAAGTATCCTTATGGTTTTACCTCATCTTACTATTTCCTTGCGACCGGTGTCAATTTAAACTTAATATCACGAACGTTCGATTGACTGTACAGAATTTGGCAAGGAAGCTTTAACAAACAAATATATCAACTTGGATACAATTTCCACTGAATTTTAATTTCTTCATTTTTGATCAAGGGTTCTTTTCGGTTTGAACGACAGTTTTTAACATAATTTCTAGGTAACTAAAAAATGTTAAACTTCGTATACTGGTAGAATGTGTTTATAAAACATCTTTTTCTCTTGGCTTTATTGAGAAAATTCTATAATTTGTAAGATATTTGTTGTTTTTTTCTTCAATTTCTGCAATTTCAACCAGTCACTGACGTCTATTGAAGGTGAAAACATTCTGTGCCGTATGAATATGTCCCTCGTTTAAGAAACAGATTGGGTTTATTTACCTTTGTGAAGAAAAAAAGGATACCCTTTCCCCCCACCCCTAACCCTAAAACAGATTGAAATGCAATAGATCGATACTAGGGTCATAATTATGGGTGACAATTTCATATAACACCGCTAGAAAAAAACTGCCGTTCAAACCGAAAAGATCCTGATCAAGTTATAATTAATCAAGATGAGCACTGAAAATTAGCAAAAATTTTATTTAGTATTGATTTCAAACATAGGCACATGGCCAAACATTTTGGGAGAGGGTGTAGTCGATTAGCTTGGCCTTAGTAATGAACTGGGACTTGGTACTTATTTTATCAACACCGGAAGGATGAAATGCGAAGTTGAAATCAGCAGGATATTTGAATTCAGAAGGTAGAAAAAATGCAACCACTACTGCAATTAAAATATATCGTTAAGAGTTTTACGGACGCAGTAGTTAATGAATTCACATGATTATGAATATCCTACATCATTGAGAAACGCTGAAGATTTTTATCGAGTGTGTCTAGATCATAGAATATTCTTATGTATGTCTATATTGCAAAGGAAATATTTCATCTCAGCATACTGGCTAACGAAATACTCCGACCAGCTATTTACGTTGGGATATATTGTACTTTTCATTATATTTATTCACAATTAAAACCCTTTGCCATGAACATGGCGCAAGCTGGCATTAAGGAAATATGTATTCAATCTATTAAAAAAGGTACCATTTTAACTGCACAGCCTGCTAGTTTGTCGCAGTATATAACTTTATTCAAAGGTGATCAATACAAGCCTGAACTAATAAACTCATTTGTATTCCAATTGCTTCTTCATCAATTCATAATTTTCAATCTTATTAGATTGAAATTATCCCCGATAAACTGATTAACACGGCTGTTGTATAATTAATTTGTACATGATTTTAAGGTATGAAATAGCCGGAAATTTTTTTTTGCAAAATGTGATTCTTTATTCTTGAACATCATTTTTGTTCGTTCGATAACAAACCAGAAAGCTATGTTGTACGGCAACATCTCCGTTTATATTTATAATGTTTTAGTAAGAGACAAATTAGGAAGCGAATTTTCGTTGAATTTACATTGCATTACTGGTACTTCATTTGTCGCTTATTATCAACCAGTAATTAATATCGATTCAGAAACGTACAAAACGTGAAGCTGAACCTATTTGGATTTGAAATTAGAACTTAGAACGAAATTAATATGCCAATAGGTGCAGGTGAGGCTGTATGGTACAAAGTTTGCTTCCCAACCACATGTTAAGGGTTTCAGTCCCACTGTGTGACACCTTGGAAAAATGTCGTCTATCATAGCCCCGAGCCGATTAAAGGTTCGTGAGTGGATTTGGTAGACGGAAACTGAAATAAGCACTGTCGAATATGTATGTGTGCACGCGCGCGTGTCTTTGTGTTTGTGTTTGTCCCTACCACCGCTTGATAACCGGTGTTGGTTTGTTTACGTCCCAGTAACTTAGCTGTTCGGCAGAAAGAGAGCGATAATATAAGTAAGTACTAAGATTAGAAAAAAAGTAAGTCCTGGGGCCAGTTAGTTCGGCTTAGCCCTTCAAGGCGGTGCTCCAGCATGGCTGCAGTCTAATGACTGAAACAAGTGAAAGATAAAAGATATTCATTTGGTTTGGCAATCTGTTGCTTCGAATAGTTTATTGAGAGAATAGACCAACTGATTGATGCATAAATTGAATTATTGACTGATCGAATGATATGTTTGCATGTTTTCCCTTTCATCTAAGTTCGAATATTTACATCTAAACAGTACAAGGATAACTTAGTATAGTTAGTAATAAATTATATTACAACTACTGAGGCATTGTTTTATAGAAAAGGAGTTTATTTGTGTTAATTTAAGTTCTGATAGACAATTATAGTTTACGAGCGTAATTTAAATTTATAATGGGGCAACAGAACAAGCATAAATACGGTGGTCTAAATAACATAATGAGTACCAGCACGGCTTCTGTAAGAGCGAGATCTACAAGAAAATTTCCTGTCAAATGTCACTCACTAGTAAATCATCATTCTTGAGCGATTTGGTAAAAACGGTGTGGTTGGATATGTCTTAAGCAAAGATTTCGTATCTGGTATACGAATCTCTTAACTCAGCTGGCTACCTATAAGATCCATCTATCTTCCCTCCCTTGAATAGAAGGTTTCCTGTCAGATATCAAGATTCTCATTCACTAGCCGACACTGTATCAACTCTGATGTATATCATTGTTTGATTTTGCCCCTTAACTCTTTCATCCACACATCAAGTGCCTATTTGCGTCACTTCCTATAACGTCCACTCTTATAGGTGTAAAAGAGGCCGTGTGGTAAGTAGCTCGTTTACCAACCACATGGTTCCAGGTTCAGTCCCCCTGCATGGCACCTTGGGCAAGTGTCTTCTACTATAGCCTCGGGCCGACCAAAGCCTTGTGAGTGGATTTGGTAGACGGAAACTGAAAAGAAGCCCGTCGTATATATATATTTGTATATATATATATATGTATGTGTGTGTGTGTGTGTCTGTGGTTGTACCCCCAACATCGCTTGACAATCGATGCTGGTGTGTTTACGTCCCCGTAACTTGGTGGTTCGGCAAAAGAGACCGATAGAATAAGTACTAGGCTTACAAAGAATAAGTCCTGGGGGTCGATTTGCTGGTCAGTGCTCCAGCATGGCCGCAGTCAAATAACTGAAACAAGTAAAAGAGTAAAAGAGAGTAAAGAGTATATCATTCTGCACTCACTAATTTTTCCGTACCGAAGTATCAAGTGCAAGAACCTTAGTCACCTCCGCCAAATTTGCACTAACTTCATAAGCAAAAACCTTGGAAACATTCTCTAATAGGGTCACACCAATCTTGTCTCCTTCAGCACAGTTGCTACACATTTCAACAAAACATCATCGTACCCACCCAACCTCCAAAGCATGAACAACACGCAACTAACACCTTCAATCTTTGCCAACACTTATTATCTCTCTTGACGATCTCGCACACTCGACGCAGTAACGTAGGAATGAGTACTGCATAAAAACTAATGTTTCTGTTCAGAGCAAGAAAATACTTCAGCTCTGACAACTACAAATTATTTACAAAGATAAGGTGAAACTTATAACAAATACTGTACCCACAGTCCAGACAATATTACTGTTACACAAACTAGTCAGTATCCAAAAATGGCCAGCCAGGTTGATTAACATAAAGTCGCTTGCGAACTCACTCGAACTTTATTCCACAGACATCATGCTGCCGGCTTAATCTGCATTTTCTGTCGCTTCTTCAGTACCCTCTACTCCTTATAACTGACTAGTCTAGTGTCAGCTCTTCTTAGAAACTCTGCAGCTAACTCGTCTTTCTTCTATTTGTCATTCTATACTGTACCCTTTCCCACCCAAGGCTCTGCACCCTAACCCTAACACTAACTTCCCATTTTTCGCAATCCTTCCTCTCTAGAACGTCGGCTCTCTGAAAATTCTCCCACTATCGCTTGCCATCAATTTCTTTGTTCTCCCTTCTCTCTGAGAAACTCTAAAGGATGTGGGTACAATTCCTTCCTTCAGACTAAATTAATAAAAGAAAAAGACACAAAACAATTCTAGTATTTGGCTGAAGTAATTTCGGCTTCTCTGCCTCAGACAGGAAATGTTTTTTGACAAAACCTTTTTATGTTCTAATTCGATGGCTAAAGACAATTGGATATTATACGACCCGTAATTTCGTTTATTAAGATAAAAATAAAGGAAATAATTTGAATATTCAATGCAGTTTTAGATTAACTTAGTACTGTCCAAGCCTAGATCTATTTCTATCGAACAGACTCGAATGAAGGTGGGCAGTGGCCAACTGATATTTTTTCTCCCTCACAGTGTATCTTGGACTGCAATATCCACTGTCTCTTTCTTCTTGTTTCAGATAGTAGGGTTTAGTTTTTGCTAGTAATTCTAACAGGTCAAGCGACCACATAGAGGCATCTTCTTTGGGTCATCATTGTATTAGCTTTGTCTAGTAAGTTACTTCATGTTAGACTAGATGTTACGTTCTTCCAATTATTTAAATTTTAATCACAACAAATTCTAACAGATTTTAAAGTATATCTTGATATGAACTGAAGATCATAGATGTGATCCAGTCATTTGGCACTCAACTGAGATATACTGGTAGTAATTCAGTAGAATATATTCGTTTACCTAACTTAAATCGTAATTAAAATCATACTTACATACATACATACATACATACATACATACATACATACATACATACATACATATGAACATGTTTAGATATATAAGTACATGCCTAAGACATACATAAAAAAATTGTTTGTATACATACATACACACACGCCCATACACACACACCCGCCTACAAACAACCGCCTACGCACACACATATGTATACATATACTGATGTTGAAATTCCAATGAAGGAGCCTTAGATCTAGGTTAGAAACCGGGTCTTTCTCTACTGGCAAGAAAACTTGAAATAAACTGAATAATGATATACATACAAACATACATATATATATGTGTATATATATATATATATATATATATATATATTATATATATATATATATATATATATATATATATATATATATATATGTATATATATGTATGTATATATGTATGTATATATATGTATATATGTATGTATATGTGTATATATATATATGTATATATATATATGTATACATACATACATACATACATACATACATACATACATACATACATGCATATCTACATACATGCATACATACATACAGCAGGTGAGATCTAGAGAAGCTCAAAATAGAAAACGCGTAGTAGTGCTCAAATAATTTGAGCTCCAAAGTTTTTTATCAAAGACTAGGTCCACGGGGTAAAGAGTGGCTATACGAGAAATCCAGGTGAACTGATATGGAGATTGTGGTGTAGATAAACACGATGAGGCTTGACATATATATATAGATATAAATAAATGAATATATAGATATATAGGGATATATATAGACACAAAAACTAAATATATTCAGAATATTAACACATATGTAAAACATGTGAATGTGTCTGCCTGCCTGCATGTATGTATGTATAACTAGTAACTCTGCTAACATTTCACTGAGTTATTCAACAGTATACAGTATTTCCAGGTATCGGTTCATCGTTTTAATCATAAGAACTACTGCTACTTTAATTTTGTAGTCTTATGACAGGTATATCTTAAAGCAAAACACCTGCTTTTAAACGTACGTAGATAACCAATCTTTGCTATCAAGGAAAGCAGATGATATGTGTAAACTAACAGAATCTGAAGTTTTATCAGTAGTAAAATCTATCAGTAGTAAAGATCGTTGAAATAAATCCCCAAAGGACATTTAAGCGTTTCTTTCGCGGCGTTGCAAGTAAGCGTTAAGCTTCGTAGTGTGAAGCGTTAATCGCATAGTATAGAACGTCAGTTTATCGTAATCACAGCTTCGATAACTGGGTGAACTGAGGCGCGAATGATTAAAGTGTATTGCCCAAATTCATAACGAAATTCCTGCAATGATTTTGAACTCAGCTCCTATCTGTAATCTAATAATTCGAATAAGTGTTTTTCCCCCTATGTTTGTAATTCCATTACACCGACCTGAACATATATATGAAAAGCCCATATGCAGAAAAATAACAAGACACGAAGTTAACAGTATACGTATATCATATTTTCTAAGAATAATGAACAATTTCTCAGAATTTGCTGGATATTTCTGGTCTGCATTGAATTGCGAAATCTAAATGAGTTTCCGTTGTTGTTCGTTTGTGTGTTAGTATTAGATGTGCGCCTCCGATTTCATTGTCCTTTTGAGATGTGCAGCGTTGCTCAAATGAAGGTGAAAAGTTGACTGGGTCTAACCTGCAGCTAATCAGCCAGAATCAGGGAATAGATGTAACGATTAAATTAGAATTTTTTTTTGCTACTGAATGATTGTGAGATGCAAGGAATGGCGACCCTTAACATATCAATCAATAAGGTTCCACATGTAATCGAGTTTGTCTGTCTAAGGTTGCTCTTGTCTAGTCATTTCAGGGTACGTAGACGAAAGCTGCTAACAATAAATCTTAGAAAATATATCGGCAAATCATGTAATATAATCTTTTACTTGTTTCAGTCATTTGACTGCGGCCATGCTGGAGCATCGACTTTAGTCAAACAAATCGACCCCTAATACTTATGCTATTGGGCTCTTTCGCTGGACCGCTAAATTGCGGAGACGTAAACACACCAGCATCGATTGTCAAGCGGTGGTGAGGGGGACAAACACACATACACACAAATATATATATATATATATATATGTGTGTGTGTGTGTGTGTGTGTGGTGTGTGTGTGTGTGTGTGTGTGTGTGTGTGTATGTATGTATGTGTGTATGTGTGTGTGTATGTATGTGTGTATGCATGTATGTGTGTATGTGTGTATGTATGTATATGGGAATTAGTACACATGGGAATCGAACCCACACCTCTTATTTTCGCGATAAGTTTACTAACCAATCACTGATCGAAAAGAAGTTAATCTTTTTCTTAATGCTGTTGTTATTCTCTAACTTTCGAGAATAAGTACCCGAGCACAACTTTTGCTTCAATTTTCTTTCCAGTTGATCATTACATTTACTTTTGCGTCACAAGCAACATCTGTACTCAAAGAATACCTATTCTTCACCCACTCTCAAAATATCATTAATCATTTAGAATATACTTGTGATTTAGTTATGTTAAATCTGGTGATGCTATACTGGTGATAGGTTATATTTGGTGATGCTATACAGCATTTAAAGGTAGTTTAGAAGAGCCTCATGACTCGGCCTCCTTCTTTCCATATAATATAAATCGTGTTGGTTTCACTGTTGATGCAGAAGCTGATCAGAGCTGCATTTTCATCCAAGTTAGGAAATCTTCAAGTACTCAGTCTACGAGTGGGTGCTGAAGAATTCCTGGCTTTGGGTAAAAGGAAATACAGGAGGACCAGTTAATTACGATTTTATTCAACATATTCCCCTCTCAGATTCGCACACTTATTGCCGCGGTCCTTCAGTTTTTCTAAATCTTTGTAAAAGAACTCGGAAGGCTTGGCCTCCAGCCAGGCCTTTCGCGATACTCTTAAAACCAGGAACTTTTCAGTACCCCTCGTAGTACCCTGAATACTGATACAAGCACTGATGTTGCAAAAGTGTTTTGGAATATAGACTTATTGAATCAGGATAGTTCTGATTTTATACATTTCAAAAGCCTGCTTAAATATTCTTTTAGCACTCTAGTTTTGCTCACACAGCCAACGTATGCAACATCCTCATCAATTTCAAGATATTTGTAGCGTTCTTCATTAGAGATGGGGCAGATAGACAGGCCATTGATATCTCTATCCTTTCTGTGGTCACAAACCTTTTCTCTATCGACTACCAACTATGAACACCCCATACTGATCAAACTTCACTTCAATGCCTCATTAAAAATGTTAAGACCAGTTTTAAGACCAGTTTTAAGACCAGTGTTGTACATATATATGTATATATATGTGCACGTATGCTTTTCTGTTTTAATAATTTGAAATCCATTTATAAAGTAGCTGGTATCTTATAAAGAAACAAGGAAACAAAGAACAGTCCCTCTTCGGAGGCAGTTACATAACCAAGAACACGCTAATAATTACAAGGATAAATCGAAAGTTATTGTTCGGGTTTAGTATAAGCCGATTTCTAATAAAATCGGTATACATGCTTTCTTTTACTTTCACCTTTAAGATTATGTTAACGTCAGTTGGGCGAATGATTTCTTCAGCGGACAACCACTTTTTTTATACAGTGTTATCTATCTTAGATAACACTGTATAACAATGGAGAAAAAAAAACCGAAATGAGAATAACCATTTCTAGGGGTATTTTGTGTGTAGGCCACGAATATAATATCCGTTTCTTTCCGTGACCCTCCAGTTTCTCGTAAATTACCATCTTACTTACGCTAAATACACTGATGGTTCCACAGAAATCGAGTGCAAACAGGGTTGGGCCGAAACTGACAACTCTAAATGTTATGAATGGATTTTGATATAATTTTAATGGGATGTTCCTAAGGTATTTGTCAACCTAACCTATGAAAATTATAAAAGTACACTCAAAATTTTCATAGCTATATGGGTCCAAATCCGTGGTAAATCTGACAAGAAATCACATCTCATTGCCCAACCTGAACTGAATGATCTCGTTCGTGATCTAACATTTACTAAGCAACAGAGTGAAGTCCTGGCCTCACGTCTGCAACAATGGAACCTGTTGGATAAAAATGTTCGAATTACACTATTTAGGAAGCGTTCTGCAGACCTACAGCAATTCTTCACTTTCGAAAACAACTTGACTTATTGTAATAATATCAGAGAATTATTCAATGCCCTTGAGCTGACCTATGAACCAAAAAAGTGGAGATTATCCATAGATGAATCCCTTTACAACATAAAATTGGTTCTGTTACACACTGAGAACACCATGCCTTCAGTTTCAATTGCTCACTCAATCATTTTAAGAGAGACATATGAGAACCTCGCTTTTATTCTAGACCGCATAAGTTATAAGGAGCATGAGTGGTTAATTTGTGCGGACTTGAAAGTAGTAACCCTGCTTAATAGGCTACAAACTGAATACACCAAGTTTGAGACAGTCGGGTCAGATCAGAACATTATGTACGCTCAGAATGGCTACCTCGAGAAACTATGACGCCTGGATGCCATAATGTAAATCATGGGCTACTAAGTTAAGAAGGAGAAAATCTTTTTGCCACTACTGCATATAAAACTAGGCCTAATGAAGCAATTAACCAAAGCGCTGCCATGTTTCTAGTATCACAAGGCGATCTTCCCTAAAATAAGAGATGCCAAGATTAAAGAGGACATATTCGCAGGCCCTCAGATTTGTCAACTTACAGCTGATGACGACTTCGAGGGGCAATGGATAAAACTGAGCTAGCGGCTTGGCATGCATTCAAAGATGCATACAAAGGACTTCTGGGAAAGCACCAAGTGGCCCAGCGACAGAGTATAGTGGAACGCCTAATCAAGTGCTACCAAGATCTCGGATGCAATATATCACTGAAGATACGCTTTCTTCATTCTCATCTCTCCTTCTTCCCAGAGAATGCAGTTGTGAGTGATGAACATGGAGAGAGGTTCTATCAAGATATAACATCAATGGAAAACAGGTACAGAGGAAACGGAGCCCAGCTATGCTAGCTGACTTCTGGAACCTGAAGCGTGACACACCTGAGACGTCTTATAAACGAAGAAGTAATACTGAAATGTAGGTTAATATATTATATAATGTTAACAAACATGCCGATTCATTATATATTTATAAATTGATTACAATGGACATAGCTAATCTAATTTTGGGAGCAAAATAAATTTATGGTATCGTAGAAATTGGTGTAAATCGCATAGTTGCTAAGTCGGTAATTTACAAGAAAATGTGCCCTGATGGGAAATTTTTGTTATAAAATTCGAATTTAGCACAATCAACTTCATTATAAAATGACCATGAAATTTGTTGTACAGTGTAAATATTTCTGCTCTATAGGGACTACATATGACAGAGATTTTGACGTTGCTCTCTACATTGCTGTAACTTCCCATATTTTTACCTTCAAGATTATCCTTTCAGCAGAATCCAATATATAGTGATGTTAACAACACCATGTTTCAAGTATAGATTATGTGGCAACATTTTCGGTCAGGCACTTATTATGTGAGTCATATAGAAGCTTCATAGGTAGATTTATTAACATCTCATTTTTATGCACTAGATATTTTGTTGTTATTTCATGTTCCTAGATTGCAAAAGCATACTCTCAATTTCTTTTTCATTAAATTTTATTCACCCATTCTTCTCAGATGACAGAATTTTTATCGACAACTTTTAACATTTGATAAACGGTGAAGCGGTTTTATTCAGTTTCTCTATCACCAATATTTTATTTTTTAATTTTATTTCTTCTTAACTTTTCATTTTTCTTTTTCTTTTTGTTATGAGAAATTTATTTGCTTCATTGGCTTTTATGAATATCTCCCATCTTCCCAGACTTGCAACTTTGGTCATCAGTTAGATTTGATGCTTAGAAACTCTTCACTGCATATTGAGGACTATGTATGCATGCATGTATGTATATATGAATGTATGCATGTATGTATGCATGTATGTATGCATGTATGTATGTATGTATGTATGTATGTATGTATGTATATACGTATGTATGTATGTACGTATGTATATATGTATGTATGTATGTATGTATGTATGTCAGGTCACTTTCGAGTGCTACTGGTAACATGTAACCCAGTACAACCTGTTGCATGGTCGGGTCGTCGGCGACTAAACCGGCAACTCCACCAAGCTTGCTTGGTGAGGAGGGTGTTTATTGGACACCCTGCGGGATGAAAAATAAAACCCGTCAAAGGGCGGAGGAACTCTTGAGAGTCAACGGCCATCCAATAAATATCTTAAGGATGTATCATGCGCGGGGACATAGAAATAATCGGACTGAATACCCGATCGCGCGGTTAAACCATTGGGAGTGAAGGACTCCTAGCCTTTGTTAGGGCATCCTTCTAGGAGAAGGTAACTCAGGTAACTGGGATAGCTCCGACATAAAACCTGCGGCTCAGTGGTTACCGATGATGTTGACTTGTTCTTCTTTTCGGATTATGGCTGTTGTTGCTTAGTGAGTGGGATTGACTCAGTGCACAGCCTTTCCTCACTTAAAAAAATCTTCTTGCACAGGCATTGCACGATAACAACATTGATTAAGCTTCGTGCAATGGCTATACTTGATAACGAGGGGGCAGCCACCATATGTATGTATGAATATATACTTGTATGTATTCATATCATTATTCAGATTTATTTCAAGATTTCTTGCCAGTAGAGAAAGAACCGATTTCTAACCTAGATTCAAGATTCCTTCATTGGAATTTCAACATCAACGGGGTATTTTTGCGTGCATTTGTATTTATGTGCAGTATTTGGAGTCACTGCATGTGCAGATTGGTATATTTTGCTTTTTGTGTGCATACTCATGCATATACTTACAATCTAGACATGCACCATGTATTATGTATCTATCTATCTATCTTTCTTTCTTTCTATCTATCTATATAGCATCAATGAAACCAGATATAAGAGGAAATGGAGCCCAGTTATGCTGGCTGACTTCTGGAACCTGAAGCGTGACACACCTGAAACGTCTTATAAACGAAGAAGTAAAACTAAAATGTAGGTTAATACATTATATAATGTTGACAAACATGCTGATTTATTATATATTTATAAATTAATTACAATGGACATATTAATTACAATGCCCAATAGAACAGAATCTTTCTTTCTTTCTATCTATCTATCTATTTATCTGTCTATCTAGCTATCTATCTATCTCTCTATCTAGCTATCTAGCTATCTTTCTATCTATCTATCTATCTATCTATCTATCTATCTATCTATCTATCTATCTTTCTATCTATCTGTTGATCTATCTATCTATCTGTCCCGCCTGTGTGCAGCCCTGTGTGGCAAATAGAGAAACATATCTATCTGTCTGTCTAACTATATGTCTGTCTATCTATCTATTTATCTATCTATCTATCTATCTATCTATCTATCTATCTGTCTGTCTGTCTGTCTATCTGTCTATCTATCTATCTATCTATCTATCTATCTATCTGTCTGTCTGTCTATCTATCTTTCTATCTATCTATCTTTCTTTCTATCTATCTATCTATCTATCTATCTATCTATCTACCTACCTATGTGCCTATGCATGTAAGTGTTGACGTTTTTGTGAGATTGTATGAGTTCGCATGTGCTCTATACTCGTCACACTACAATTGCAATCTGTAATGCTTGTGTTCATATAGATTTCCCCTACTGGCAAATGAAGAATATGGATTGATTCGATTGGATCCAAAACCATTGTCTAAGTAAATACTACATAAAATATCCTTGCTTCAAATGATAAGGTTATGACCGAATTTTAACCAGAAAAGGAAACTTGAATGTGAATTTTGTGGGTAGTAAGAATAACATTTAGAGGTTTGTTATATGAGGTACTTGAAAGAAACTCTGTGGACATTATCAAGGAACTGCCAACCAAAAGTGTAACTTTGAGCATAATATAAACACACACACATATTCACATGCGTATGTGTGTGTATGTGTGTGTATGTGTTACAGTGGTACGATGAGAAATAAATTTACCCAAGGTAGGAAGCAGGTCTATCTAAGAGAGCTTTCCCATCGAAGGAATTCCTCTCAACAATTGACTCAACAGTAGAATGCACACAAGCACGCACACACACACACACACACACACACACACAAACCAAACACACACACACACACACACATATATATATATATATATACGTATGAATTTATGTGTTTTCATATATATACATATATATGCATGTGCATCTGCGTGCATGTGTGCTTGTGAAGGTCTGTGTGTGTGTGTGTGTGAGTGTCTGTGTGTGTTTGCGTGTGTGTGTGTGTGTCTGTGTTTGTGTGTGTGTGAGAGTGTGTCTGTGTTTGTGTGTGTGCGTGTGTGCGTGTGTGCATGTGTGCGTGTGTGTTGTATGCATGTGTGTAACATTTTGTTGCCCAAAATACCGGTGATTATGAATGAATAAGACTGACCACCTATATTCAGAATATAAATTTTCTAGGTTCCCCTAATGCTTTATCGTAGCTGTTTCTCCTTATTCACATGTTTTGTCGTATCTGGTGAACAACTAAACACACACACACACAAACAGTATGTGGCTTTTGTTCTCTGCCCAATAGAACAGAATCGAGTTTGTTGTGCTTACAAATGTTTAGATGTTTTTATCAGAATGCTTCACTAATATTTTATATTTTTAATGTGCTAGAATCCGATTACTACGATGCCTTCAGATAGAACAGTATATCGTTTTTCGTTTTTCTTCATCTTACGTCATAAAAACTGGACAGATTGAGAGCATTTTGAAACAGCTATTGGTTATTTTGGTGATATCTTCTACACTGGTTTTGTCCAGCTTGCCGTGGTTTTCTTCATTTTTATCGGGTATTTGATGGCTATACTCTGAATAGTGAAAGTATATCCTTCTAAATAAGATTTCATGTCTAAAACACTTCAAAGAAAGACTACACTCTTTGTCTATGTGGCTGTGATCTAAATAACTTGTGAGTATGGTACCGCACATGGAACTTGTATAGATATTTTGAATGTTTTCGCTCTAAGTTTCTGTTTTGGTAAATCGGTTCAGCTGCGAATAGGCTTCACAAAGTACTTTTGTATTTGAATTGCTTATTCTCCTGTCAAGATATATAGATTTATGAACGTGTTATGTACTCGTTTCTTCGCTTGTACTTCACAATGCACCGACTACCACTCATATGAATCTTCCATTATTTCATGCGCATTAATTACGTCTGTATTAGCGACATTTTTCCCCAATGTCTGCGTACTTGCAATATTCGTCATTAGATGAGGATGAATAGACATAGGTGTACGGGCGGATAGCGGAATGAATGAATAAATAAATAGATGTATAGATGGATATTTTTCATGAATATCTACTTGAAACTATATGAAAAACCAAATGATAAGCGATTCCACTCTGAAAATGGAAGGATAATTCACTACTTTTGCTGCTCTCAGAACTCACAGCAAAGTTCATGAAAAACTACATTAAGACCTCCGAGTGGTGGTATTCTGTCCAAGTATTCATGAAAAACTACATTAAGACCTCCAAGTGGTGGTATTCTGTCCAAAGGCGGCGAGCTGGCAGAAACGTTAGCACGCCGGGCGAAATGCGTAGCCGTATTTCGTCTGCTGTTACGTTCTGAGTTCAAATTCCGCCGAGGTTGACTTTGCCTTTCATCCTTTCGGGGTCGATTAAATAAGTACCATTTACGCACTGGGGTCGATATAATCGACTTAATCCGTTTGTCCTTGTTTGTCCTCTCTGTGTTTAGCCCCTTGTGAGTAGTAAAGAAATAGGTATTCTGTCCAAGTACGGCCACTTGTCCGACAATGTCCAACTATATTTCTCTTTCTCATCGAAACTTTAGAGTTTATTTTTATCGGTCCCTGCTCCACTGCAAGGTTTTAAAGAAAAGGGTCTTATCTCTTTGTCACCATTTTACAACCATTCACACTTTAAAATTTAGAAGGTTATGTAAATATTTAGTGTCCCAAATATCATGAGGTGTAGCGTATGAAACATGACGCAACATTTCTTCTCCAAGTATCTAATTTTAGCCATGTTTTGATACGGGTATATTGTCAAACAGACTGTCGTTTTGAAAATAATGTGTATAAGGCGTAGGAGTGGCTATGTAGTAAGTAGCTTGCTTACCAACCACATGGTTCCGGGTTCAGTCCCACTGCGTGGCACCTTGGGCGAGTGTCTTCTACTATATCCTCGGGCCGACCAAAGCCTTGTGAGTGGATTTGGTAGACGGAAACTGAAAAGAAGCATGTCGTATATATATGTATATGTATGTGTGTGTGTGTGTGGTGTGTGTGTGTATGTATGTATATGTGTGTCTGTGTCTGTGTGTGTCTGTGTTTGTCCCCCCAACATCGCTTGACAACCGATGCTGGCGTGTTTACATCCCCATAACTTAGCGGTTCTGCAAAATAGACCGATAGAATAAGTCCTGGGGCCGATTTACTTGACTAAAGGCGGTGCTCCAGCATGGCCGCAGTTAAATGACTGAAACAAGTAAAAGAGTAAGACTGAAAATGTACTTTCAGTAATGGAGTTGCAGACTCCTCGACAACGGCTCCTAAATGTATTCTTTCCCCTATATTTTTTTTCACCATATTGATGTCATGTGGACAGCTGATTTCTTCATACAACAGTAAGTGTTTTATATTTTGTGATCCTAAATAATCATATTTTGTTATTTTCTTTAATATAGTTGCAGTTCATATTTGTAGATTCTACTTCTATTTTTTTTTATCCATCAGCATCAATATTATTCATCTTTATTTGTGGTTATTTTTTTCTTTCTAACCCTATTCCAGATTGTTCTAGCCACCATATTATGTCTTTCGAGAAGGTAGTGTCTAGAAACCATTTTTTTTTTTTTATAGTTTCAGCTCAGAGCTGCGGCCATGCTGATGCACCGCCGTTAAAGAGTGAGAGAAAGTGTGGTGAAAGAGTACAGCAGGGATCACCACCCCCTGCCGGAGCCTCGTGTAGCATTTTAGGTGTTTTCGCTCAATAAACACTCACAACGCCCGGTCTATGAATCGAAACCGCGATCCTACGACCGCGAGTCCGCTGCCTTAACCACTGAGCCATTGCGCCTCCAACTGGAAGTATTGTGTCTAATACGCATACGAGTTTGGGTTACGTGAGACAGACGCATACTTAGAGTACCTAACGAAGAATTATCTACCTACCCTCAAGTTGTTATTATTTTCACTGTTAAATACACTGCTGGTGTGTGTACCCGCTTTTCTTTGCTGGTTTAAGTTTTCAACGTTGTTGAAGATGATAAATTGTGAATGATGATAAGATGATGATTAAAAAAATAAAATAGGATTTTAAAAAATTAAGGAGTACTAAAACATATGTGCGTATATATAAATTTATTTGAATTAAGTAGGTGAGTTATATATAGAAGTTAAGTAGAGCATTTCAACATTGGAATTCCTGTCTATACAATATCGGTGACATTTTTCGACATAATTCCAACCGTTCACTGTGTAGTTCTTGGTAGAACTTCATACACAAACAAATCTGGTGGGAATAACACACCTATTTAACTTAATGACTAACAATGAGATCTATTGACTGCCGAAAGTCATTCGAACTAGAAGTGATAATCACGTAATTGTTTCCAGAATATTCATCTTCTGTATCAAAGCCTCCTATATATGTGTTGTCTGTGAAAATGGGTTGTGCGAATTATTATTCGACTGCTAATTTGCCTTATCTAAATTTCGCAATAGGATTACTTTACATCCGTTTCAAGGTAAAATGTGATGGGATCAGTTGACCAGTGTTGGTTATTAAGGAATTTATTTTCATTATTGCAGTAATCAAAGCGTTTGTAAGTGATTATTTTGTTATCAAATATGTTAATAATTACTTTTACTTATAGACTCAAAAATGTCTTGCAAACAACTTGCACATGCAAGTGCTACCAGTCAAAAACTCCGCATACAAGAATCCAGCAAGTGTATGGGGTCATCAGGAGAGAATGCGCGCCGTTTCGGGGCATATCTCTCGACGGCATCAATGCGCACCGGCTCCCCTCACTGATATGAGGCCCCGCTTGCTAGATCAGCTGGTTATCAAAGAAAGCTCAGTATTCTTCTAGCCATCGCTCATCGTCTCTTTTTAACCAAATCCAGTGGCTAGCCTTCTCCACTGTAGTTTGGATATCGGTATATCTATTAATAGACGATAGTATAACTCGGTCCGTGAAGTTAGCAGCATCCAAGGAGCTATCGGAAATCTTTTTTTATTACTGCATGTTCATCCATGCATTGCAGCACTCGGAGATCGTGGAGTGTCTCCCAGATCGAGCCGCTGCTTCTCTGCACTGAAAGATCACAAATCCGGAACAATGGATATGCGATTACAATGTCGCTGGAAAGAATCGCAAAGAAAGATTCTTCAAGTCAAACCAGCTGGAGACCAGAATGGGGTGGCCGGATAATATCCATAGTCTCAGTCGGTCACGCTTGGAGACCCAGCCGGAAAGTCTAATTACGGTTGCTTCTGATAGGACCCTGTAGAGAAGGTGCCTAAGCATTGTACTCCCATGACCTTCCCAGGAATAGTAGGCAGTGAAGATGGAAAGGGCGATGGATGGATGGATGGATGGATGGATGGACTGAGGGATGGATAGAGGGAGGAAGGAAGGGATGGATGGATGGATGAATGAATGAATGGATGGATGGATGGATGGATGGATGGATGGATGGATGGATGGATGGATGGATGGTTTACACGTTCATTCACTCATCACCATTTCCATACCGTATCTGGCTATCAGAGTCTAGCTGCTCCCTCCCTTCACCAACATGAAACGGAAAATCAACCCAGCCACAGTCATTTCAATTCTGTAAAATAAAGAATGGGTCGCAAAATTTTGTTGTTGCAGGTTCAAAATATGCTTCTCAGTTTGTTGACATCAATGTTGTAAACAGAATATCTGTCAATAGAAATTGGAATATACAACTTTGAATAAGCTGAAGAACCACTTATGTAGAACAATGCAGTCAGTCCTAGAGATGCAACAGTGAGAAGTGGCTGATCCAAATATGCTTCTACATATTCAATAAGTATTCGGTTGAAATATATCTTTGTGGAGCCGGGAGGACCTTCGACAAAGAAAATATTTAAATTTAGATAGTTGCTCTGTGTGGCATCTAGTAGGTTGTCGAAAATATATCGCTACTCTTGGTTCCCTGTTTCTTGTTGGTTGCTTCAATTCTCTCTAAATAGGTGTTGATTAGTGTCTGGAGGTGATTAAAAAAAATTAATGTACCTTGAACTAACAACCCAGGAATGGGCTGGTGAAGGGACGTCCCACAGTGGAGATGAGATTTGCAAATCAGTATTAGTACGCCTCTCTAAATGTTCATCATTACCATCAGAATGTTGCCTCCAATGCAACACCCATAGGCAACTACTATTTTGAAAGAATTCCAATTTCTCTGAGATTTAACCAAAAAAAGAAAAAGCTATATCTAAATACAATGCTCATGTATTTTAAGTGCAGTGCAAGTTCTAAATCCACAGGCATATTTCTACCAAATTCATAAGATTCAATAAGGCCTATCATTAAAACCGTAGCCTTGTATATTTGACAATCGTGTCCACTAACAATTTTCAGCTCCTAATATAAACATGTCCTTGATTGGTTTAATAACGTCATGGGCACATTATATATTTCAGAATCTCCAAGATCGGCAAAGAAGATTCTTTAATTGACAATCTATGTTTGTTCTTTGTCTGTTCGTTTATCAGTATATTATAAATATATGTTCGTTCTCCAACGGACGTGTCTGCTTGACTTGTTGGTCAACATTGAGTGAGAAATTATACCAATAGTAATTGGTGATTTCTGTCCAGTGTAGTATGTTGCCCGTTTTCATTGTTCTCAGAAAAATATCTACTGTTCATTTTCACAATAAACTAAGTTGTTCAAAGGAATTTTAGAATTGAATTGAGCAAATTAAGCCTTTAATTTTTTTAACTACTTTTGTTTTCATAATTTTTTTTAGTAATACCTTCAGATTCAAATTCAAAAGATTGGAGTTCGAATAGGTTTAGTTCTCTGATATTATGCACTTAGAACTCTGCAACAATTACGGACTAGTCTGGATTACATATATATGAAAGCAATATATCAAGCTTTCTTAGTCCATTCTCGGTAAGCATTCCCGTCTGTTACGGGGGAGACAGGGGTACGATTTTCCACCGGGGAGGCATTTATATACTTTTAAGGCGGTGAGCTAACAAAGTCGTTAGCACGCCGAGGAAAATGCTTAGCGGCATTTCGTCCATCTTCACGTTGCGAGTTCAAATTCCGCCGATGTCGACTTTGCTTTCATCCTTTGGGAGTCGATAAAATAAGTACCAGTTGTGTACTGGAGACGATGTAATCGACTTACCGCCTACTCCGCAATTGTGGCCTTGTGCCAAAATTTGAAATCAACATATTTAGCCTTCTATAGCGACCGACAATATTAATTGCATGCTGAGGAAGATTTCTTGTAGAATTTAGGCCCTCCAATGAACTTATAAAAAGTCAACATCTACCGATAGAAGTTGACATTCGGCATTTGGTTCATCAATCTGATAATATTCTGTTCTTAGATCCCACTGAGGTTTTGCAATCTCATTGGGGAAGGGGTTTTTTTTTCAACTTTGCAATAATTATAACAGTGTTCTTTCATGATAACCTTCCTCCAAACCGAAATATTTCCAAATCATTGATTCAGTACATCACCATTCTATGCATAATTACTCTACCTGGTAATTGATTAATTATTTTTCACAACAATGAACAAAATATACCCATCTTTTTCTCTTAGAAACAAAAAACGACAAAGTGCAACAAATCACATCCCTGATTCATATAGCTAATTTGCTGGAAACTTTTATCAATGCTTAGTAAAATAACGCCCTGACCTTCACTGCTACTTTCTTCTGTTACAAGAGAATAGCTGTTATTTCAGAACCAATAGGACCACCATAATTACTAGCAGAAAATGAACCAATAGCTAAATTCAAATATTGCGTATCACAGTCGCTATGTGAGATGATGTGTGGTATGTACGAGTGTCCAATTTATCGTTATATTTATTCAGCACGCCCAAAAGAAATCTCATGGAATTTTTATTTAAACGTAGCATCAAACACATGCCCTGATTAGCTTGATCCTCTGTATCATAAGAGTAAATTTAGACAAACCATGCTGTTTTGTCAGTGGCAGGCAATAGTTTACTTGACAAAAGACAATACACCACACTTGAGACTCTCTGTATGTGCCCACCATTCCCGTTTAAAACCAAGCTCTTGTCACAATTTGAAGTGAACGTTAACGATGATTTGTAACTCAAAATTTTACTTTTTTATTTTTCGAAATTTAGAACTGGCTCGAATAAAATTCAATGACACTAGAATTCAAATAATTCAAGGTAGTTTGAATTTTCAATTTAAACAACAAAGATGTAATTTTGGACTTTGTATAGTCAAACCATTTTTATGATCTTCTTTCCCTGACATTCAGGACACATCACTTTCATACGACATAGCTATGTATGTCTACAGAATAACAATCAACGTTTCTTTTTATTATTATTATTATTATTATTATTATTATTCCTCGTCGTCATCATGAAATCATAATAAGCAGTAAGATCATAAAGATGACTTTCCTGCTTAGACCAGAAAACATATGTTCATACTCATTTTTTCGAGATTGTGTCATTGAATTTGCTTCACTTAGTATTGGAATAATTAACGCAATAGTATCTTCATTAGTGTATACCAATTGATGTTGCTTCATCTCTGAATATTCCATGCAAGTTTCTTCATTAACACGCACCATGTGCTTTCGTACACATTGATAATTTGTATTCGTATTCGTATTGATTGCTACGGTAGTAGTAGGATTCATAGAAGTTTCGTGGGAACATTGAATTCACAAGCGGTCCCCGACATCCCGCATGCATATCCCGAGCGACAGGACGCCCTGTTTGCCGCGGAGTACTCAACATACGCAGGGAAAGAACGACCTCGAAGCCACCGGTTGCCGATCAAACGTCCCTTGGAATTTTCACCAGAGCCCCGTTGGCCAGGCTGCGACCCTAATACTGCTCGGTGCCAGACCAATCCGCCTTGGGTGGCCCTACCAGGAACCGAAGCTCCCGACGGTATAGCTCTGACACTGCCCGTTTACACCACCCTACCGCTTTGAGATTCTTGACTTGCAAACCTCCCCATCTTTTCCACTGTTATTCTGTCACCGTTTCATTCATTCTTGTCACCGTTTTGATGTCTTCATTCTTGTCGATTGCTTCTTTCTTGTCCCTTACCGTTTTCTTCTCTCTCCGCTGGTCTTTCTTTACCCATAATGCAAAGTAAAACAAAAGTTATGTGGATAGTCACAAC